>NC_043007.1:52730056-52945056 GCF_006345805.1 Octopus sinensis | reverse complement strand
ACCCGAGCAACGCCGGGCGATACTGCTAGTGTATGCATAAATGTATATGTGGGTATATATATGCATATATATATGGATCTATATGTATATATGGGGGTCTATATGTAGGTAAATATGGATTTGTGTGTGTCTGTATGTATGTATGTATATATATATGTATATGTGTGTGTGTATATATATATATATGTACGTGTGTGTATATATATGTATGTGTGTATGCGTATATATATCATCATCATTGTTTAGCGTCCGCTTTCCATGCTGGCATGGGTTGGATGGTGCAACTAGGGTCTGGGAAACCAGAAGGCTGCACCAGGCCCAGTCTGATCTGGCAATGTTTCTATGGCTGGATGCCCTTCCTAACACCAATCACTTCATGAGTGTAGTGGGTGCTTTTTACGTGCCACTGGCACGGAGGCCAGATGGGGCTGGCAAACGGCCACGACCGGATGGTGCTTTTTACGTGCCACCGGCACGGAAGCCAGTCGTAGCAGCGCTGGCTACAGTCACATTTGGATGGTTCTCTTATGTGCCACCGGCACTGGTATCACAGCTACAATTTCCATTAATGTTGATCGATTTTGATGTTGATTTTGATTTTCACTTGCCTCAACAGGTCTTCACAAGTAGAGTTTTGTGTCCCAAAAAGGAAAGGTATGCATAAGTGGACTGAGGCCATGGGTTATGGTCTCACTTGTCCTGCCGGGTCTTCTCATGCACAGCATACTTCCAAAGGTCTCGGTCTCTAGTCATTTCCTCGGTGAGACCTAAAGTTCGAAGGTCGTGCTTCACCACCTCATCCCAGGTTTTCCTGGGCTACCTCTTCCACAGGTTCCCTCAACAGCTATAGGGTGTGGCACTTTTTCACACGACTATCTTCATCCATTCTCGCCACATGGCCATACCAGTGCAAACATCTCTCTTGCACACCACAACTGATGCTTCTTAGGTCCAACTTCTCTCTCAAGGTACTTACACTCTGTCGAGTATGAACACTGACATTACACATCCATCGGAGCATACTGGCTTCATTTCTTGCGAGCATATCCTCAGCAGTCACGGCCCATGTTTCTCTACCATGTAGCATGGCTGTTTGTACACATGCATCATACAGACTGCCTTTTACTCTGAGCGAGAGGCCTTTTGTCCCTACCAGAGGTAAGAGCTCTCTGAACTTTACCCAAGCTATTCTTACTCTACCAGTTACACTTTCAACACACCCGCCCCCGCTACTGACTTGGTTACCTAGGTAACAGAAGCTATCAACTATTTCTAGTTTTTGTCCCTAGAATGTAGTGGAAGTTGCTCTCTGCGCATTTTCAGTGTTTATTGCTCCTGAGCATCTGCCACATACAAAAACTATCTACCTAGTTAGCCTTCCCTTGACGTTGCTGCACCTCTTATGTGTCCATAGCTTACACTTGGTGCATCTTATAGAGTTTCTACCTACACCTTTTCTACAGATCAGCAGGGCCATCTACCTGAAGGCATTTGTGACTTGCCTACCTTCCTACTTATTAGGACTTTGGTTTTAGCTTGGTTGACTCTAAGGCCCTTCGATTCTAATCCTTGCTTCCACACCTGAAATTTCTCCTCCAGTTCTGATAGTGACTCAGCAATTAGAGCAAGGTCATCAGCGTAGAGGAGCTCCTAGGGGCGTCCTATCTTGAATTCCTCCGTTATTGCCTGGAGGACTATGATAAATAGGAGAGGGCTGAGGACTGAGCCTTGGTGGACCCCAACCTCTACCTGGAATTCTTCACTGTACTCGTTGCCAACCATCACCTTACTAGCAGTGTCCCTGTACATGGCTTGCACAGCTCTCACTAACCATTCATCTATCCCTAGTTTCCTCATTGACCACCTGATAAGGGATTGGGGGAACTTGTCGAAGCCTTTCTCCATGTCAAAGAAAGCCAGGTACAAGGGCTTATCTTTGGCTAGATATTTATCCTGCAACTGTCTTACCAGAAATATGGCATCAGTGGTGCTTTTCCCTGGCACGAATCCAAACTGCATCTCATCTAAACTAGCTCTCTCTCTAATTAGTTGGGCTATGACCCTCTCTGTAACCTTCATTACCTGATCCAACAGCTTGATAGCTCTGTAATTATTTGTATCTAGGGTGTCACCTTTACCTTTGTAGCAGTTGACTATGGTACTGCTACACCAGTCATTGGGTATGACTCCTTTATGTATCACCTGGTTAATTATACGGGTAACTAGGCTATAGCCGACACTACCAGATATTTTGAGCATCTCTGCAGTAATTCCTGATGGGCCTGGGGCTTTCCCTGTCTTCATGCTTCTAATTGCTTTAACTACCAGGGAACTGTCAACTCGGATAGCTGGTCCCTCTGTTGGGTCGACATTCGGCAGACTCTCTTTATCCCATTCATTTTCTTTATTCAGCAACCTTTCATAGTGGCATCTCCAAACCTCTCTCTTTGCATCCTCATTTAGAGCAAGTGAACCATCATCCATGCGAACACATTTCTCTCCTACCACATCACGATTCTCTCTCACACACTATCTTGCAACGTGAAATACCTCAAGTCTTTGGTCCTCACGGCGCAGAACATTGGCAGATTTTTTCTTATCTGCTTCCCTTCTAGCTAAATAAACCTGTCTCCTAGCTTCTCTTTTGGAAGTCTGATACAATTCCCTGCTACCCCCATTCTTCCAGTCCTTCTAAGCCTGTTTCTTTTGTCTAATAGCCCTGTCTACAACATTGTTCCACCACCACGTTATTTTAGGTCGAGAGGGGACTTGGCACCAGCCACAGATCTGGTCAGAGGCTCTCAGCAGGTTATCCCCTAGAATCCTCCAGTTGTCTTCTACCCCATGTGAAGCTATATCCCCTTCTACTTTGTCAAAGGCTTCAAGTAATATGTCCCTAAATCTCTGTCCATCTTTAAGCTTCCAGATCTTTCTTCTCCATGTTGGTCGTCTTCTGGTCGTCCTCTTAGTCCTGATTCTAAAGTCACTAACTACCAGTCTATTTTGTGGGTTACATTCTTCGCTTGGGAAGGTTTTGGCATTTATAAGCAGCCATCTTTCCCTTTTCCTGGCAAGGATGTAGCCAATTTGGCTGGTATGTCGACCCGATCGGTAGGTGACTAGGTGGCTGGTAGGTTTCCTGAAGTTAGTGTTGCAAACCATAAGATCATTTGCATCGCAGAACTCCAGCAGCCTGGTTCCCTCCTCGTTGCGGGAACCATAACCATAGCTTCCATGGCCACCATGGAAGCCCCCAACATGTTTTCCAACATGCCCATTGAAATCACCAGCCACAAAGAGAAGGTCTCTGTCGTTTGTCAATGAGGTAGTCTGCAGTAAGGCATCATAGAATCTGTCTTTCTGTCCATCGGGTAGCCCTGGCTGAGGGGCATAGGCTGACATAATGGTTGCTAATCCATGATGAAGCACTAATCTAATCTTAAGTATTCTGTCACATACTCTGATTACCTCAGTTACCTTATCTACCCATTTTTCAGCGAGAAGTATACCCACACCTCCAACCCCGTCAGTGTTCCGTGCCCAGAAAATCTTGTACTTGTGTTCTTTGCCTGTGAGGAACCTAGCAGAACCTCCTCTCCACCTTCCTTCTTGGATGCAACATATATCAACACGTCTCCGTTCAAGCCTCTCAACAATCTCACCAGACCTACCTTTCAGTGTGCCAATGTTGAGAGTGCCAACCCTGATGGTGTGGGAGGTATGGGCCCTAGAGACCCTGGGACAGGGAGCAGTGGCGTCATGTACCTGAAGAGAGAGCTCGCATTTGGCAGAATTCATGAGCAAAGCAATGATCTTAAGTTCAACCTGCTTACACTACACTATCATGTTTTGCACCGTATGGTTACTACCTTATATAGTAGGGGTGGTGTTGGCGTAAGGCCTTTAGGTGTTCATGGAAGACAAGCAAAGGAAAACGAGATGAGATAAGGATTTCCAGTACAGGTAGAGGGGGTGGGAGGGCGGGCGCACCACCGCGAACTGGGAACGATGGGGTAGGAATTTAAGCGACAGGAAAGACTGATAGATAGACAAATAGTGTAGGAATTGAATAGACAGAGTGATGACCGATAGATGAGGGAGAAAGACAAGATTAGAGATGAAATGCTGTGTGGTCGTGTGAATAAGTTTCTATGAGTGAAGGTATGTGTTGTGAGGAAATGCTTGAGCTTAGCTGCTATTTTTCATCCTGAGGTTCGTGTTTCGTGTTTACAGCCAGGGTATGGAAGTCAGATAGAAAGGGTCAGGCCGTGTGCATTGGTTTTTATAGGGGAGGGGAGTTGCAGAGAGGGTGAGTAGGAAGCAGGGCGTATTGGCTAGGTGGGTGGAATCGAAAGAAAGTGAGATATAGACAGAGTGACAGTCGATAGAGAGAGAGAGAGGCATAGTGATAAAGAGAGGGGAGACACGACATGAACAACCGCGAACAGGGAACGATGGGGTAGGAATTTAAATATATACATACACACATACATATATGTATGGGTATGTGTAGTTCTATATGATAAGATTATATAATTATTTTCCTTTCCCCCCACACTCAAATGAATAATATCAAATATGATTAATATAATATCTTATCCTAATATTATTTCAAATATCAATTTTTCAATTTAATTAAATTTTCCATTTTCATTTTTCTGATGCAATAAATACTAAAATAGTTATCTCCTCTTATTAATTTGAAAATTATGTATGCTATATATTATTTTATAAGCTTTTATGTTTGAATTAATATATAAACTTAATTTTTTCTAGATAAATATATGTATATACTAGCTGGTGTGCCTGGTAATTCCCAGGGGTAAAGATGTTCTATTTAAATGCCTTATTACTATGGTATAGAAAAGTAATTTCGATATAACTGCTACAAAAGGTGTACTTTCTGTCATGAAAAAGTACAAAAAACTGTAAGCTGGAGGAGGGAGGTTGTCAAGAGAGATTGTTGGAGGTTGTTGAGGGAGGTTTTCGGAGGTTGGTGAGAGAGGTTGCTGGAGGGAGGAGCATCTCTGTTCCAAAATTTCAATCTTGTGTTACTCAATGCTTTTGATTTTGCCATTGGGTGCATAGACGAATAAATTTTTTGGATTTCCAATTCTATAGCATCCAACATAGAGCTGTCCATGAGAAAAAGCTGGATTGGAACACACTTATTAGATACGTTCTGGAATCAAAAATTTGTCTACTGTCATTGAAAATGTTTAACTGGAAAAATGCAGAATTATCAGTTATGGGCATTCAAAGTGCGATGAAATTTAATTGAAAACCTTGCATGCATTGCCAGCATTTAGTTATTCGGAGATGTTGAAAAAATGTCTATTAATGCAGCGTCTAAATTAATTACATCAATATATATAACTGTTTAGATATTGAAGTAGAATAGATGAATAATTGTTTGATTTAGTTAATATCAAACAATGAATCAGAGACTTGCTTGAGATTTCCGTTGTGGCATTAGAGCAGCTTGTGAAGTAGAAGTACCCACTTGTACTCTTATTCTTTGTAGCATTTTAAGGGTTAATTTTATCAAGGCTAATTTATTAAAGCTAATATATAAATGCAGTATATATAAGCACAAAAAAGTGTGTATGTGTATAAATGTATGAATGAAATCTTTAAGGGTTAAGATTCCAATCAAGAAAGTGCAATGATAAGGTTTAGCAGTTCAAAACTATGAGTAGTGAAATGCAGAATTAGGTCTGCTGATCATGAGGATCAAGTATTGATTGCTTTATGGGTTATTTCCCTTAAGTATTTAAATAAAATATATTAGTTATATGTAGTAGCTATAAGGATCTGTTCCATGGGCTCTATTATCGATTTTTTCAATAATCTGAGTATTTCACAAGGTTTCCAGACATGAGTTCTACTCATGTGTCAAGTTTCATCAAAATTGAGAAAACGATGTAGGAGGGGTTAGCTAACAACTCCACAAACAAACACACCCACAGACAGAATTTCCCACATATGTAATAGACTAGCTGAAGGTGACCTGCTCTACGCGCGGGTAAGAGTGTGGTTGTTATTTTCTGTTGCTTCCTTTCAGCACGTAAAAAGCACCATCCGAACGTGTTCGATTGCAGCGCCGCCTTGACTGGCTTCTGTGCCGGTGGCACGTAAAAAGCACCAACCGATTGTTGCTGCTGCGAGCCCCCCTGGCACCTGTGCCGGCGGCATGAAAAAAGCACCCACTACACTCACAGAGTGGTTGGCGTTAGGAAGGTCATCCACTTGTAGAAACACTGCCAGATCAGACTGGAGCCTGGTGCAGCCTCTTGGCTTCCCAGAGTCCGGTCAAACTGTCCAACCCGTGCTAGCACGGAAAACGGACGTTAAACGATGATGATGATGATGATGATTCTCCCTCTTTGTTTCTCTCTCACTTTCCCACTCTCTTACTTTTCTTTTCTCTCGGACTCTCCCTCGCTTTCTCTTACTCTCTATCTTTATCTATCTCTCTCCCATTTATAAACAACAAAAGATCTTGAGTAAGTTGAGAAATAAAATATTTAGAAAGATCAACCATAAATATCAGGCAGTGGCAACGGAAAGGTCTGCTTCAAGGCAGACAGCAAAACACTAACATTTAAAAGGGACAGACGAACTTGCGAGCTGAATAAAAATAATAAAATATTGGAAACCAAAGTTTGAAGGGATAGAATGTGAGGATAGTAGAGTCACCATGGCTGGCATTTCTTAACGACGGACAGCAACGTATTGACAGTTTAACGGCTGGCGTAAAATTTTGAACTTGATGTAAAAGAAAATTCGTAAACACCAAGTTTTGAAGTGATTCTTTCTCACGACAGTAGACTCACCATGGCAAGCATTCAAAACTTCATCATGGACGGCAACACATTGACGATTAAAAGGCTGGCCCAAATTTTTTAGGTTGATGTAACAAAGAATTCCTAAACACTCGCTCCTTTAAATTTTAATCCCCTTCCAGCCCCATTTAGACCCCTTTTCACATTTTGGTTAATATAACCCGATTTCATTCGGATCTACTGGGGCCACATTTTATAAGATGAGGAATTTTGTCCTAGAGGTCACGCGTTTCATTTGAGGAAAAAAATAGTTGTCATGCAAACTTGCCAGCACTTTTAACATAGGTGTGCATATTTTCAGCTGAACCGACCGACCACATAAGGCACACATTATATATATATATGTATATATATATATATGTGTGTGTGTGCACGCATTATATATACAAATGTATACAAATTATATATATATATATATATATGTATAAATTAAATTAGAGATAAAACCACTAATAGGCAAATCAAACAGTAAATATAAAAATATAATATATAAAATATATAAAATATAAAATTGAAAAATTTAAATTATTTAAATTTAAAATAAAAATTATTAAATTATATTTATAATTTGTTTTAAAATATATATAACTATCAAAAAGTATTAAAAAGTTTAATATACATAAATAGAGATATATACACTTTGTATATATACATTATATATATATAGAACACACACACATATATAATTGAATGCAATAAATATCTGATTCATAATGTTTGTTCTCATGAATGTGTGTTGGTGGTGACGATGATAATTGTCTCTTTGAATGCAGACAGCGAGATAAAGAACGCCGTGTTATAAAGGGAAAGTGAAGGGGAGTTAGAGGGGAATGGAGGAAATAGCGTGAGTGAGGAAGACAGATACGTAAAAGAACGGGGGTGGTCTTGTCAAAGTGGGTTTTTGGCCCTAGCAATGACACCTTTTATGATAGGGATTTCTAAGGTAGCCCACGAACATCGTCACCTCATTTTACATGTCCCTGTAAATTTTGGAGTCAATCCGACGGGATGTAGTGGCCTTGAAGCGATCCAAACGGTCCAAACGCATTTCAGTTTTGTATATAGAGATTAAATTATTTAAATTTAAAATAAAAATTATTAAATTATATTTATAATTTGTTTAAAAATATATATAACTATCAAAAAGTATTAAAAAGTTTAATATACATAAATAGAGATATATACACTTTGTATATATACATTATATATACATATTTATATATAGAACACACACACATATATAAATGAATGCAATAAATATCTGATTCATAATGTTTGTTCTCATGAATGTGTGTTGGTGGTGGCGATGATAATTGTCTCTTTGAATGCAGACAGCGAGATAAAGAACGCCGTGTTATGAAGGGAAAGTGAAGGGGAGTTAGAGGGGAAGGGAGGAAATAGCGTGAGTGAGTTGAGGAAGACAGATACGTAAAAGAATTGGAGTTGACTTGTCAAAGTGGGTTTTTGGCCCTAGCAACGACACCTTTTAAGATAGGGATTTCTAAGGTAGCCCACGAGCATCGTCACCTCATTTTACATGTCCCTGTAAATTTTGGAGTCAATCTGACGGGATGTAGTGGCCTTGAAAGCGATCCAAGCGGTGGAAACGCATTTCAGTTTTATATATAGAGACTAGCTGAAGGTGACCCACTCTACGCGCGGGTAAGAGTGTGGTTGTTACTTTCTGTTGCTTCCTTTCAGCATGTAAAAAGCACCATCAGAACGTGGCGGATTGCAGCACCGCCTTGACTGGCTTCTGTGCTGGTGGCACGTAAAAAGCACAAATTTTGAACTTGATGTAAAAGGAAATCCCTAAAAACCAAGTTTTGAATTGATTCTTTCTCACGACAGTAGACTCACGATGGCAAGCATTCAAAACTTCTTCATCATGGACGGCAACACATTGACGATTAAAAGGCTGGCGCAAATCTTTTAGCTTGATGTAACCCGCTCCTTTAAATTTTAATCCCCTTCCAGCCCCATTTAAACCCCTTTTCACATTTTGGTTAATATAACCCGATTTCATTTGGGTCTACTGGGGCCACATTTTATAAGATGAGGACTCAACCAATTTTCCCAAGTTCTGGTCATAGACCATAGAACACTCAACCAAGTTTCCCGAGTTCTGGTCATAGATCATAGAACAGTCAAGCAAGTTTCCCAAGTTCTGGTGATAGACCATAGAACACTCAACCAAGTTTCCCGAGTTCTGGCCATAGACCATAGAACACTCAACCAAGTTTCCCGAGTTCTGGTCATTTGCAGAATAAATAGAGACGGCGAAGGTGGCAGCCGTCGTTGCAATGTAAACATGATTTGTTTTAAGAGAAAGATTGTTCAGATTGTGTGTTGGTGGTAGTGGTGGTGGCGATGATAATTATCTTTATGAATGGAGATAAAGAGAAATTGAAGGGGAGTTAGAGGTAGAAAGAAAAGGTGTAAATTTTGGAGTGAATCCGACGGGATGTAGTTGGCTTTAACCCCGGCAAAAAAAATAATATCTGTTGCGTTTCTGAAAGAGGTGAAGTAGGAATATTGAAACTTTTGCGGCTGTCATTGATAGACTCGTTGCAGAATAAATAGAGATGGCGAAAAAAGAGAGAGCTCGAAAAAGAAAAGGTGATATATGAAAGAGAGGACGGGGAAAATGAAATATTTTGCAATGTAAACATGATTTGTTTTAAGAGAAAGATTGTCATGATTGTGTGTTGGTGGTGGTGGCGATGATAATTATCATTAGGAAAAAGAGTGAGGAAGACATATACATAAGTTGTGGTGATGATAATTCTAGACCCCTTTTCACATTTTGATGAAGAGAACCCGATTTCATTCGGGTGTACTGGGGCCACATATAGGTGTGTGTGTGCACGCTGTAGAAATTAAATTAGAGATAAAACCACTAATAGGGAAATGAAACAGTAAAAAACCAAAAACATAAAAATAAAAATATAATATTAGATATATGTATATATGTGTGTGTGTGTGTTGACAGGTAGACAATAGAATGCGATGGCGATGTAATATTTGTTTCTGTCTATGAACGCAGATAGATACATGAGTAAAATGTATGGGAAGCTAAGAGATAGAGTGAGTGAAAATGTTCTTGGAAGAGAGGAAATAGCGAGAGAGTGATTTGAGGAAGACTTTACATTAAATAACAGGAGTGGACTTGTCAAATGAAGAGGAGTGAGAGGGTACTGGAGGAAATAGCGTGAGTGAGGAAGATGGCCCCTAGCAACCACACCTTTTAAGATAGGGATTTCTAAGGTAGCCCACGAGCATCGTCACCTCATTCTACATGTCCCTGTAAATTTTGGAGTGAATCGGACAGGATGTAGTGGCATTGAAAGCGATCCAAGCGGTAAAAACGCATTTCAGTTTTATATATAGAGATTTATTTATATGTATAGGATTGTGTATGCATGTGTGCTGTAAGTATAAATATATATAAAAAAAACATATATGTATGTTAACTCATGTATATGTGTGTATATATATATATGTATGTATGTGTATATATAGATATATGTGTGTGTGTGTATATATATATATATATATATATATATATATACATACAAATATGAATATGTAATATATAAGATATAGAGATTATTTTATTTAATTTTACTGTGATTTAGCTTGTTTTTTGTATTTAGTTGATTTTATTTTTGTTTTTGTTCCCCTAAATAGAAAAATAGCTATGTCCCCTGTATTAACCTAATATAAAATTGAAATTAACGTCAGTTTAAAATTAATGTATAAATTTTTTATTTTGATTTTTAATTAATTTATAAACTAAGTTTTTAGTATATATATACTAGCAGTATCGCCCGGCGTTGCGGTTTGTTTAGACCCTTTAAAATTGGAATTTTTGAAAAGTAAAAATTTGGCAGTATGTAGCTTGTTATTCTCTTTAAGTGAAATACACCGATAAATAGTGACACAGCAGTTAAAACATCGTAAAAAAATAGGGATTTTCATAGAAAAAGGCACCTTTTTGATGTAAATAATTTTTGGTGTTAACATGGTCCGATTTGAATTTTTTCTTCTACGGAAGGAAGAGTGAGCCTTCTTCTATTATACTCTCATATATATATATATATATATATATATATATATATATATAAAGCTGCAAAATGGACTCCTTATTCAATCGGAATTAGGGACTTTGCAGACTTCGAAACATATGTCGAAAATAAAATAAAGGAATTTTGTTAAATCTTCGTTCAGCTCCATTCTTTCCTATACTTAATATGTAAAACTTCAAATTTCCGCACTAAGGCACGGATTTTATGCCCCATGGTCGTAACTTCAACCGTGCCCTTTCTGTTGTGAATTTTGCTACCCAGGTATTGGTTATCTTTCGAATTATCCGTAATAAGATAATTCATTTATCTACTTCAATAATTATATATATATATGTATATATATATATGTGTATGTATATATATATATATATATATATATATATAAAGTTAATCCAAACAAGAAAGCACAAAAAAACACAACGCTAGAACGTGGAACAAATATAGTATTATTGGACGCTCAGGAAAGAAGGACGGTTTAACGTTTCGAGCGGAGCTCTTCGTCGGAAACATAGGAGAAGGAAAGATCCAGAGAAGGGAAGACAGAGGGAAAAAAATCGCCAACGGTACACACGCGGTCACATTTTGAATATATATACATACATATATATATGATGATATATATATATATATATATATATATATATTAATACGGAAAAACCCCTCCAGGCTACATCCCGAAAATTCATTTCTTTGCTGAATTTCTACAACGTTTACGGCAATTCGTTTTTATATCTTGATTTTTTATTTTTCATGCAATTTACACATGCTTGCATGCGTGGTGAACACAGTTAACGTCAAACAGCTGACTGAGTAAAGTTCACTATTCAATGCATGGGATAAGGCCTAAACAAACACATTATTGATTTTTGCACTTGCGAGATTAATTTCGGAACAGAAATAGCGCAGTTCAATTTTCATTCGCCTAAACTTTAAGTGACCCATTTTTGATGGTTCTACGATTTGTTGGCTAGGAGGAGATGTGCCGGGAAGTTAAACACACAAACACACACAGAGGCACACAAGTTGAGTTTTATATATATAGATGAATATATAGAATTGTGTATGTATGATGTAAGTATAAATGTAGATAAATAGGTAAACTTATGTATGTGAGTAGGTATGTATATATGCCATCTAGACTGAGGACTATGTACTGTAGTAACTTGGGACATGAACCCATCAGTTTTTAATGAGCGATCGTCATGGAGTAGGAGTAGAAGTTTCCAAGAGACAACTCAATCTCCTGCTGTCCAAGGTCCCAGAGGAATCTATATCATGGTAAGAAACTCAAGAGGGTAGCTGTGTCACACTCCCTCTTTCACCAAAAGCCAATTACATGAGACTGGCTACTGAAAAGTGATTGCACTGATGGTACTCCAGCAAGGCCACAGCCATGAATACATTTGGTATTCCTCATACAAGATGAGAAAGGGCCAATTTTTATCGCGAGCTATCAAGGACAAGAGCAAAAAATGCTCTACGAAGCTTTTGAGCAAACTCAAGCATCCCCTCTAACTAAACATGCTTTGGTTTTTGTCATATAAGAAAAATTTCTACCAAAATCAGATGGTGAACAAACAGAACAGGCTTGTCGTGTCCCAAAAACATGTACCAAAAGTGATAAAAATCAGACATCCAGTCAACGTCATGGTGTTTGGAGTGATCACTGGTGATGGTGGCATTATGCCTCCATTTATCTCCCACACAACCTCAGACTCAACATGGAGGCCTATATCAAGTGCCCTGGGTCAAGAGGTTGGCTGCTGGAAGACTGCAACCCCTTTGATAATTATGTGTGGGGTATAGTTGAGCGAGAGACCAACAAAACTCCTTGTAATACCAAAGATGAACTGAAGGCAAGGATTACAGCAGCATTCACCAACTTACACAAAGAGACTGCCCAGAAGCGTTGCAGGAGATTCCAAAGTCGTCTGGAGGCCATGGTTGAAGCCAATGGTGATTTGATTGAATAAATTTGCTCTTTAGTATTTCAAGATATTTTTATGTAATTTTGTTAAATATATCTGTTAAAATGAGATGTCTGTGTTATTTTCATTTTTGCGTAATTTAGAGAACAATTTATTCACCACACCCTGTATATATAAAATTAAATAACAAATCATAAAAGCATGGCTTATTAGTAATTAGAACCTAAAGGTCACAAAAGTGACAGAGAGTATTGACTAGCACCGCTTTTGCTAAAGAAGAGTTAAAACAATTCAAAAAGCCACAAAATCACTGTCTTAATGACTGACAAAGGGAGGTAAGTTCCCAGCCTACATAGGTCGTGGTTTTGAATTTTGATGTAAACCATTTTAATCCTCATCAGTGACTCTTAACACCTAGGATTAAACTCAACTACCTCTGTCAGTCATATATATAGACGCCATGATAGATCGTTAGCTCGTACACGCATTTTTTCTCTCCTTGTTTTTTTCTGTGTATCTTTCTGTCAAAGAGCATAGGCTTGAAACGTAAAAGACTTATTCTATTCATGAGCGCTATACTAATACATTTGTTTGTTTGTACTCCACCTGCCTTCGTCTTTTGTTTATTTTCGTAAACTTTCCCTTTATATATATATTATAATGGAGAAAGCTGCTTATTAATTTGGACTGTAGCAGTTACTATAAGTACTTAAAAAAAGTAATTATTAAAGGCTTGACCATCTGGAAATTTTTCTATAAACTTCTGTTCCAAGAAATTTCCTGTAATTCTGATTTTTAAACTTCAATTTTTCACAAATTTAAATATTTGTTGCATTCACTGTGGAGTATTCCATTTTCATTTGCAAAGTCTCTCACTCTCTATTTCAATGTTTTCATTTCAAGTTCTAATTTGCTATTTGGAAAACTGACCTTTTATTCTATTAATGTGTACATAATGTAAAAATATTATTTCTTGAATGAAATTTTTTTAATATACCAGTATCATTTTTGTAAATAAAGAAAGGAGTTTGTTGTTATGGCTATTTAGAATGCTATAAGCCTTACAATAATAACTAGTTGGACCAATGTTGGCTTTTTAACTTAAAAATCTATGAGAGGAGCCTTTTCAGTTAAAAAAGATAAATAAATAAAATTGTAAATATTTTCAGAGGAAAAGGTGAACAATTCAAGGGAGGTT
Organism: Octopus sinensis; assembly: GCF_006345805.1. Taxonomy (NCBI): domain Eukaryota; kingdom Metazoa; phylum Mollusca; class Cephalopoda; order Octopoda; family Octopodidae; genus Octopus; species Octopus sinensis. The sequence goes on along the minus strand of NC_043007.1, from coordinate 52,930,997 downwards.
TTGCTGTTGTTTGTAGTACAACCCAAACCACCCTCTCACATGTATTGATGTTTTTTCAATAATTTTCTCCCGTTAAACGCATTTTATGGAATGATGATGCTGAAGTAACATATGTGTGGTCCATTGGTGGAATATAAGCAACAATAAAAATTGTAATCTAAATTGTTACCCCCACCTCAATCAAGCAAAGCTCTGTATGTGTGTGTGTGTGTGTAAGAAAAACATTTCCTAACGAAATTATGCTATTAAAATAAATTATCATTTGCGCAACACTCTTTTAAAATCACTGTGGATAAATGCCAGCAGTGACCTTCTCAGGCTCTCCAATATTTTAATTTCTAAACAGAAACGATCAGGGGCAGGGAGTGGGGTTTCAAAAGTTCATAATTTCTCAAATTTTCTTTGGTTGTGCTGGAAACAACTGCCAAATTGCCCTCAGATCACTCACTTACCCCTCTGAAAATATTAATTTTTTTTTTTTATTTACCAAACAGGCTCCTCCCATGGTTTTGAAGAGCAAAAAAATTGACCAAAATAGGTATGGTGTGGGATGATGAGGGAGGAGTGGTTTGCAAAAAAAATAAGAGTTTTTGAAACTTATTTTCATACAAAGATGAACCCACCAACCCCGTCTTTACGAAAGCTGTGATTTTAAAAAACTGGGGAAAATTCCTGTCAAAACAGAGTAGTTGTATTTTTTTGGTCTTCTTGCTCCAAAACTCCATTTTACTGAAACTCCTCTATCTACCACCTCAGAACAAATTGATTACAATTATAATTGTAATCTATGCCATTTGAAAGGGATTTGTATAAACTTCCATTAAAAGATACCTGTTTTCCTGAAAGTTATGAGAGAAAAATGTCAGATCATGTGAATTTTTCAAAACTCCTCTCTCCACCCCCTCAAAAAAATTCTTTCCATTAAATCCCTTTGAAGCAAGAACATCTAAGTGGTTTTGTAGAAAATTTTGAAGATCATGCTTCACCACCTTGTCCCATGTCTTCCTGGGTCTACTTCTACCACAGGTTCCCTCCACACTTAGAGATTGGCACTTCTTTACACAACTGTCCTTGTTCAGATACATCACATGACCATACCAGCGCAGTCGTCTCTCATCACATCTGATTCCTCTTATGCCTAAGTTTTCTCTGCCTTATTCTCTAATCTTATTCTCACAGCTACACTCTCGGAATATCCACCTCCACTACTAACCTGGTTGCCTAAATACTGGAAGCTATCTACTACCTCTACCCCCTCCCCCGGTGGTTAATGGAATCTGTTTCCCGGGGGCTTCCCCTGTCTTCATATGCTTAATTGCTTTATCTACCAGGGTACTGTCAATTCAGGTAGCTGGTCCCTCAATTGGGTCAACATTTGGCAGACTCTCCTCCTCCCATTCATTCTCAACGTTCAGCAATCTTTCATAATGGCATCTCCAAGCCTCTTTCTTTACAGAATCATTAACCCTTTCGTTACTATATTTCTGACCAAAAAACACCCCTCATGAGTTTCAATTAAATTCTAAAATAATCATGAATCTAGGCTTGTTTCATTAAACAACTGTAACTTTTTTACTTATCAACATATTAATGTGATATTTGGAGCATAATTAAAGAAAGGGTTCTTAATCAATTCTATTGCATAACTTTTGTCTCAAAGGGACTTTAATTACAGGTAAATCCAGGTAAACTGAGCAAAAGGTAAAAATATTAAAATTTTAAATTGAGCAAAAGGTAAAAATATTAAAATTTTAAATTGAGCAAAAGGTAAAAATATTAAAATTTTGTTTAAACATCACCATAGAAAATGAATCATCAGCTAATATTCAAATGGGTATGCAACAAAATTTTGATAAAGAAGAATTGTGCACATCACTACATCATCAGTTGAATTTAATGCACAACAGGTGTACCATAAAGGTGGAATAAAGTGAAATACTGGAATCCACCATAAGTTTGACCGAATTAAAGAAATCAGTCAAAAAATAATATACGGCCCTGGTTATGGTATGGAAGTGATAAATTCCAGACCACATCGTTCCCTAGGCCATGCTGACTAACATTATTTTCCCTGTATAAAAACTAAATCCACACAGTACCCAGTATTTGCTTCACAAATTTTCCGAAATTTGAACTCCCAATTTGTGTTTGCTTACATATCGCTTCAAACAATAACTTCCAGACCACATCATACCCTAAGCCATGCTGAATAACATTAGTTTCCCTGTATAAAAACTAAATCCACAACAGTACCCAGTATTTGTTTCACAAATTTTCCAATTTGGAATCAATGCTTGATAACATGAAACTCCTATCCATTTTCAAAGTTGAAGAAAAATCGATGCTGAAAAAAATGTGGAAAAAAATCTCCCAAAATTCAGGGAATTAAAATTACACGTTGATCGTTGTACAAAGCTGTAGATGAACTGTTTACGAAGCATAATAACGTGTTTTCACGAATGTACTGAAGAGATTTGCTCTGATATTCTCATTTAAATATGAATAGGTAAATTCGGGCGGCTTTGGGCGGTTTGATAACGAAAGGGTTAAATACAAGTGCACCACCATCCATGCAGACACATTTCTCTCCTATGGCATCACAATTTTCTCTGACACTGTCTTGTAATCTGAAATACTTCAGTTTTTTGGTCCTCACTTTGCTGAACATAGGCAAACATTTTCTTTTCTACTGCTCCTTTGGCTAGATATACCTGTCTTCTAGCTTCCCTTCTGGCTATCTGATACAGTTCCCTGCTGCCCCTACTCTTCCAGGCCTGTTTTTTTGCTCTAATGGCCCTCTCTACAGCATTGTTCCGCCACCACATTACCCTTGGTCTGGAAGGGGTTTTGCACCAGCCACAGATTTGGTCTGTGGCACTCAGCAAGCTATCCCACAGGAATTCCCAGTTACCCTCTTTGTCACAAGTTTGTAGCTGCTCCTCACTCTCATCAAATTTCTCAGTTAAGTTGTCCCTAAATTTCTGACCATATGAAGGGTCCTTAAGTTTCCAAACCCTTCTTTTCCATATTGGTCTGCTTCTTGGCATCCTTCTGGCCTGAAGTTTAAATTCGCTAAGTCTTTGCTGGGGGGGTACATTCTTCACCAGGGAGGGTCTTTGCATTTAAGAGCAACCATGCATCCCACTGTCTGGTGAGAATGAAATCTATATATTATTTGCCAACCTAGTGTGGCAGTCCCATTTGGGGTGGTTGCTACTGTTGTTCAGCCCCAGAAGACATCGTCTCCAGCTGGCTATATGACACATGATCTGTGTCCCTATAGTTTCAAACTGGGGAGATTAGCACCTCCTCCCAGCACAAAGCTGGGTTCTAACCTTCCCTGTCGAAAATATGACAGATTGTGCGTCATATAGCCATCTGGAGATGATGCCTCCTAGGGTTAAACAACAGTTGCATCTGCTCCAAACAGGACTGTCACATTATGTTGGCAAATAATCATTACTTTAAAGTGTTGCTACTGAATATCTCGCGTTGAGAGATTTAGGAACAACAATGAAACCTATCTGGCTAGCAGAGTCACCTTATTGATAGGTTATCAGGTGGCCGACTGGCTTCCTGAAGTTGGTGTTGCAGATTAAAAGGTTATTTGCATCACAGACCTCCAGTTGCCTTGTTCCTTCTTTGTTTCAGGAACCAATTCCATGCCCCCCATGAACAACATGGTAGATACTGGGCTGCTGTCCAACATGACCATTGAAATCCCCAGCCACAAAGATGAGTATCATTAAAGTGGTCCTTCTGTTCATTTAGTAGGCCCACTTGTGGGACGTAGACAGATATAATTGTAACTATACGTGTAATCTGTGTACTATGCTGTAACTGCGAAGACCCAGCAAATAAAGTGAGCTGTATCCTACAACAGTTTTGCATATCTAGCCCCAGCCCATTCAAAAGTACCTTGGATCGTAGGGCGACCTGCTGTACTTGAGGAGACCTATTGAGTCAAGTACATCAACATCAAAATGAAAATCAAATGGAAATTGTAATTGAGATACCTGTGCCATCATCTGAACGTGGCCAATGCCAGTGCTGCCTTGACTAGCTTCCATGCCAGTGGCATGTAAAAAGCATCAACTGATTGTGGCCATTACCAGCCTCCTGGTCCCTGTGCCAGTGGTACGTAAAATGCATCCACTACACTCACAGAGTGGTTGGCGTTAGGAAGGGCATCAAGCTGTAGAAACATTGCCTAATCAAACTGGAGCCTGGTGCAGCCTCCTGGTGCAGCCTCCTGGTGCAGCCTCCTGGTGCAGCCTCCTGGTGCAGCCTCCTGGCTTCCCAGACCCCAGTCGAACCATCCAACCCATGCTAGCATGGAAAACAGATGTTAAACAATGATGATGATAATGATATATATATATATATATATATATATATACAGGGGTTGGACAAAATAATGGGAACACTTTAAAATTTCTTAGAAATTTATTTTAATATGGGGTAGTACCACCTTTGGCAGTAATTACAGCTTGAATTCTATGAGGTATGGGCTCATACAAAATTTGAATTGTTTCCAAAGGAACTTTTGTCCATTCTTCAGCTAAAACAGTCTCCAGTTCTTGTAGTGATGATGGTGGAGGATATTGACTCCTTACTTGTTTTTCTAAAATGCACCATAAATGATCAATAATATTGAGATCTGAGGACTGTGGTGGTCAGATGAAATGTTCAGCTTCACTACAATGTTCCTTGTGCCATTCAGTAACAACTTTAGCTGTGTGAAGTGGTGCATTATCATCCTGAAAGACTGCGGTTCCCCCTGGAAACAGTTCCGCAACCATAGGATGAATTTGATCAGATAAAATGCTTAAATAGTCTTGACTATTAATTCTGCCATGAAAGGAAACCATTGGTCTGGCGGATTTCCAAGATATAGCCACCCCCCAGATCATCACAGATCCTCCTCCATGTTTAACAGCTGGAAGAAGGCAGTCTGGGTCAAATGCTTCTTTTAGCTGTCTCCACACATATACTCAGCCGTTGGTCGGAAATAAGGTAAAGGATGACCTGTCAGAGAAAATAACATTCTTCCACTGCTCTAGAGACCAATTCTATAGGTCTTTTTCTCTACTCTAAATGCTTTGCAGTGTTTGTTTTTGAAAATAGTGGTTTTCTGATTGCAGCCCTCCCATGAAATCTGGTTTTGTACAGCTCCTGGTGAACAGTTTTTGTGGAAACTGGGTTCTCGGGGTGGTCATCAAGCTCTATAGTAATTTTGATAGCTGTACTTTTGTGATCTTTTCTAACAATTCGCGTAAGAGTCCAACGATCTCTATCTGAAAGTTTTGGTTTTCTTCCGTAGTTTTGTTTCAACGTTTCCGTCATTCTCAAAATCTGTCATTACTTTTGAGACAATACTTCTTGATACACCAAACATTTCAGCTGTTTTCATCATGCTAGCACCTGCCATCTGAACGCCAACAATTTGACCGCTTTGAAAGTCGGTGGATCTGTCATTTTAATGAATTTTAATTACTTTTTTCTGATGATATCTGAAAAGAAACAGCAATTTTAACAAAACATGTTAAGCAACACTAATAATAAATAATAAAAAATATGAAAATGAACAAACTTTTGATGGTTTTATTGATACTTCAAAATTATGGTGCTAGGTGTTTCCATTATTTTGTCCAACCCTGTATATATGTATGTATGCATGCATGTATGTTCTTTTATTCTTTTTTTAAATTTTATTTGTTTCAGTCATTTGACTGTGGCCATGCAGGAGCACCACCTTTAGTCAGACAAATCGACCCCAGGACTTATTCTTTGTAAGCCTTGTACTTACTCTATCGGTCTGTTTAAGGTGGCTCAATTTAAGTACCCAATTCAAATGAATCTTAATTATATATATATATATATATATATATATATATGTGACAATTATTCAGTAGCCATGACAAAACTCCGAGTTTCGGATGTCTGGGTGGAAATCCTCACTGCCATCTCTTCAGTTATCCGGCCATCAGAAAAAATGCTATGAAAATGACCGTTAAACAAAGGAAAATTAATGTGTAGTTGACCGTTATTAAGACAAAAGAGCTATTTGAATGACCTCTATGTGAGGGGAGGGAGTAAAAGTAAGTGGGTAAAAATGTACATAGTATTTGCATAAGCGCGCATGTCCATACCTACCGCTAAGTGAGGGGAGAGAGTAAAAGTAAGTGGGGTAAAAATGTACATAGTATTCGCGTAAGTGCACATGGCCATACCTACACATGCGCGCCCACCCACGTACATGCACCTATAAGTATACACTCATCCACCCTCACTTGAAACATACACATTCTCATCCACACCAGCCGCTGAAAAATATATATATACAATCCCACACACACACCCCAAAAAGGTTCATACACACGTCTATATACGCACATGCCCCCGTGTCGGTGGCACGTAAAAGCACCATCCGTTCGTGTCCGTTGCCAGCCTCGGCTGGCCCCCGTGCCGGTGACACGTAAAAGCACCGTCCGTTCGTGGCCGTTTGCCAGCTCCGTCTGGCCCCGTGTCGGTGGCACGTAAAAGCACCATCCGTTCGTGTTCGTTGCCAGCTTCGGCTGGCCCCCGGGCCGGTGACACGTAAAAGCACCGTCTGTTCGTGGCTGTTTGCCAGCTCTGTCTGGCCCCGTGTTCGTGGCATGTAAAAGCACCATCCGTTCGTGTCCGTTGCCAGCCTCGGCTGGCCCCCGTGCTGGTGACACGTAAAAGCACTGTCCGTTTGCCAGCTCTGTCTGGCCCCGTGTCGGTGGCACGTAAAAACACCATCCGTTCGTGTCTGTTGCCAGCCTTGGCTGGCCCCCGTGCCGGTGACACGTAAAAGCACCGTCCGTTCGTGGCCGTTTGCCAGCTCTGTCTGGCCCCGTGTCAGTGGCACGTAAAAGCACCATCCGTTCGTGTCCGTTGCCAGCATCGCCTGGCCCCGTGCCGGTGACACGTAAAAGCACCATCCGTTCATGGCCGTTTGCCAGCTCTGTCTGGCACCTGTGCAGGTGGCACGTAAAAAAACACCCACTACACTCGCGGAGTGGTTGGCGTTAGGAAGGGCATCCAGCCGTAGAAACACTGCCAGATCTGACTGGGCCTGACGAAGCCTTCCAGCTTCACAGACCCCAGTTGACCCGTCCAACCCATGCTAGCATGGAAAGCGGACGCTAAATGATGATGATGATGATGATGATGCATAAGGAAAAACAGGGCTAAAGGCAAAAATACAGGAAAATGTGTAAAAAAAACAATGAGTAAAACACATCTATATACGCACATACTCGCATGCACACACACACACATCTATATACGCACAAAGGATTCCATATGCATATCTATATACGCACAGGGAAAATTGCAGGGTGGAAGGTAGAATACAGAAAAAATATGTGTAAAAAAATATATGAGCAATAAACTTATAAAACAATATCTCTATAAATATGTAAAAAATATATGTATAAAAAATATATAAATATATATAAAAATATATAAGAAATATAAGTAAAAAGTATAAAGAGATAAAAAGCTTGTACAAGTCCTATCTATAATCTTGGGGAGACCAAAAACGTAACAAATATTTAGCCACGTGTCGGCATTATCCGAAAAGTTCAGTTCTTGAATTCAGACATGTGGTGGGGGTCTAAGCTGCTTTTCCAGATGAGCCATCTTTCCATATCACAAAGACTGCACTTTCCATTGGTCTAGAGCTTACATTTGGCTAAGATCTTCCAATAGATGTTGTAACTGACACCTTTATCTCTTAAGGACCATATATGACTGGATAATTTGGTTGTTTTCCTTTTATCCCAATGCCTGAAGCTCAAGGTGTGATTATTGAACCTAACCTTGAAATTACCCTATGTAAGGCCCACGTATTTTTTCATCAAAACCATGTCCTTATTGGATATAGAGTCCACGGTGGCTTCATAAATGATGGTCTTGGACATGCAAACTCCATTTAGCGGGCACAAATTTTTATCCCTGCATGAACAGTTGGTTTCATATTGTGGTTTTTGTGTGTTGTGTGCGATTATATTTTAAAATTGGTAGTAGAGCTGAAACTGATTTTCAAGTTAAGTCTATTGAAGAGCTTTCTGTAAGTATGGTTGACTGGAAAATGTCTATCAGTGCTAAGAAATACTTGCCTATATTGAAGGTCACCTCGGGTGAGCAGGTGGGTGTGAACTTGATAGTTTTCCTATTCCTGTTTCCTCTTCTTTATCATTGGACTAGTGGCTGGTGTATAGGTTATTTCCTGGCTAAAACCACTATCTTTTAGAGCCTTATTATATACTGGGCATATTTCCTTGTAATATTTTTCTAGTTGTCTCTGCTGTGAGTTAAAATATTTTTGGTAAAAGTTGTTGACAAGAAGACCATCCAGCTATAAAATTATGACTCACATTAGTTCCCCATGCAAACTAGCATTAAATGAACAAACAATGGGCTCCCATACCATATCATTTTATCAGATCAACTTACAGTAGTCTGTTCAAGTCTATAGTGTGCCCAAAGTACTCCTCAGTATAATAGAATTTGAGACCATGTGATAACAAAACAAATTCTATACCTACACAGCCATGACTGCATCTAATAAAATTCTATTCTAATTCTGTGATTTGTTTCCATTTATATTATACTTCCTAATTTTCAGGCTTTTCACGGCGTGATATGTCATGTTGTTATGATAGCTGCTGGTCGCCCTGGTAAACCACCATCATTAATTCATTACTGTGGGGCAGATGAATGTGAAGAAGAAAATGTATTAGCAGCAACAGCAGAGTATGAACAAGTGCCAGAACTTCTTCATGTATCAGTGTAAGTATCTTAGCTTTTTTGTTTTATATCCACTTTTTCATGTTTGCATGCATTGGAAGGGTCTTTTCTAGCACATCCAGTGGAGCAAGCTTGCTTCATTTTCTTCCAGTCTTTGCCCATGTCTCTCAATCCTGTTGCATTATAATTTGTACACAAGCAATATACAATCTTCCTGTTGCACAAAAAGAGAATCACTTTGTTGTCAGCTGAGATAATAACAGCTCTGTGACCTCTTTCCACCCTGTTATTATTCTGGCTACTATGCTTTCAGTCTACTCTCTTTCACTGCTGGCTATCATCTACTTCTGTGAAGCCTTCAAACATTGAAAAAATGTTACTCCTTATCTAAAAGCATACTCTTGTACATTTACTACAGTCAAAGTATTTTCTACCAGCCTACCTGCAGTTCTAGTACATTTCTTGTGCACCCATAGTCTGCATTGTGCACCCATAGTTTGCATTGTGCACACCATATGGAGTTCCTACCTATTCCTTTTGTGCATATTAAACAAAACTATTTCCATGATGGCAACAGAATTTTCTGTATTAAATCTTTTGATATAGTTGGAAAAGAAAGACATCCATGTATTTGACATACATAGAACACATCCTTGCATATGGTTGTTTGATCTGAAACATCATCAAACAAGTGTAAAAGTATACCAATGCTGCAATGATGTAGTTTCTTACACAAATGCTGATGACATATATCAGGTCATCCCATAAGTTCTGTCCGAATTTTGAATAAAGAAAACAAGTGATCAATTGTGATATTTCATTGAAATTTGATCATCAATGTACTTTCCCTGATTATCTATGACTTCCTTCCATCTATTTACAAGCTTTTTAATCCCATCAATGTAAAACTCTTTTGGTTTCAAAGTGAAGAACTCTGAAATGTTAGTTTCTACCTCCTCCTGGCTTGCGAAAGTTATGTCCCCCAAATGATTCTGTAAACTATGAAACAAATGGTAGTCTGAAGGAGCAAGGTTGGGAGAATAAGGTAGATGAGGAATTTTTTCCCAACCAAACTCTTAGATCTTCTGTGATGTGATCTTTACAGTGTGAGGTCATGCATTGTCCTGATGAAACGTCACTCCTTTTCTGTTCACTGAAGCAGGTTTTTTTTTCTTTAAGGCTTGGTTCAAACGCTCTAATTGCTGACAGTAGACTTGAGCATTGATTGTTGCATTGGGTGGTAACAATTCAAAGTGAATTTCTCCTTTACAATCCCACCAGATAGAGAGAAGAACCTTTATCCCATGAAATTCCCTTCTTGGTTGTTGTTGAGATTTTTTCCTTTTACCAAGCCACTGTTTACAATGTTTAACATTTCGATAGAAGATCCATTTTTCATCATCAGTCACAAGTCTATCCAAAAAGGGTGAAATGAGTTTGTGAGAATGGAGAGAAGAGCAGATGTCAACTTGGGATTTGTAGTTGCTTTCAGACAATTCATGAGGCACACATTTTCCGAGTTTAGGAACTGTTCCAAGTTGTTGAAGATGATGGTGAACAGTTGTATGGTTTGAACTAAGCTTTATTGCCAATTCTTCAACTGATAATGCAGGATTTTCTTCAAGTAATGCCTCAAGGAGCTTATCATCAAACTCAGCTGGACATCCTGTTTGATCTTCATCTTCAAGGCTGAAATCTCCAGTTCTGAATTTAGCAAACCATCTTCTGCAAGTTCTTTCATTCAAGCATTCTTTCCCATAAACAGAGTGTATGTTTTGAGTCACTTCGGCTGCAGAGTTTCCTTTTTTGTACTCATAAGGCATTATGTGCCTTAAATGTTCTTTGGATACTTCCATGTTAGAAAGGGTTTTAATCAAAGAAATTTTAATTCTATTATTCTGTAAAATAATATTTAATTTGTATAAATGTACACAAATGCATAAAAATAATTTTTAATTCCATTAGACAATCTAAAATACTATTAAATTTCATTTAGTTTTAAAAAAGGTAAAATCGGACAGAAATTATGGGATGACCTGATAGATTGAATGACAAAAGTCTGTATATGAGCACAAACCATGAAAAGGAGATGGCATGCTAAATACTACCATCAGTTTGCAATGTAAGAATGAAAATCACAATTTTGAAACATGTATAGGTTTAACTATTAGGGAACCATCATTTCATCAGATGAAATAAATTTAGTCAATACAAACATGTGTGCACTCATATGCATATATCATCACCATCATCATCATTTAATGTCTGTTTTCTACTCTGGCATGAGTTGAACAGTATGACAGGAGCTGCCAGATTTATGTCCATTTTGGCATGGTTTCTATGGCTAGATGCCCTTCCTAATGCCAACCACTTCACAAAGTTAACTGGGTGCTTTTACACAACACTAGCATAGGTGCATTTACATAGCATTAGCACCTACGAGCTTGCAAGATTAAGAATGTTCTGTTGAAGAGGGTTTCAGGGGACAAGCCTGTATGCAGGGACAACCATACTTTTACCTAGTTTGATGTGACTTTTCATGCACAGCAAACCACCTATATATGTGTGTATATATATATATATATATATATATATAGATTGCCATGTTGATTCGCTAGCTTTTTGCACGTATATTTTTTTCTCTCCTTTTTTCTGTGTTTTTTTTCTCTGTGTATCTTTCTGTTGAAGAGTGTAGACTCGAAACATTAAAGACTTGTTTCATTTATATTTCCTGAGCGCCATACTAATACAATTGTTTGTTTGTATTCCACCTGCCTTTTGTTTATTTCCGTAAACCTGCCTTCGTCTTTTGTCTATTTTCATAAAGCTTACCGTTATATATATATATATTATATATATATATATGCACCCATCTTATCAGATATCAGAAAAGTAAGATATTTGAGACAAATTCAAGATGGCTTCTTGATGATAGACCTCTAATGGGTATCTCAGGTCACATGGTGTTAATGCAGTAGACAAATTTAGAAAGGATCTGATAAAGATCTTCAAAGAATTCAGCTTTTTTATGGCAGTTACCACCAATTTGACAAAAGTTAACTTCCTAGACTTGCAGTAGACTTGGAGGAAACTGTTTACATGCTCAGAAATTCCCACCACTCCCCAGTTATAATTTAAAAACTAGATCACAAGCTTAAATAGGAGAATCTCTAAATTATCACTGGACAGAAAGAGATTTTCAACTGGGTCACTTTCTGGATTCACCAATAAATTAGCATATATGCAGGACAAACCACACCCAAACCCAAAGAGAGTCAGAAAAAGAATGATAATCTAGTTCAATCCTTCACTCAACTAACATAGCTAGAAGCTTGAAAATTTTCCACAGAATCCACAGGCATTATAAACTCTTCAATCTCTACAAATGTTAAGATCAGTTACTCTAGATTAAACAACATCACTTCAATCGAGGCAAACACACCTTTCTCCCTTACCTGGAACTCACAACTGCCAACTCTGTCTCCACATGAGACTATACATACTCCATCAACATGCAGTGTTTATCAACAAGAACAACATACTGTCTTACTGTTGCCACTAGAGGTACAATCCACATAAACCACTGTCAAGCCAAATGCTCAAGAGGAACTCAGCCTCTTTGCATCCATGAGGCCCAACATTCAAATGATGTTCTTTACATGCCACCAGCATAGCACATTGCCAAAGATCTCAGTCACTAGTCATTGTCTCTGTGAGGCTCAAAGTTCAAAGATTATGCTTCACCATCTTGTCCCATGTCTTTTAGGGTCTACCTCTACTACAGGTTCCCTCCACAGTTAGAGATTGGCATTTCTTTACCTAGCTGTTCTCGTCCGTATGCATTACATGACCATACCAGCACAGTCATTTCTCTTGCACACCACATCTGATTCCTCTTAAGCCTAACTTTTCTGTCAAGATGCTTACACTCTGTCAAACATGCACACTGACATTGCACATCCACTGAAGCACACTAGCTTCATCTCTTTCAAACCTATGCATGTCCTTGGCTGTCATAGCCCATGTTTCACTGCCATGCAGCATCACTGTCTGCACACAGCCATCAAACAATCTGCTTTTCACTCTGAGAGAAAGGCCTTTTGTTGCTAGCTGAGGTAGGAGCTCTCTGAACTTTGCCCAGTCTAATCTTATTCTCACAGCTATGCTCTCGAAGCATCCACCTCCATTATTAACTTGGTCATCTAGATAACAGAAGCTATCTACTAACTCTAGCTTGCTCCACTGGCAATTGATGGAGTCTATTTTCAGCGTTTATTGTACCTGTGCACCTTCCACATACAAAAGTTAGTTCCCCTGTTAACCTTCCTCTGATGTTGCTGCACCTTTTATGTGTCCAAACTTTACACTGAGTTTCTACCTACACCTTTTCTACAGATTGAGCAAGGCCACCAACTTGAAGGGATTTGTGATTTAACTGCCTTCCTACTTACTATGACTTTGGTTTTGGCTAGGGTAACTCTAAGGCCCTTCAATTTTAGACCTTGCACCCAAACCTGGAACCCTGTTTCTACTTCAGGTAGTGATTCGATTATAAGAGCAAAGTCATTAGCATAGAGGAGCTCCCAAGGGCAGCCTGTCTTGAATTCCTCTGTTATTACTGGGAGAACTATGATGAACAAGAGGGGGATGAACACCAATCCTTGGTGAAACCCTATGTCTAATTTGAATTCTTTGCTGTACTTGTTGTCCACCCTCACCTTATTGATATCATCCCTGTACAAGGGATGTATGACTCTCACCAACCACTTCGAATTAGAAGCTTTATTCAAGCGAGCGAGAAAGGGAATAAATTTGTTTTGGCTTCTATTAGCAAATTGAAAATAAGTATAAGAACATGTTTAAAAGGTTATAAATGTTAGCATATTAAAACATGTTGGTTGCATATTAGAACATATTAGAATATGTTTGATTAAAGTATAATTATTTTATAGTATTTGATCATCAAAAGTGTTCAAGATATGACCATCCTATATTCTTTTCTTTTACAGTGTATGTAGTTATATCAGTCAATGTTAGTTTCTTTTAAAATTTCAGAAGAGTGTAAGTAGATTTGACTGTTATTTCTAGCAGTTGAATCAATGAGATTACAGCTTGTATCATTATTGAAGATACAATTTGTGGCTCGTTCCCTGTACATTTACAGTTAAAATCCTGCAAGAATTTTATTTCAACCTAGTTTCCATATTGATGAACCGATAAGCTTTCTCCAAGTCAACAAAAGCCAAGTACAGAGGTTTATTTTTGGCTGGGTATTTCTCCTGCAGTTATCTTACCAGAAATATGGAGTCAGTAGTGCTTCTACCTGGCACAAAACCAAACTGCATCACATCTAGACTAACTCACTCCCTAATTAATTGGGCTATGACTCTCTCTGTAACTTTCATCACCTGATCCAACAGTTTGATACCTCTGTAATTATTTCTATCTAAGGCATCGCCTTTGCCTTTGTAGCAGTTGACTATGGTGCTGCTACTCCAGTCATTGGGTATGACTCCTTCATGAACCACCTGATTTACAATACAGGTGACTAGACCATAACCCACACTGGCAGATATTCTAAGCATCTCAGCGGTGATTCCTGATGAGCCGGGGGCTTTCCCTGTCTTCATTTCCTTAAATGCTTTATCTACCAAATCTGTCAATTTGGGTAGCTGGTCCCTCAATTGGGTCAACATTTGGCAGACTTCCCTCCTCCCATTCATTCTCCACATTCAGCAGTTTTTCATAATGGCATCTCCAAGCTTCTTTCTTTGCAGACTCATTGAAAGTGAGTGCACCATCATCCATGTGGACACATTTCTCTCCTTCGGCATCACAATTTTCTCTCACACATTGTCTTGCCATCCAAAATACTTCAGTTCTTTGGTCCTCACGATGCTGAATATGGGGAAAACTTCGTCTTTTCTGCTTCTCCCTTGGCTAGATATACCTGTCTCCTAACTTCCCTTCTGATTATCTGTTACAGTTCCCTGCTGCTTCCTGTTAATACAAACATGTGTGCACACATATGTAAGTAACCAAATTTGATGGTGTTGGGTTACAGTTGAGGCTGGATGATCAACATTGAGAGGGCTATAGTCTAGACTAGCAGCAGGGTTTAAATACCCTTCTCTTGTGTGTGGGACAACCAGGTAAAGGGTTCCCTTCCTGATATAGTTCTTTACTACCACTACTCTTCCAGTCCTATTTTTTTGCTCTAATGGTCCCAGGTCTGGTTGGGACTTTGCACCAACCACAAATTTGGTCTGTGGTTCTCACTAAGTTGTCTCATAGGAACTTCCAGTTATCCCCTGTGTTATCCTCTGTAACACAGAGGATAACTCCTCTTCCTGCTCATTAAATGATTTAGTTAGGATTCTCCAAATCTCTAACTTTTCAGATGATCCTTAAGCTTTCAGGTTCTTCTTTTCCAAACTGTCTTGCTTCTTAGAATCCATCTTGCATGTAATCTGAAATTACTGATGACTAATCTATGCTGAGTGGTACATTCTTCACTAGGGGTAGTCTTTGCATTTATGAGCGACGATGAATCTCATTTTCTAATGAGAATGTAGCCAATCTGGCTTGTGTGGTCACCAGATTTATAGGTTATTATGTGACTGGCTGGTTTCCTGAAGTTGGTGTTGCAGATCATTAGGTCATTCACACCACTGAACTGCTGCTGTCTTGTTCCCTCCTCATTTTGGGAACCAATTTTATGGCCTCCATGAATTCCATGGAAAATACCCGAGTGCTGCCTGACATGTCCATTGAATTCACCATCCATGAAGATATGGTCACTGTAATTCGTCTTTGAGGTAGCCTGCAGAAGAATGTTATAAAAGCTGTCCTTTTGTTCATTTGGCAGACCCGGTTGGTGGGGCATAGGCAAAGATGGTTGTTGCTATGCATCTCTGTAAAACTAGTCTAAGACATATCCTATTACATGCTCTGTCTACTTCAATCACCTTATTGATCCATTTCTCTGCTAGAAGTATGCCCACACCTCCTACCTCTTCACTGTTGCTCTCCCAGAAGAGTTTATACCTACAACTCTTGCCTGTGAGGAACTTGGCTGAAGATCCACTCTACCTAACTTTTTGAATGCAGCACACATCGACATGTCTCCATTCAAACATCTCAACAATCTCACCAGACCTACTTTTCAATGTGCCTACATTGACAATGCCAGCTCTGAGAGGATGTATGGGGAGGAAGAAGGAAATATGAGGAAGGGGAACTGTGGCTTTCGGCATCTGAAAAGAAGGTCTAAAGAGCATCTGCCAACAAACATGTCACAACAGTTGTCCTCGCATTTAATCTCCAATCATTCATATTATACTTGCTGCTCCCCTGGGTCTAGGTGCTATACAGCATTGGTACAAGGGATTTTAGTATAAAAACAGTCAAATAAAATAAGTTAAATAATTGATAAGAGTAGATTAGTTGATTTGTTATATATAGTTAGTGACTAATTAATAAACTGAGTACAGCATGGTCATGTTTATTTTTTGTTTCCATTGAGGCGAAGTAAGAAGCTACAGCATTTGTGTTGCAGCAGTGTGGGTGGCACTACTGGGTGGGTGGAGGTGGTGGCAAAGGAAGGGCTGCCTTGAAAGGACCCAGTACAGAAGAGAGATTTCTGATATAGGTGGTGGGGTGGTAAAGGGCGAGGGCATCATAGATAAGCAAACATCATGGTAAGCATTAACAAAGAGAATGACAGGAGAAAGATGACAAAAAGGAGACACGAAGCAAGCAAAAATTAAACTAAATTGAATTAAAATAGCATTAACAAAGAGGTTGACAGAAGACAGAAAGTAGATGTGGAACAAGTGTGCACACACACAAAGTAAGAAGTTGATTTAAGTAAATACTGATTGAATTTGATTTGTATAATAATATGAATGTAGAGAATGTATACCAAAAAAGATGTTCATAGAAACAAATTTCATCACCATCATCGCCATTTAACATCCATTGTCCATGCTGGCATTGGTTGGATGGTTTGACCAGGGTTGGCAAGCTGGAAGGCTACATCAGACTCCAATCTGATTTGGCATGGTTTCTATGGCTGGATGCCCTTCCTATCACCAACCACTCTGTGAGTGTAATGGGTGCTTTTATGTGCCACCAGCACTGGTGCCATTTGCGTGACACTGGTATCTGTCACGACTGTGGTTTTACTTGGCTTGATGAGTCTTTTTCTCATGCATGACATAATGCCAAATGTCATGGTCATTGCCTCCATGAGGCCCAACACTCAAAAGGAGCCCGGCCACTTTACCTTCATGAGGCCCAATGCTCAAAAGACATTTTTTACATGTCACCGGCATGGGTACCAGTTACGTGACACCAGCATCAGCCATGGCTATGATTTCACTTGGCTTGAAGTGTCTTCTCAAGCACAGTATATCGCCAAAGGTCTTAGTCACTAGTCATTACCTCTGCCTAAAGTTCGAAGATCATGCTTCACCATCTCGTCCCTGTCTTCCTGGGTCTACCTCTACCATAGATTCCCTTGACAGTTGGAAATCAGCACATTTTTTACACAGCTGCCTCATCCATAAGCATTACATGACCATTCAAGCACAGTCACTCTTGCTCTCCACATCTGATGCCTCTGCCCAACTTTTCTATCAAAATGCTTACACTCTGTCAAACCTACACACTGACATTGCACATCCAATGAAGCATATAGGCTTCATTTCTTTCAAGCCTACACATGTCCTCAGCTGTTACAGCCCATGTTTTACTGTCGTGTAGCATAGCTGTTTGCATACAAGCATCATACAATCTGCCCTTTGTTGCCAGCAGAAGTAGAAGCTCTCTGAACTTTATCCAGCCTAATCTTATTCTCACAGCTCTGCACTTGAAGCATCCACCTCCACTACTAACTTGGTCACCTAGATAACAGAAGCTGCCTACTACCTCTAGCTTTCCCCACTGGCAGTTGAGAGAGTCTATTTTCTGTACATTTTTGGTGTTTATTGTATCTGTGCATCTTTTGTGCCTATCAAACTTCCTCTGGTTTTGCTGCACCTCTTATGTGTCCAAAGCTTACCCTGAGTGCATCTTATGGTGTCTCTACCTATGCCTATTCTACAAATCAAGTAGGGCCATCTATCTGAAGGGATTTGTGATTTGTCTGCCTTCCTAGTTACTATGGCTTTGGTTTTGGCTAGGTTAACTCAAAATCCCTTCAATTCTAGACCTTGCTCCCATACCTGGAACTTCTCTAGTTCTGGTAGCGATTCAGCTATAAGAACAAGGTCATCAGCATAGAGGAGCTCCCAAGGGTAGCCTGTCTTAAATGTCTCTTATTTCCTGGAAGACTATGATGAAACAAGAGGAGCCTGAAAACCAGTTCTTTGTACTCTGAATTCTTCACTGTACTTTTTGCAACCATCACCTGACTGGTAACATCCCCATACATGGCTTGTACAGCTTTCACTAACTATTCATTTATCCCTAGTTTCTGCATTGACAACTAGATAAGGGATTGGGGGATCCTGTCAAAGGCTTTCCCCAAGTCAACAAAAGTCAAGTATAGAGGTTTATCTTTGGCTGTGTATTTCTCCTGCAGTTGCCTTATCAGAAATACAGCATCAGTGGTGCTTCTCCTTGGCACAAAACCAACTGTATCTCATCTAGACTAACTCTCTCCCTAATCAGTTGGGCTATGACTCTCTCTGTCACTTTCATTACCTGATCCAACAGTTTCATACCTCTAATTATTTCTATCTAAGGTATCACCTTTACCTTTGTAGCAGTTGACTATGGTCCTGCTACACCAGTCATTGTGTATGACTCTTTTGTAAACCACCTGATTTACAATACAGGTAATTACACTATACCCCACACTGCCAGATATTTTAAGCATCTCAGTGGTGATTCCTGATGGCCAGGGGGCTTTCTCTGTCTTCATATATAGAGAAAAATATGTTCATAGAAAAAAATGTATATAGAGAAAAAAATGCATGTGCTAAACACACAAGCATAGGAAAAAGTTGATTTCTAAATATACTTTGATATAGCAAAAATGTATGCCTGTATATACATATGCACACATATACACATGTATACACACACACACACAGCAAAAATGGAAGTTGAAAATGAACTGAGAATAGTTAAAATATCCTTTATTAATAAATTTAAAGCTTTAACTGGTTTCACAGTTTACACTGATTTTCAAAAAGTTCAAATAGAAAGATGTGGTTTATGTCACAGCTGTCTTGCTTCTGACTAGTGTTTGATTCTTGCCCTATTTACATAGGGAGTTCATGGCTCAAATTAGTATATGTTTTGAATAAGATTTGATTGGTAGAGGATAGTCATATGACTGGTTTTAGAAATTTTTGTAGGTTCCCCACTACGTCCATGTGTTAGTATCAGATGACAATGTTTGGCGTCATAAGTTAATACTGACATGGTTACCTGAACATGTCCAAACAATCAATGCTCTGAATGTTTTCTGTCAAGTGTTTGTAGATAATGAACACATGATTAAGTTTATAACCTTTTGTACATTCCCTGCTACATCTGTGTGTTAGTGTCATGTGACAGTATATTTTGTGCCTAAAAAGAAGACTGACGTGGTTGAGTGAACATATTTAGTTACAATCAAGGCACTCCAAATTTAATCTATTTGGTGGGAGAGTGGATAGAAGTTGTTTCTGTGTAGTCTAGTGGCTAAAGTTTAGGTTGTTAGCTGTATAGGTTCCTCATCTTAAGTGGCAAAACGAGTTTTGTGGGTGAATAGTTATTTGTGTATGTACTCTGCTAAAGTTTAAGTCTTGGTTTGTACTTTTGAATGAAAGTATTTTTTTTTTTGTTTATCCGTGCTTCATCTATGGTATTTGGTGAATATAGGTAGAGTGGAAAGACGTGGAATTTGGGGGACTTATTTTTTTGCACATATGTCTATG
This sequence comes from Octopus sinensis, assembly GCF_006345805.1. NCBI lineage: Eukaryota > Metazoa > Mollusca > Cephalopoda > Octopoda > Octopodidae > Octopus > Octopus sinensis. The sequence continues at coordinate 52,911,285 of NC_043007.1, read as the reverse complement.
TGTCCACTCAGTGGAATCTGTCTAGTACTGGTGAATGATCAGTCTATTTGTCTGACCTATGTAAGCTTTGACCTGTTTAATCTTCATTACATCCTTGATATTTGATAGTGTATATTAAATTCCTTGAAAAATATGTAAAGTGATTTTTAATGGTAAAAATCTGTCCTGGTTTGAATTTGTATATTGTGACTTCAATAAGATTGATGCAAGTTCCGCAGTTGGGACAGCCACACTTTTTGACAGTTGGTGGAAGGTAATTTCGCATTTGTGAGGAATTTTTTGAGGGACATTGATTATCTTTTACTTTTGATTATTTTGTGTATTTCAAATGCCTGTTTCATTCTTGGGTCTTGTTTTAGTAGTGGGATGTTGTAGTGGATAATATTGTAAACCTCTGTGTTTCTTGGGTTGTGTGTTGTAATAAAGGGTAGAGTATTGGATGTATCTGGAGCATTTTTTGTAGTTTTTCGATATTTATTGCTTTGGCGCATTCTATTCCATTGTCTCTTAACATTAATGGATATTGTCTTTTAAGTAGTACTTGTTTTAGTTCCTGGAATCTTTTATTGCAAATTTCAGGGTTTGAGACAATTGTGCAGATTCTTCTTGCTAGATTAAAGGGAATATTATTCGTGTGCTTGGGATGGCATGAAGAGAACAGTAAGTATTGTTTAGAATCTGTTTATTTGTAATGAATATCTGTTCTAATGTTTTTATCGCTTTGAGGATTAGTATATCCAGGAATGGTAGTTGAGTTTTACTGTATTCCAAGGTAAAATTAAAATTATTTTTTATGCTGTTGATTAGAGTTTTGAAATCTATAAGTTGTTTAAATGTATGTATCCATAGGCTTAGGCAATCATCTAAGTAACATTTCCAGTTTTCTAGTAGATATTTGTGGATGTTCAAGCCATATTTTAATTTAGATTGTTCGTATATTCGGACCTCCATGTATGCCATGACTAGGTTAGCATAAGTTGGAGCAACTTTTGTCTCCATCCCAGTCCCAGATATTTGTTTGTAAATATTGCCATCAAAGTCAAAAAAGTTACTTTCAAGGATAAACTTTAATCCTTCAGTGATGAAACTTATCAATTCTGTCTGGAATTTCATGAAGGAATTTCTGAAGCCAGAAATTTATTGCCTCTAGTCCGTATTGGAGTGGGATTGTGGTACAGAGGTTTACCACATCAAAAGATACAATAGTGGTATCATTGTTTATGGATTTGGGGAGGTGTTTTAACAGGTTCAGGTCACCCCTTACAAGACTTGATATATTTTAAAATAGGTTTCAGTGATTCATCTAAAAAGTTGCTGAGTCTGTGTTTCACAGTTCAGGCTTGCTATGATTGGTCTAAATTTAAGGTTGGTGGGTTATTGTATGTTTATGCAGCTGGAAGTTCTTTACATGCATTCTTAATAGTTTGATTCTTATGGATTTTTGGGAAACTATAGAAGTCTTGCAATTGAAATGGATTAGGTAGTCACATTCTTTGGTAAACCTTTTTGATGAATGTGTTCAGTTTTGTCATTGTCTTTGATTTTTGGTAATTATTTACCTTTTCTTAGTGGGTCGTATCTTGTAATATAGATAGTATATCTCTTTTGTAGTGTTCAGTATCCATAATAACTATAGCACTTTCCTTATCTGCTTCCTTAATTATAATGTTGTTATTATTTTTCAGTTTATGTATATATCCTATTCCTTTCGACTGGTATTGGGCTTGATTTTAGGTTGTGGGAGTTCTTTGTAAGGGAAGGTACATATAAAATCACAAAATTTATCTAAAGCTTTATTCTTACCTTTTGTAGGCTTGTAATTGCTCTTGTTTCTTACAATTGGTTCATTCCTGTTTTCTTTATCATACAGTTCTTCTGTTAGGCATAGTTTTCTACAGAACTGTAAAATATCATTCTGTATTTCATTGGAGTTAGAGTGCTGTGGTGTTGGGGTAATTTTTAGGCATTTCGACAAAATATTTCTTCTACTAAGAGGGTGTTTTTGGATAGGTTAATTTCTCATCTTCAGTTTGTACTATCTGGTGTCAATAACTCTGTTGGTTGGGTCTAAAAAATTATTTTTAAAAGCTTTCCTTTTATTACTATTTATATATCTGAGGACATTTTCTCTGTTAACTTGTTCTCTTTTGTATTGATTTTGTACATTTGCTGTTCTGTATTCTGGTTGTTTCTTTCTGTAATTTTCTTTTAAGTTGATATTTTTTATCCATTGTGTATATCTTCAGTTTTGGGGAAAGTTCAATTCAGTCAGAAGGAAAACTTCAATTTTTTTAGTTGGATTATTTTGTTGTCAAAGTAGTCTTGAATTGTCCTTATGAAATTGGTGACTATTTCTTAAGGACAATTCATAAACTTACAAGTATGTATGCCAACAGAGACTTCTACCACTTCATATGTGATTTGGCCAAAGAAGCCCTTTGAATGCCACCAGTCAAATAACCATATTTAAATTCCCTACTTTACCTTGCTTTATTCATACACACTTTCTTTCTCTCCCTTAACCCAAAATATTTCCCCTCCCTCTTCCTTCAATTATCTTTTCTTCAAATGCCAATCCCCTTACTAAATTATGTGATTCAGCCAAAACAACTCCTTTGTTTACTACCAGTCAATTGACCTTGCTTAAATTCCTCCTTCCTCTCACTCCCTTATATTTTCTTCTTTCTTCTCTTCTTCTAATACATATTTCTACCTACATTTTGCATCATGTACCTCCTTGCAACAATGTAAGCTTTAATTTAATCAAGATACCCTTGGCCTGAAGAGTAGCTGGTAGTATACACCCTGCTTAGATTTTACTATTTCTGAGGTTCTGTTTGCTATGAAACATATGTAGCCCAGATCTTACCTACTCCATTCTGTAACTCTTGTATTCTTATTCATACCCCTCCCCCCACAATCCTGGTTGCCTACTGTAGTATATATATATATATATATATATATATATATATATATATATATATATATATATATATATATATATTATAATAAATTAGAGACAAAACCACTATTATGCAAATCAAACAAAGAAAGGCTTAAGCCAATACATAAAATAATTTATATAAATTAAAATTTAACAAATGAATAACCACTACGATCGTTTCGTGTCAGCACATCTTAGACATTCTTCAGGTGGTTTCTAAACCTTCTTAGCGAGTTATATATATTCCAAGGAAGTTAGAGGTTGTGAATCCAACCAACTAAGGGATATTATCTATCCAATATACTGCTGGTAGAATACCCCATTATTAATACACAAGTGTTTTTTATTGCATTGCAATTACATTACTGAATGTACTAAATGGGTGAAGGTAAAGAGATATTTTACCATTAATTTATAGAGCAATAAGAAAATGGAGGGGATCAATATGTGGTTCATCAACTTTTAGACATTATACTATGTTGACTTATTTATTTACTAAAATGACAATTACAAGAATATACATACATGTATAACGTATTATGCTTTACATATAAAATATATTAATATATAAAGATACCAGTAATTATTAAAATATAACATTCAGGAATATAAATTGGAAAATAACTTACAGCTGTTTCAGCCAAGAGACAAAAATACCTCATTCTACCTTTATTCCTCCAGTAGACTGAAGTAATAAGTAGATGAAATTGAGGTACTTGGGTAAAGCATAATATATTATACATGTATGTATATTCTTGTAATTGTCATTTTAGTAAATAAACAAATAATTTGACATAATATAATGTCTAAAAGTTGATGAACCACCTATTGATCCCCTCCATTTTCTTATTGCTCTCTCTCTCTCTCACTCTCTCTCTCTCTCTCTCTCTCTCTCTATATATATATATATATATATATATATATATATATATTGTCTGTCCTTGTTTGTCCCCTCTATGTTTAGCCCGTTGTGGGTTGTAAAGAAATATTTGATTTATCTTTCCTATCTCTCTCTCTCTCTCTCTACAAAATTTAACCTTAGGCTACCTCAAGCCGTAATCCTATCTTTTCCCATCTTTCCGCCATTGGCGGTCTTTTTTTCCTCCTCTTCTTCTTCCTATGCTAAAACTTGAAAATCGCCATTACCATTACGTTTCTGCAATTTAAATTCCCAATTCAACTTACTTCTTCTTCAATTTCAACCCCCGGTCGATGCCGCAGCAAGTTCCTCTTTAAAATTTATCTTACTATTTTATTTTGTGTTACTACGTTTATTCATACATTGATAACTTGATTCGTATTACCCATCTCATTCGCTACGAAAATTTAACCTTTTAGGCTACTTTCAAGCCTTCGCCATAACTTGATTTATCTTTCCTATCTCTCTCTCTCTCTCTCTCTCTACAAAATTTAACCTTAGGCTACCTCAAGCCGTAATCCTATCTTTTCCCATCTTTCCGCCATTGGCGGTCTTTTTTTCCTCCTCTTCTTCTTCCTATGCTAAAACTTGAAAATCGCCATTACCATTACGTTTCTGCAATTTAAATTCCCAATTCAACTTACTTCTTCTTCAATTTCAACCCCCGGTCGATGCCGCAGCAAGTTCCTCTTTAAAATTTATCTTACTATTTTTTATTCGTTGTTACTACGTTTATTCATACATTGATAACTTGATTCGTATTACCCATCTCATTCGCTACGAAAATTTAACCTTTTAGGCTACTTTCAAGCCTTCGCCATAACTTGATTTATCTTTCCTATCTCTCTCTCTCTCTCTCTCTCTACAAAATTTAACCTTAGGCTACCTCAAGCCGTAATCCTATCTTTTCCCATCTTTCCGCCATTGGCGGTGCGCCCGCCCCCCACCCCCACCCCCAATACCGATGAACACTGTTCTCACTCCCCCCCACCACCAATACCGGTGAACACTGTTCTCACCCCCACCACCAATACCGATGAACACTGCTCTCACTGCCACCACCAATACCGGTGAACACTGCTCTCACCGCCACCACCAATACCGGTGAACACTGTTCTCACCCCCACCACCAATACCGGTTGAACACTGCTCTCACCCCTACCACCAATACCAGTATACCCTGTTCTCACCATCTACACCGGATACGCCCTACTCCCTCCTCCGCCCCCCACTACCCCTTATCCTCATATGCTTTCACTGTGAAAAGACAAGCTGCTAGCGCCATAGCTCATCAACTGCCCACCGATCTTTGCTTCCTCCTGACACCGCCTCAATCCGACCATCCCCTTTTAGTACCCTCCCGCCTCGTAATATCCTAAAGACCCGGGCTGCTTTCTGCAGCAATTCCACATACCCCCTACCCATTCTAAGTACCCCGGATCCCCAAGTACCCCGGACCTCGTTGCCCCCGTGCCGCTGACACGTTAAAATGCTCGAACCGATCGTGACGATGCCGGACCCCTCCGGCCCCTGTGCAGGTGGCACGTAAAAAGCACCCAATCCACTCTCGGAGTGGTTGGCGTTAGGAAGGGCATCCAGCCGTAGAAAACCTGCCAGATTCAGACTGGAGCCTGGAGCGGCCCCTGGCTTCCCAGACCCGGTCGAACCGTCCAACCCGTGCTAGCGCGGAAAGCGGACGTTAAACGATGATGATGATGATGATGATGATGATGTATATATATATACACACACAAATACACACACTTATATATGTGGAGGAAATCTGTGGAAAAGGTAGAGTCAGGAAGACATGGGATGAGGTGATGCATGATCTTCGAATGTTGGGCCGCACAGAGGCGATGACATGTAACCAAGACCTTTGGTGATATGCTGTGCTTGAGAAGACTCATCAAGCTAAGCGAAATTGTAGCCGTGGCCATTGCCAGTGTCATGTGAATGGCACCCATGAAATTGTATTCATGACCATTGCTGGTAACATAATCTTTGAATGTTGGGCCTCACAGAGGCAATGATGAACTACCGAGACCTTTGGCAGTATGTTGTGCTTGAGAAGACTCATCAAGCCAAGTGAAATCGTAGTCATGGCCATTACCAGTGTCATTTAAATGACAACCATAAAATCATAGTCATGGTCATTGCCAGTTTCTTGTAAATGGCAACTGCGCCAGCAGTACATATGAAGTGCCCATTACACTCTTGGAGAGGTTGGCGTTAGGAAGAGTGTCAAGCCCTATAAACCATACTAAATTAGATTGGAATCTGGTACAGCTTACCAGTTCCAGTTAGACTGTCTAACGCATGCCAGCATGGAAAGCAGATATTAAATGGTAATGATGATGATGATATATAAAATACAAAAAAAAAGTAACGTATGCAGATGTACATACATATACATGCACACACACATCCCTGACTTGTCAACTCCTGTCAAACCGGCCAACCCATACCAGTATGGAAAATCAATATTAAACAATGATGATGATTATAATGAATAACATCTGTCATTTACTTTGGGCGTAGACTGTAGAGAGGTCTCATAAAAGCAGTTCTTCTATTCATTTACCAATCCTAAGTGCAGTGCATATGCTGAGATAATGTCACTGTCATGTTATCTTACAGTATTTCAAGCTTAATCACACTCTGTCTACATGAATTACCTTATCTATCCATTTTCTGTTAACAATATGACTACTATTACTACTACTACCTGCATACATACACAGAAAAAGATTCAAACGAACACACACACACATACTCACACACACACCTGATTGGCTTCTGCAGAGTTTCCATCTACCCAATTCATTCACAAAACATTGTCCTATAGCTAGATTGGGACATTTGCTATCAAGTAGGACTGAACCCAAAAGAATGTTCTTGCAAAGTAAACTTCTTAACCACACAGTAATGCTTCACATATGCAGATACATATATGACAGGCCTCTGTATGTTGTTTATTCCACATGTCTTTGAAAGCATATTGCAAGAGGATCATTATTAACAGGGAATGTCAACATTACATCACATATTTCTGCTCACCATTTTCATGCAAAAATGTGACACAGGGTTAGCCGAGTAGCAAGAAGCTTGCTTCCCAACCACATCATTCTGGGTTCAGTCCCACTGCATGGCACCTTGGGCAAGTGTCTTTTACGATAGCCTCGGGCCGTCCAAAGCCTTATGAGTGGATTTGATAGACGGAAACTGAAAGAAGTCCATTGTATATATGGAAGCACTCGATTACAACAACGAGGGTTCCGGTTGATCCGAATCAACGGAACAGCCTGCTCATGAAATTAACATGTAAGTGGCTGAGCACTCCACAGACACGTGTACCCTTAACGTAGTTCTCGGGGATATTCAGCATGACACAGAGAGTGACAAGGCCGGCCCTTTGAAATACAGGTACAACAGAAACAGGAAGTAAGAGTGAGAGAAAGTTGTGGTGAAAGAGTACAGCAGGGATCACCGCCATCCTCTGCCGGAGCCTCGTGGAGCTTTAGGTGTTTTCGCTCAATAAACACTCACAACGCCCGGTCTGGGAATCGAAACCGCGATCCTATGACCGCGAGTCCGCTGCCCTAACCACTGGGCCATTGCGCCTCCACATTGTATATATATATATGTGTATATATATATATATATCTTTTATATCATCAGGCCGTCCTGCGATCCAAGGTACTTTGGATGGGCTGGGTCTGCTATGTGAAGCTGGTGCAGGAAACAGACATGAACTCATGTTATTTGTCGGGTCTTTGCAGTCACAGCATATCTCCAGAGATCTCGGTCTTTTGTCATTGCCTCTGTGAGGCCCAATGTTCAAAGGTCATGCTTGACCACCTCATCCCATGTCTTCCTGGGTTTACCTCTACACCGGATTCCTTTAACTGTTTGGGAGTGGCACTTCTTCACACATCTCTCCTCATCCATCCGTAGTACATGACCATACCAGCGCAGACGTCTCTCTTGCATGCTACATCCGATGCTTCTTATGTCCAGCATTTCTCTCAGGGCGCTTATATTCTGTCGTATGTGCACACTGACATTACACATCCAGCAGATCGTGCTAGCTTCATTTCTTTCTAGCCTATGCATGTCCTCTGCAGTCACAGCCTATGTTTCACTACCGTGAAGCATGGTAGTTCGCACACATGCGTTGTACAATCTACCTTTCACTCTGAGCGAGAGGCCTTTGTCACCAGTAGGGGTAGAAGCTTTCTAAACTTTGCCCAGGCTATTCGTATTCTAGTGGTGACACTCTCTGAACATCCACCTCCACTACTAACTTGGTCACCTAGGTAGAGGAAACTATCAACTACTTCTAATTTCTTCCCCTGGAATGTGATGGAATTTGTTTTCTGAGTATCTGTGGTGTCTATTGCCCCTGTGCCGCACACGAAATCTATCTTCTTGGTTAATTTTCCTTTGATGTTGCTGCACCTCTTATGCGTCCATAGCTTACACTGGGTACATCTTGTGGAGTTTCTACATACACCTTTTCTACAGGTTGAGCAGGGCCACCAACCTGAATGGGTGTGTGATGAGTTCACCTTCCTACCTACTAGAACTTTGGTCTTTGCTACATTGACTCTCAGGACTTTTGATTCTAAAGCTAGCTTCCACACATGAAATTTCTTTTCTAGTTCAGGTAGTCATTCTGCTATGAGGGCCAGGTCATCGGCATAGAAGAGCTCCCAGGGGCAACCCGTCTTGAATTCCTCTGTTATTGCCTGGAGGACTATGATGAATAAAAGGGGACTGAGGACTGAACCTTGGTGGTCCCCTACTTCTACCGGGAATTCTTCACTATACTCGTTGCCAATCCTAACCTTACTAACAGCCTCTCTGTATAGGACCTGTACAGCCCTTATTAACCATTCGTCAATCTCCAGTTCCCACATCGCCCACCAGATAAGGGATTGGGGGACCCTGTCAAAGGCTTTCTCCAAGTCCATGAAAGCTAAGTAGAGGGGTTTATCTTTAGCTAGGTATTTCTCCTGCAGTTGTTGAACCAGGAATATGGCAACAGTCGTGCTTCTACCCAGAACAAAACCGAACTGCATCTCATCTAAGCAGATTCTCTCCTTAATGAGATGGGCTATGATCCTCTCTGTGACCTTCATCACCTGATCCAGTAGTTTGATACCCCTGTAGTTATTTCTATCTATAGCATCACCTTTACCCTTGTAGCAGTTGACTATGCTGCTGCTACGCCAGTCATTGGGTATGACTCCATTATGAACTACCTGGCTTACAATGTGAGTGACTAGGCCATAGCCCACACCACCAGATGTTTCAATTATCTCAGCAGTGATTCCTGATGGGCCAGGGGCTTTTCCTGGTTTCATACCCTTAATACCTTTATAGCGGGTTTGGTTACTGTTTATATGTTTGCTATTTGGAAATAGATAATAAATATATTCCATGTTTCCTATTTGGAAATAAATAATAAATATATTTTACTTTTGAAGTAGGAATATATATTGATGAACCCGTCACTTACAACTTACTTATAAGTGTTATCATTAAACATAAATCCTGACTCCAGCTACATAAACGCCATAGTGAGAAATATATTCTCTGAAATGCTAACTGACATTTTATGCGTGCGTGTATTTTGAAGATAGATAAATTCATGTTCTTTTAACTGCTATAAAAAAAAATACAGTTTCATGATTACAGAAATAAATTTCATTAACAAGTTGAAGAATGTGAAGAAAGAGAAAATAATTACATTAGTTTATTTATGTACATTTAGCATTTATAGTACAATTGGAAAGTAAAGTCATTTTGTCGTAGAGAATTATGACTTAAAAGTTACTCTAGCTAATTCTTCATACTAACTGCTAAAGTTCACAACAATTCAAATAAGTTTTGTTGGATTTTTATCATAGACATGGCATAAAAAATAGCCAATATCTCAAAAGAGTGAGTGTCGTGGAGTTTAGTAACATCCCACAAACACTAAAGTTTTCCCTAAAATCCAGGGTTTATATAACTGCTCAATTACTTGACTTTAAAGAATTGAAATCACATAAAAATATTCTTTACCTAATTTTCAGAATTCCTATATGAGCAGTTATTTCAACCAATGGGAAAATGACAATCATATTTCCTCAGCAATACGACATTACGTCATATTGCCAGCTACCACAAATTGGCGCCACTGTTTGAAATAGCTGCAAGCTACACCCTTATACCCTTATACCCATGTATGTATAAAACTGCTGGTGTGTTTATGTCCCCGTAATTTCGTAGTTCGGCAAAAGAAACCAATAGAATAAGTACTAGGTTTACAAAGAATAAGTCCTGGAGTTGATTTCTTTGACTAACACCTCTTTAAGGCAGTGCTCCAGCATGACCGCAGTCAAATGACTGAAACAAGTAAAAGAATAAAGAATTCACAGTCACACACACACAGATATACACATACAGAAATTCTACTCAGTTTCTGTCTACCAAGTACACTCACAAGGCACTTCTTTAAGGTACCACTCTATGAAATGAGCTTGGCAGCTAAGTGAACTCTGTATCACATAGCCATGCCCATGTCTATGATGTATATGTGTTTGCATATATATATTATATATACATATTATTCCTTAACAAGAGGCTTCAAACTTTTGGCCTGCTTAATCTTCAACAGACTGTTGTACATTTTAGTTCCTCTTGGCTTTATATAGTCTGTGTTAAGTTTAAATTTTTTTGGTTAGATTATAGTTAGATTGTAGGGTAGATTGTGATGGAAAGATGTTATGTAGTTGGTCAGCAGGTGTGTAACCAGGTTTAGTTGTTGTTGATTATATTTTGTCATTAATAGAAGCTATAACCCACTTGTTTTGAGAATATGAAGGTTATAGTACAGAATTCAGTCCAGCATGTAAAACTTTGTAATTAAGTGTGTTTATAAAAGAACAGAGAACAACTTTGGCCTTTGGCAATTTGCATAATAGTTCGTAATTATATATTTATATATAATTATTGCTGATTATAGTATTCCTGTTGTTAATATGCTGTTAATCATATAAATTTTCTCTATTGCAGCAGCGAAGATTTAGATGTGATGATTTCTGAAGAGGAATTCCATGCTTTATTCCAAAATCTTCAGAAAATGCTTAGTGCTGTTTGTGACCACGCACATGATCGCTGTGTAAAACTGATGGTCGCGAGAGCAAAAGTATGTAATTTCAATAAAATGCTTATAATCAGAACTTTTATTTTTACATGCAGATGCATTCCCACCTCAAGATAGTCTCTATATAGTGTTTCACATTGCTAGAAATATCAGTTAAATCTTCCTTAAACTATCTCACTTTGTTCTCTTAAATATAGAGTAAAATGTTAGACAATGTAGTCTTCAAACCAGGTGTGTGGAGTTGCTGCACAAAACTTTCATCTCCAATTTTTCTAATATATCTTATAATGAGTGTTTCATTTCACTCTGTATTCATGGCTCATGTGAATTGTCAGGCTACATTTTTAGCACCTTAATCTGTCAAAATTCTTGTTTAAATGCCATAGAAATGCTGATATGAATCTTTTTAGATATTATTTATTAAAGAATTTACATATAATTAAGTTATAGGCAAAACTTACAAAATCAAAAAGAGTTGTTTTAATGGAGAGGCTATATGAAATAAAATGATATGAAAGAGATAAAGTTCAAACATCATACTCATTGTTTTAATGATCACTTTTCCATGCCAGTAAGGACAGATGAAATTTGTTGAAGTAAATTTTCTACAGTCATGTGCTTTCCTGTTGCCAACCCTCATCTGTTTCAAGCAAGGTAATATTTCATTGTGCTCAGACATGTTTTTCACAGAAAATTAGAAACAATGTCATTTGTATGATGATGATGATGATGATGCTCATTTCCAGTCATCATATGATATCAAGATAATGATTCATATATACATATGATGGGTTCTTTCAGTTTCTGTCCACCAAATCCATACACAAAGCTCTGGTTGTAATGGGTGTATAATAGAAACACTCAAGGTACTGAAACCATGTGATTGTCCTTGAGTTTTAAGACTGTATGGTTGAGGTGAGGGAAATATCTCTTAAACTATATTGGTTTGTGTGTGTATGTGTGTTGCTTGGTTAAGGAAATTGCTTCTCAGCCATGTGGTTTCAGTCTCACAGCATAACACAATGGGCAAGTGTCTTTTGCTGTGGCCCCATTCAGCCTGGGGCTGTGTGGGTGGATTTGGCTGATGGAAGCTGAAAAAAATCCATTGTGTATGTATGTACGTATGTGCGTGTGCCCTTGTTTACAACCATCATATTACAGGATGGCTGTTGTTCATGTCCTGTCTTTTGTAAGAAATATATCTGGGCAAGGGAAATAATATCTTGCTTGGAAATAAGTGATGGTTAATGACAAAAAAAAGCATCCAGCTGCAGAAAATCTACCTCAACAAATTGTGTCTGAATACATGCAAGCATAGTATATATGAGTATGTAAGTGTGTGTGTGTGAAATAAATGGTTGGCATGCGAAGCGCTATTGGGAAATAAACAAGCTTTACGATTAGTTAAAATATTCTGAGGACATAGTTGATATATAAAAAGGTCATTTTCACTGTGGTTTGCCATGATGAAATTCTTCCTCAAGAACACCCCTACATATTTTGAGCTCTTCATACTGTTATCAGTTGTAAATACTAAATAGGACAACTCTGAACTGACTGAAAATCACGTGTGCATTTGTGTGTATATATATGCATACATACATGCATATATACACCCATTCTGTTGATCACATAGTCCTGATTGAATGGAAACAGTATTGAGCAGCAAAGATTCCTTTGTTTTATGGTGTGTGAGGTTGGTGCCATGGTAAATCTGTTTAAAAACATTACGCATCATCTTAGTTTGTCTTTTTTGATTATAAACATGAAGGATAAGACATAACTAAATCTTGGCATAACAATATATAGTAGACCTAAAAGCAAGTTATAGAATTTGTCTAATTATGACATTAGGGTAGCATCTTTAAACAATAATGAAGCTGATATCTTTAGATAGAAAATTTCTATTACATTTGTATTTTATGTTCCAAACACCATATTAATTATACCAATACGTATTTTTCTTTTGTTAAGTTATATTCTAAACATCTTAATATCATCATCATAACAGGCTTGCATGGGTCAGATGGAATTCAGTGAGGCTGCTTTTCTACAGCTGGATGCCCTTCTTGTGGCTAACTGTCTCTTATTTCAACCAAGGTAATTTTTTCCCAAGACCAAATATGTCTTTGGGGAAGACTAGAAATTAATGACACTGCTTGTATGGTGGTGACATTCATTTACAAATGTTCCATATCAAGATTAGGAAGCACAAACACACACAATCTTTTGTCACTATATTCTCCCATATGTGCCTCTGATCTCCATTTCTGTTACTGTACATATCTCTCCTCCACACTTCACATAATCGTATTCTCATCTGTCTATAGCTATATTATACTGTTGATCTTCTCTGGCCTACTCTTATTTTCCTTACCACCCCACAAACTGAGATTCACCATCATCCACACTTCTCCACCACTATTCATCTCACCCTCTCCCTATCTACTATGTCTACCCCATACTCACAACCTATCCAACCACATGTCGTCTCTCTCCCTTTCTCTCATCCTTTCTCATTCTTTCCTTCTATTGTACCATTATAGGATTAGAAGCCCTAAGCAGTGACATGTACAAATACAAACTTTTTTACTATTTCAAATATGCTTGGGACATATTTGAACTTGTAAGAAAGTTATTCACTGTATTTTGCCATGGAGAAAAATTCTCACTGTAGACAAATAGGTGTAAATACATCAAGTCAGGTTGAAGCGCCCTCCAGCCCCCATTTATATTTGTATCATCATCATCATCATCATTAAGGCAGCGAGCTGGCAGAATTGTTAGCGTGCTGGACAAAATGCTTAGTGGTATTTTGTTGAGTTCTGCCAAAGTTGACTTTGCTTTTCATCTTTTTGGGGTTGATAAAATAAGTATCAGTTAAACACTGGGGTCAATGTAATTGACTCATCTCCTCCCCCAAAATTGCTGCCCTTGTGGAAAAATTTGAAGCCATTATTATCATTGCTATTCTAGTACTCTTCACACCCTCTTCACCCCTATTATGATCCCTGAATACTTGTTCTTCATTATATTTACCCTCTCACCTATTCCCCATCTCTAACCATCTCTCACTCTCCCATACACTCTTACAACCTCTTCCCATCTACATTTCATATTCCATCCCCATTCACTTCTACTCACCATATATCTTGAGAGTCCACCCTGCTATCTTACCACTGCTATTTTCATCTCTTTCCAGCTCCATCTCTCTTCTATAATGTGAGTTGCCATGTAGCTCCTTTATGGCAAGAAACCTGTTCTGTTCTGGACCTTTCACTACTATAGCCCTACTCAGTAAAGGAGTTTGCAAGCTGTATGGCAAACTATCAAGTGCTGGGAGCACAAAAAAAGCACCCAGTGCATGCTGTAAAGTGGTTGGTGTTAGGAAGGGCATCTAGTAATAGAAACCTTGCTGAAGTAGACATTGGAGCATAATATGGTCTTTGGACCAGTCAGATTCTGTCAAACTGTTCAACCTATGCCAGTATTGCATAAGATCATTAAATGATGATAAAAATGTATGATGATGATGATGATGTGTGTGTATGCATGTGTGTGAGTGTATATATATATATATATATATATATTATATATATATATATATATATGCACAAACACACACCCAATCCACTTTCAGACAACTATCCAAGGTGCTACCTAATGGGACTGAACCTGAAGCCATGTGGTTGTGAAGCAAACTTCTCGAACACACACCAATGCCTGCACCTATAAATATACCAATATATATTTGTTATGTGTCAAGTACCATCTTCATATTTGAATTATTAAGAACATTATTTTACTAAATCCTCCAAACTTTTGATTATTTTCAAAATGAATTGAAGCACATTGGATTTGAAAATATCTCTTGTCTGTTTACAGGATGGATTTTTAGAAAAATTAACGTCAAGTGAGTTTGTCACTTTATCACGAGAAGTGGAAACATTTGTAAGTGATTGTATGAAAAAATGTGGCCATAGGAGCACATCTCTTCGAGGAAGTTTGCAGAGCCAGGTTAGTTAAAGTTCTTTTCATTTAGTCTTCTTTTGACTTCATAATTATCATCATATCAAATTGCCTACATTCATTTGACCCATCTCTGTTTTCCATGGCATGTGATCGTTCCAGTGGGAAGCATCCAGTACATCTATGACTGATCAATGTATATCTTTGTAGGGAAACCAATCTAATCACAACCATACCAAGCTATCCAAAACAGAGTGTAACATATCCTCCTCCTCCTCCTCATCATCATCATCATTTAGTGTCCATGTCCCATGTTGGCATGGGTTGGGCTTCAGTTCTTCCTCCTCTAACAGTGTCAAGTAAAAGCAGATTGTCTTTCTCTAATGATACGTGTATGTGTGTATATGTAAGGTAAAGGCATATGGCTAAGTGGTTAGGATATTTGGCTTATGATCGTAAAGGCATAAGTTTGGTTTCTGGTGGTGTGTTGTGTCCTTGAGCAAGACCCTTTATTTTACATTGCTCCTGTTCACTCAGCTGGCAAAAATGAGTAGTATCTGGTTTTCAAAGGGCCAAACTGGTCACATTTTATTTCACGCTGAATCTCCCTGAGAACTATGTTAAGGGTGCATGTGTCTGTGGTGTGCTCAACCATATGCATTTTAATTTAACTAGCAGGCTGTTCTGTTGATCAGATCAATTGGAATCCTCATTGTCGTGACTGATGGAGTGCCAGTTATTGTTGCGTATATATACATCTGTATGTCTGTATATTGTCTTTCATGGGAAAATGAAAAGAGGTTCACCTATCTTCTTCTCATCAACGCCTGTCTAGCAATAATCTCTCCGACAATCCTGACCTACCCCTGTCACCCAGTATAAGCAACTGCTATAAACCAAACCTGAGAGCGACTTCAGTAACGTCCATCCACGATGCCTCCAACGAGGTAAAAGAGGCTGATGCTAACTCTTCTGCCCCCACTTAACCTCTTGCACTTCCTCTTCCAGTCAACCCCTTGGTCATTGACATCACGACCCTCTTCCTGTGGCTCATCCCCACATGCTCCCACTGATCTCAAAGATCACCTCCTCACTTTACTCCATGTCGAAATCTACCATCCACCTGGGTGAGTGCCTTGCACATTGTGATCTTATCAAGCTGAGAACCTTGTTCTCTTCCTCCTCTCCACAATCATCATCCAAGGAAGCGACAATCCAAAGAACATCTATGACATGATGTGGCGTTCCATCCATAGAAATGTTTTTGGAATTGACAGCCATCATTGTTCCTCTGTTTCACTGAGATGTGCAGCATGCCTTCAGCAACTTGGCCCAGACTTCATCTCTCACCTCCATAAAGATGGGCCTTCTCTCTTCCACAGGGCATTCTGATGGTTTACTTGGATGCCGCCATTCATATTTGTATATTGCTCTATGTGGCACAGACTCCTCAACCTCTCTCGATTGGGGTGACATGTTGTACCAGAATACTGCTTCCAGTGGCGAGATGTGTCCCCTTTCCACCATGTCCTTGATTGTTTGATGATGTCTTTCCACAATCCCATTTCCACTCAGTCTATATGCTGCTCTGAAAAAGTGGTACACTTTCCACTAGTCAAGCATCTCCTTCAGCACCTCTGAAAGAAATGCTGTGCTATTGTCCATTAGCAATTTGTCCACAGAGCACCTCTCTAGTGTGTCACATCCACTACCAGTCATCTCCAGTTGTGCTCTTCCAAAATGTTTCCCTGCTCACGCACATCTTGAGCAGGATCAATGGATTGACAACTGTCACAGTCCCCAATCACCTTTCGGATGCTCCATCTAGCAACATCGATGTCAATCCTCCTGGTGATATACAGGGTCCTATCTATGTTCATATGATGCATGGCATGCAGTTTCCTTAGTTCAGAGTCATTTAACTAACACACTGCAGCTACCCCTTGCTTTGATTCTTCTGGCTCCCCTAACCAGGCCTTTTTCACCCTGGTTAGAATGTCTGCCTTTTTTCTCTCTGAAGGCACAAAGGCCACATTCAGCTTCAGGCCAAACTTGGCAACCAGCTCTCCTAAAACCGCTAGGCAGTGTTTCACTAACATTTCCACAGCCCTTTTGGTTCAAACCCTTTTCTCATGAGTGATCACTGATCCTACCCAGCTAAGCATGGTGGCCAAATCCGACCAGATATCGATGACACACAGCCCTTATTTCAAAACCAAATTCACCCCCTTCAGCAGTGACATTGATGTGGTTGTAATTGTCTGCTTTTTGAAGCCAGGCCGCGTCCTCCACTTTGGCACCTCCGATTTCCAACACAACTACTATCACTCTGCTACTAGCATCACACCATATGGTCCTGTTATCTGATTTGGGCGCATACCAGTTCGCTTCGCCCTGACTGGGTCTCCCACTCTCATCCTCTCTAGGATTTCCCGCATCATTGGCACTGTCCCCTCTCCCATTTTGTCACCCCAGTTCTCCCCTTGGTGTAAACTGCATGCCGTATGCAGCCACCCCGCGATCGGGTATTGACCTACTAATTTCCCGCATATATTGAGAATAGTTTTCTCCTGCTGACATTGGTACCAAGCTTCGGGATTTCATTCCCCTTCCAAAACACTAACATGCCTGTTCTGTTTCTTTGAATATTCAGCCTCAGTGCAGCTCCTCCAGCCATTGGCTCCGGTGGCTTCACAATTAAACCAAACTTCTTCAGATATCTCACAGCCTCAGTGATAGGCACTACAATCTTGTCCACTAAGATGTCATCTATATAGGAATTGGTGACCCTTCTTATCCTATCTACCTTTCCCAGGATGGATTTGAGCACTGTCGCCATGATCTTCGCCATCTATCACACACACACACACATATATATAATGTGTATGTATGAATCTATGTATGTACTTACGA
This sequence comes from Octopus sinensis, assembly GCF_006345805.1. Taxonomy (NCBI): domain Eukaryota; kingdom Metazoa; phylum Mollusca; class Cephalopoda; order Octopoda; family Octopodidae; genus Octopus; species Octopus sinensis. The sequence goes on along the minus strand of NC_043007.1, from coordinate 52,893,384 downwards.
ATGGACAGACTCTTGGGAGCCCAGCACATCAAGTACTAAAGGAAATAGAAAAGAGAAGAGAAAAGAAATAAGAATAGAAAGGAAGAGAGTGGAGAACTGGCCATTGTTTTCTCTGTATGAAATTATGGTTTCCAGCCACCAGCTTTAATCTATTGCTGTCTCTTACCTTGGTCAAATAGTAATAACATCTAGTTACAAAATCTGATACCCACCAACTTCTTTAGCGGCTGGTTTCTGGTGAAGTATTATGATATTTAGGGCACTGTTTATGATTACTTAGATTGGATTCCCTAGCATTGAAATCACCAACTTACTTGGATATACAAATAGAAGGTATCTTACGTTTTTAGTTATTTGAATAAACAAAATAAGGAAATAAAAAATTAAGAGATAAAGATAAGAAAATAAAAATATAAAACAAAAAATGTAATGAAGTAGCATAAAGTAAAATCAATAGAATAAAATAAAATAAAGTTAGATAATGTAAAGTAACCAGGATAACATACACTGAAGTAAAAAACACAAGATACCTTGAAGTAAAATGTACAAAAAATGCATAAGCAGGGCGTTCTCTGAATTAAGAGAGGAGATTGTACTGAGATGATGTACTGTTTACTACTCAAAATTGCAGCAAAAGTAACATGGAAAGGTTTAAGAAAAAACTTACTAAATTATTTAAATAATTCAATCTTAATATCTATAGAAAATGCACGCAGTAAAATTTATTTTTTAGTTACAACACTCAGCCTTAGCACAGAACTGCATCATCCATTCCACAAGTCAAATGAAAACCTTCAATATGTCAACTGCAACTCAAATCATCCTAAAAGCACTATAAACACTGTCGTAAAGAAGAGTGTCAATTAGAATATCTAAACTCTCTGCGAATGAAGACATATTTAAAAAGCATGAGAGATATTATGACCTGGCCCTAATGACTGTGGTTTACTGCAGAAAAATTAAATACATACAAACAGTGATCTGGTAAAGAATACTAATGTTAAAAAGTTTAACTGGCATTTTACCATAGCAATAATAGAAGAAAACATTCCAGAACTAGAACCAAAGGATACAAGAAGTTTAATTATAACAAGCATGGTTTTGTCAGGCCCATGAACACTGTAATACTCCCAACAAATGGAAAGTTAGACAAGATAAGCGTACGTAATAATACATCTCAGAAAGATAGGAATCCGAGTTCATTCATGGATAGATATAAACTGTCCCCCAATTATGATAGATCTAATTTTAATAACTGGAAGCCAGAGGTAGACAGCTATAGTGAAGATAGGGACAGCTGTAATAATTGAAGTAGCACAACTCAGGATGTGAGCGAACCAACCCATGATGAAATGGAGAAGGGGAATATATTAACTCTTAGAATAAAAAGGATAAATCTAAACCAGTAGTGTTGTATAATGCTCCCTTCAGGGTCCAAATTGCTACAAATATCCTGGGGAAATTCTTTGTTGCACTAGAGGAACATTTCCTACCATCAAGCCAATATGCAAGATTATTTAATATGCACTTGGTAAAGTTTGCATACTCCACAACTAAGAATCTGGCACAAGTAATGGCTTCTCACACCACTTATAGACACTTAGGCAGTTCTGACTAAGGGACACAACAGACCTAAGCAAATAAAGATAATAATGATGGTGTTAATAATAATGATAATAGTTTCAGATTTTGCCTCAAGGGCAACAGTTTATGAGGAGGGGATGAGTCGATTACATTGACCCCAGTGTTCAGCTGGTACTTATTTTATTGACTCCCCCCCCCCCCCAAAAAAGGATGAAAGGTAAAGCTGACTTCTGCGGAATTTGAACTCAGATTGTAGCAATGGGCAAAATACTGCTAAGTATTTCATATAGTGTGCTAACAATTCTGCCAGCTCGCTGCAAAGATATAGACAAGTGGCTGAAGGAGATTGGAACAGAATGCCCGGTAGAGCTCCTACAGAAAGTTTGCCTCTTAGAGATAGCAAGGATTATCAGGAGGGTTCTAAGCATTTGAAAGACAGTTGAAAACTTGTGAAGACCTAAGGTTACAGGTAGTAACCTGCTACCCACATAAATCTTACCAGGAATAAGACTGAACCTGAGCCAAACCAAAATAGCAACAATGACAAGAATTATTATGATAATTCTTTCTTCTAGAGGCACAAGACCTAAAATTTCTTTGTGTGTGTTAGTTGATTACATTGACCCCAGTATTCAACTGGTACTTAATTTTTCACCCCCAAAAGGATGAAATGTAAAGTTAACCTCAGCAGAATTTGAGCTCAGAACATAAAGAAACGAAATGCTGCTAAGTATTTTACCTGGCATGCTAATGAGTCTGACCAGCTCTCCACCTTGAAGAATTATAATAATAATAAAAATTAGCAGGACCCGTGAATATTTCATTGAATTAATGGTAAACCTATTGGGTTATTTCTGAAAACTTTATCCAAAAAACCTGAAAGTGTAGCCTGCACTGAATTCTCAGTAGCATGCTTTGGATACTAGAGATTTCACATTTTTCTTAGACTATCTTGCCATTTTATGTTGTAGATATTGCATAGACTGCACATGTGAAAGGTTTCAAGCTTCTTTATATGTTTGCAGTAGGTAGTCCATGTATGCTCAAAATACGAGATTTGTACACACTTATTTTAGTTTTCAGGTTGACACTATGTTCATCCCACAAACAATAGGCAAGTTTTCCAAAAGAATTTATAGCCTTGGACACTGATATCACTGTTGCCATCATTCCTTTATGCTATTACCCTTTTCATTTTATCAGGAAGACCAACTTTTGACAAAATTTTCCAGAGTGCCTCACGATTCATTGTATTAAAGGCCTTGATCAAGTCAACAAAGACCATGTGCATGTCAGTATTTTGTTCATGTGCTTTTCCTTGAACTTGCTGGACGGCAAAAATCATGTCAACTGTGCCTTTCCCAGCCCAAAATCCATATGGGATTCAGGATATATGCTGTTTATTACATGTTTATTGATGTAGTTAAGAATCATCTTCACAAGAATTTTTCCAGCTATGCACAACAAACTTATCCCCCTGCAATTATCATATGCACTCTTCTTCTCCTTGTTTTTGTACAAATGCATTATAGATCCATCTTTGCACTGTTGGGGAACAAATCCAGTTTCCCACATCAAACAGATCAATTTGTGTAGCTTTCTTACAAGTTATTTACCACCATGTTTGTACACTTCTATGGGAATACCATTTTGTCCAAGAGCTTACCATTGGAAAGTTGTTTAAAAGCTTTCAAGGAAGGGTCTTCCGCATGTTCCTCAATTATAGGCCATTGAAAGATTTCATTGATTACTTCAGAATCGGTAGTAGATTCTTGATTTAATACAGATTTAAAGTGTTCAGCCCATCATTTCAGAATCTCATCTTTGTTACCTAATAGTTTTATTCCATCATTAGAAAGAATAGGCCCTGTACCACCTTTTTTGGGACAAAATGTACCTTTCAGATTGTCATACAATGCTCTCAAGGTTTTTTTGCCCACCAAGAAATTTTCATCTCACACAGTTTTTTCTTCTTAGAGGAGATGTATTGAGATCTGACTGTTGGTGAGATTTTGTCTGAGATCCATGCCTTGTATCTTTTGTGCATAGTTTCTTAGAGATGTTTAATTTGAGAACCATTCTTAGCAAACCAATCTTGGTGCTTGTGTTTGATGGATCCTAGAGCTTCTTCAGCAGATGGTTTGATACTGTCACAAATATTGTACCACAAAACTTCAGGGTCATTGCTTTCCTCTATTTTTGCAAACTTTGAATTTAAATGGATTTCAAAATTTTTTTGTCATTTCTGAATTTTTAAGGAAGAGATCTTTATTCTCAGAAATATACTGGATCTCAGTGGCCTCTTTGTATATGGTTTAACAAATACCTTACTGCAAACCATTCTGTGATCCAAGTAACACTCAGTTTTGTGAGTTCTGGTTAATCTGAAATTACTGCAATCCTTGTTCTTAGTTATAACATAGTCAAGCACATGCCAGTTACCAGTTCAGGGATACTTCTAGGTGTTTTTATATTTATCTGCCTGTTGAAACGGTGTTAGTGATTGTTAGACCAAACTGTTGACAAAAAGACAGCTGTCATAAACTGCTTTCATTCATCATTCCTACTCCATGCTTTCCTATTACTCTTGATCACACTGTTTGTTGCCTATTGTGGCATTAAAATTGTCCATCAGTATAATTTCGCCAAGGTATAGAATTTTACTGATAACTGTCTGCAGAATAGAGGATGTTGTGTTCCTGTTCACATGCTGATAAAGTAGGTGCATATGCACTGATAATGTGCATAGATGAGGATTTACTTATTGGGATATGGAATGTCAAGAGATGATCATCAACAGCTTGAGGGTTGCTGGCAATTTGCCAAGTAGAGTTGATTTAGTGGCAAAGCCAACACCATGAATTCTTGGTTCATCTGCTGGCTTTCCACTCCAAAAAAAAAGGTATAGCCACTTCCAACTTTTTCTAATTCACCAGTGTCTGGTTTCACTTAGAGCTGCATTATCAGAGCCTATTTCTTTATTACCCACAAGGGGCTAAACACATAGAGGACAAACAAGGACAGACATAGGTATTAAGTCGATTACATCGACCCCAGTGCGTAACTGGTACTTAATTTATCGACCCCGAAAGGATGAAAGGCAAAGTCGACCTCGGCAGAATTTGAACTCACAACGTAACGCAGACGAAATACCGCTAAGCATTTCGCTCGGTATGCTAACGTTTCTGCCAGCTTGCTGCATTATCAGAGCCGATTACCTTCACAATTAGTGCTGCTTTTCATTCTAGGCTGTCTCTGCTGTCTTTTAAAGTTCTTTCATTCCAACAACCAAAGATTAGTATGCTTCTTTTATTTTTCCTATCTTTATCTTAACTGCATTAGACTGGATGGCTAGACATCTACAGTTAATGCCAAGCTTATTGAAAGCAACACTTTTTTTAGAGTTCCTTTTCTCACTCTACCCCTGATATTGGAGAAGTACTGTTACACCTAGATAGGACTGCTTGCCACACAAAATAGCAATAATAATAATAATAAGGATAATAATGATACAGATAACAAGAATAAGGATAATGATAATAAGAATGACCATAATAATAAGAATAACAATAATAATAATAAGAATAATAATAGCAGATATTGAAATATTAACAATATTTGTAATGGTGATACTTAACATGAAAATCGTGGTAAAAGCAACACTAATAGCAGCAAGTATATTGAAACTTGTAAAAATCAAAATGATAATAAGCGTACTAATAAAAATAATGAAAATAGTAAGAGAAATATTAGAGATGGGCATCAGTGATTCAGCTAGAAGTAAAGATAGGGCTAGAACCAATAATAATAATAATAATAATGAAAATGATAGGAATAAAACTAAGTGTAATAATAACAAGCATAACAATAGGAGGTGTAGTTACACCAAAAACAACAGCTATAAAAATTATAAGAAGACTACAAATAATAAATGCCATTACATAGGATTCTGTGCAACATCTTTCAAACTCTGATTTTACAACTATGTCTCATCATTTAAATATAAAAATATGGAAAACTTGACTTGGCATCATGGTGTTATCAAGTACCTACAGAGAAAGAGTTTAGTTCCCAGGAACATTCATACTAACATGGTCGCTACATTATAGGATGACCCTCCAACTTTATTAACAGTGCAAAAGTGGGCAGCTGAATTTAGGAGAGAATTGGAGTCTTGAAGATGACCCATTTTGTTCTTGGGTTGTGTTCTGTAGTCAAGTGTCAGAGTGTGGTGGTATGAGAATGAACTGGCTCAACTATTGTGAGCCATAGAGTTCTCCTTGGATTCATTATATTCTATCTGGTTGTTAATTGTTGGATTGCATTTCTTTTTTCGTATTGGAATAGCTTCTTTTATTTGCAGGTTACTGATATTATGATATATAGCTTTCATATTAACTGAGATGTTTTTGGTTTGCATATTTTGAAAGGTGATTTTATTTGCATTTTGTCAAGAATTTGACTTGCTATATTTTTACTTACTCCAACTCCAATAATCCAATAATTGCTTCTGATCTACCTCAACTCCAGTAACCCAGTGACTCATTCCACAACTCACACTCCAGTAACCTAATAACTGTTTCCTACACCAATAACTCACCGCCCTAATTTCATGTTCACTTTATACAATCAGTCTACGAGGCTCTGCAAAAGTCCATGGTACTGCTGTTTGTTCACTGTTTAATCCCTAAAGTTTTAAAATGTATTTCGCAATTTAACTAACTTGCAACAGATGTGTTATTTACTTGGAGAAATTGGATCATATACAAGGAGAAATTGGGTCATAGTACAAGAAAGAAAATAGTTTAGAAAATAAAGATGGTGAAAAAATCTAATCTTTTTTGTTCAAAGTGATTTTTTTTTTCTTATAGAACCAATATTTTCCATTAGAGTTAATATTTTCTTTGTATTTTTTAATCCAAATTATAGGCAAACAGATTTGTTGAACGATTCCATGAGGAGCGGAAAACTAAATTAAGGTAAATTGAATTTTAAAATCATTTTGCCTCATCATTTTACACTTGCTTTTCATGCTGACATTGGTTGGATGGGTTTTTGCAGTTTAAGTTAGTTCTTAATCAGAGTTATTGTCTTCCTAGATGGGTCAGAGATTACACCTGGCTTGTATGTTCTGTTGTTGATGGAGTTTTGATAGCTAAATGCTCTTTTCAACTTTATCCACTGGTGCCTTATATCATGTCACCAGCACTAGAAAAGTTGGCAACTTATGTCACCTCTGCCTTTTCAGCAAACCACTTTACAGAATGTACCAAGTGCATTTTATCATTGGACCAGCATCAGAGAGATAAGTTGCGTCTTTAATAAGGCAAGATGAAAGGGTACGCTTGATCCACACATATCTGCTTGTTAGTTGGTCACTTTATAAGTTATACTAGGTACATTTTATCATAGCACAATCAAATGAGAGGTTGTCATGTCCTTATCCTCATCAAGACAAGAGTCCTCTCCACACTATGTATTTGTTCATTTGTTAATCACTTTCCAGAGTGTGCTATGTGCACATTATCATGACACCAACACTAGCGAGGTTATCTTGTACTCTACAATATAAATGAGTCCTCACTACTCTAAACTGTCTCAGTTCATTTAGGGTGACATGACCAAAAACTTGATTAACCCTTTCGTTAGTATATTTCTGACCAAAACACACCCCCTCATGAGTTTCAATTAAATTCTAAAATAATCATGAATTTAGACTAGTTTCATTAAACTACTGTAACTTTTTTCTACTTATCAACATATTAATGTGATATTTGGAACATAATTAAAGAAAGGGTTCTTTATTAATTCTATTACATAACCTTTGTCTCAAAGTGACTCTAATTACAGGTAAATCCAGGTAAACTGAACAAAAGGTGAAAATATTAAAATTTTGTTTAAACATCACCATAGAAAATTAATCATCAGCTAATATTCAATTGGGTATGCAACAAAATTTTGATATAGAATTGTGCACATAACTAGATTATCAGTTGAATTTAATGCACAACAGAACGGGTGTACCATGAAGGTGAAATAAACTGAAATACTGGACTCCACGTAAATCCACAGATGTGGTGTGCAAGAGAGACGACTGCGCTGGTATGGCCATGTGGCGAGAATGGATGTTGATAGTTGTGTGAAAAAGTGCCACACCCTAGCAGTTGAGGGAACCTGTGGAGGAGGTAGACCCAGGAAGACTTTGGATGAAGTGGTGAAGCATGACCTTCGAACATTGGACCTCACCGAGGCAATGACTAGTGACTGGGACCTTTGGAAATTTGCTGTGCTTGAGATGACTCGGCAAGCCAAGTGAGACCATAACCTTGTGGCCTATGCCCGGGGTGTAACCAGCCCACTTATATAATCCGTACCTTTCCTTCATTGGACACTAAACTCTGCTTGCGATGACCTGTTGAGGCAAATCAAATCGAAATCAAATTCAATGACTGGCATCCATGCTAGTGGAGCACTAGGAGTACTATCCAAGTGTGATCATTGCCAGAACAACAAACTAGCTTCCATGCCGGTGGCACATAAAAAGCACCATTTAAATGTGATCATTACCTGCGTTGCCTTACTGGCACTTGTGCTGGAGGCATGTGAAAAACATTCAAGCGAGGTCATTGCCAGTGCCACTGGACTGGCTCCTGTGCAGGTGGCACATAAAAATCACCATTTGAGTATGGCCATTGCCAGTACCACCTGACTGGCCCTCGTGCCAGTGGCATGTAAAAGCACCCGCTACACTCTCGGAGTGGTTAGCGTTAGGAAGGACATCCAGCTGTAGAAACTCTGCCAGGTCAGATTGGAACTTGGTGCAGCCATCTGTTTTGCCAGACCTCAGTCAAATCGTCCAGCTCATGCTAGCATGGAAAGCGGACATTAAACGATGATGATGATGATGACGAGTGATCGCTTCAAACAAGCATACTGAAAAAAATAAAAGTCTAAGAGTTTTGCTTCCTAAGAAAAACTATGGTTAGACCCCCCATCCCCTCAGAAAAATTGCTAATAAAAACATTTTTAAAGTTTTTACTTCATTCCAATGTAAAATTGTCTTTACTGTTGCTATCGCCACTTTCAGTTTCTTCTGAATTGCTGCTTTTGGTTTCGGATACAGAAATATCCTCTTCATTCTCGTACACCACATTCATTCTTTTTCTCGATATCTCCATATTTTTCGTTGAAAAACCTTTAAATTCAAAATCTTTGATTGATAGCATGAAACTCCTATCCATTTTCAAAGTTGAAAAAAAAATTGACGCAAAAAAAAAATGTGGAAAAAAATCTTCCAAAATTCACTGAGTTCAGATATCACGTCAAGCAATACCGCATACTATAACTCAAGTATTTACAAAGTGAAATAACATATTTTCACAAATGTACTAACGAGACTTAATTCACATTTAAATAACAATGGGTACTCTCGACTGGCTGCTGCCAGGTTAGTCTTATGAACCAAAAAAATTTTTCAGCCGGCTACGACCGGGTTAGCATCAAAAGGATTAAAAAAGAGGGAGATCTTTATATATAAAAGTGAGGTTGTGTGCTGTCTGTCTCCTACGATTTAGATTCCTAACTACTCCCACATTTTGCGGTGCAGTTTAACCAAAACCGGGTATCTTATAGTCGTGATTCATATCGAGCCCTTCTGGGTATTAGCATGCGTCTACGATGAGTCTACGATTTAAAAAAAAATTTACCATAAATTTTTCCCATTTTTAATGCATTTTTGGCATATATAAGGGAAGTAACTCTCTAAAAATTTATTATTAAATCTCAGAACGTAAAAAGCTACAGTAACACCCCCACCTTTGTGGTTAGCCATATTGAGATGGCTATTATACTTTACATCTCTAAAAATGCTTATATAGTTATTTCCGAGCAACGCCAGGCGATACCGCTAGTTACTGATAAATTACAGTGAAGAGAAAGAAGTAAATCATAATCCCAAATACTCAAATGCTAAAACTTTGAAAGATCAGACTCAACATATTTAAATTCCAGAAACCACAATCTCTGAATATCAGAATCTCCAAAATATGTTTTAAATACAGGCATATCCATATGGTTAAGAAGTTTTCTTTGGAAGCACATGGCTTAGGGTCTGTTTCCTCTATTTGGGCAGTGTTGAGTGATGTTTTCTTCTATAGCCACATGCTGATGAATGGTTTGTGAGTAAAACTAGTTGATATATATATATATATACACACACACATATATTTATAATGACAATGCCAATGATCATGCTACTGTCGTCATTGCATATTAACTACTATTATTTAAGAAAGAAAGACATTTGTTACCAAGTTTCAAAATGGGATATATTTGAGAAACATTAAAACATTTACTTAAAGAACCTTTGATAGGCCTACTGGTGATTATAAGTGGCATAGATTTATTGCCATTAATCTTTGAAAGACAGTCAAGAATGTAAATATTATCCTTATTGAAGTGGATGTTGAAACAATGATTATAATGATGAGACCAGTAATATGTTATGCAATTTAAACTGAACTATACCAATACACATGTGCATGCACACACACACACATGCCAACAAAAGGAGTGCCATCAAACTTTATCAACCACTCTATTAATGAAACATTAACTAGTTAATTAAGAATACTGTAAAACCTACTAGATGTTGTACATGTATTACTGAGAAAATAATAATAATTGAATAAGAATGAAGATGACTTTTCAATTATGTAACAATTTTTTCTATGAGAACTTATTGCTTACTGATATGTTACATAATAGAACAAAATAACTACTTCATTTTATCAGGCACTATTTGAATTATCACATTACAATACAATTTGTGAGATACTTTTCAGTAATCTAGAAAAATATTTTAGGACAAGCAGGTGTATCCAACATACTAATTAAAGGGAAGGGTGTAATTTAATATTTTATCCTTTATGATTCAGATTACTCTGTGAAATATAATGCATATTTATTCACATTGTTTTAAATTAATCATACATTATCTTAGAGACTTGAGATTTCAATAATGTAATTATTTATCTCCAAAAGGTCATTGTATGAGAAGCCAGGTCTGGCTGGATTGAAAATAAAACAAACAGAATATATGGGCCAGATATAGCTGGTTTAAATGCTAAAGGTTTAACTAATCAGCACATTGATTTTTTACTGAGGCATTTAGAAATAATATTTAATGCAATAAATATATTTCTTTTACAAATGTCACAGCAATATTCATCTGTAGATTAAATACTACAAATCTGTTAATCATTTAAATGACCTCAGTGTAGGTGAGGCAGTAGCAATCAAGTAATAAAAATTTATATTTTCAAGGAATCACCAGTTTACATTAAAGAAAACTCAGTGCCAATCACAATGAATATAGAAATACATATACACACATGCATATATTTATGTTTATATGTGTACACGCACACCCACACAAACACACACGTATACTATCTTCCTAGTAAGGCAATTGCAGCAGAAGCATTTAATAAAAAATAAACTGCTATACATAGCATTTGTCAATATGGAGATTGCCTTTGGCAGGGTCCCTTACTTCCTCATCTGGTGTTCACTGTGGAAGCTAGGGGTAGATGAGTAGTTGGTGAGAGCTGTCAAAACCATATACAAAGATGCTGTCAGGATGGTGAAAGTCAGCAATTAGACTGACTACCCTTGGAAGTTCCTCTATGCTGATGATCTTATTCTCTTGTAGAATTAGAGAATAAATTTCAGGTGTGAAAGCAAGTAGGAAAGCAAATTACTAATCCCTTCAGGGAAATGGTTCTGCTTGTAGAAAAGTATAGAGATTCCATATGGTGTACCCAGTGCAGTGTATGGATACATAAGAGGTACAGTGGATTCACAAGAAAGTTAACAGAGAAAGTATTCTCTGTGTGTGGTAGATATACAGGTACAATAAACACAAAGAATGTATAGGAAATAGACTTCCTCATATGTCCAGGGAGATCCTTACAGGTAGTTGATAGTTTCTATTACCTAGGTGATGAAGTTAGCAGTGAAGGAGGTTGTCCTGAAAGTGTAGTTGTTAGAATCCAGCTGTACAAAGTTCAGAGAGATATTACCTTTGTTGGTAACAAACGCCTCTCCTTCAGAGTGACAGGCAGAATGTATGAAGCCTGCAATGTTATGTGGTAGTGAAACATGGGCTGTTACTGCAGAGGACATGCAAAGGCTTGAGAGACATGAAGCCAGCATGCTTTGTTGGATATGCAATGTCTGTGTGCATGTATGATGAAGTGTAAATGTTTTAAGAGAAAAACTGGACACAAGTGGCATCAAATGTAGTGTGCAAGAGAGAAGGCTGTGTTATGGTTATATGGTGCATGTGGATGACAACAGCTGCATAAAGAGGTGCTGATCTCTAAATGTGGAGTGTACATCTGGAAGAGGAAGTTAGGGGACAAAGTGGTAAGAAATGATCTTCATATGTTAAGCCTCACAAGAGAGATAACAAAGAACCAAGACAATTGGCTATTTGCTAGGCTTGAGAAGACCTACTCAATTAAGTAAAATCGAGGCCATAAAAGTATATCCTTTGTGTCCATGCCTGCCACCTACACACTGTCTTCCCCCCTCCCCCCGACGAATCTTCTCTACAACCCATCTTCCACACAACCTATCTTCTCCCCACCCATGCTCACTCATTCACCCCCCCCATTCTCCTTCACATATCTACCTGCAAACAATATATCCTCGTTGAATCTCTTCCCCACAACTTATCCTACTAATAACTCCACCTGCTACCTCTGCCCACTCATTATACTCCTCCTTCATCTACCACTATCCTTTTGCAATCTCATATACTTGCCTGCTCCAGTCCTCTGCCCACTCACTTTCATCACCACTTACCCTTACTCTCTACTCTCTGTCCACCTCAAGCAGCTATGTTTCCCTCTAATGCAAGATCCCTTTTTCTGTTCTCCATGTTACTCCTTATCTTAGCTTAGAGGGTCTTTTCTTGCAAGTTACTCAGTCACTTCACTGCTGCTGGTGCCATGTAAAAAGCAAACAGTACATTCTATAAAGTGGTTGGCATTAGGAAGGGCATCCAACTATAGAAACCATGTCAAAGCAGACAGCAAGGATTAGTGCAGTCTTCTGACCTGCCACTTTCTATAGAACTATCCATCTCATGCCAGCATGAAAAACAGACGTTAAATGATGATAATGAGATATACATACATACACCCATATATATATATATATATAATATATATATATATAATATATATGTAAACTTGCAAGGTACCACACAAGTGAAAATATACAGGAAAGAGGATTTGAAAATGTGGAGGTCTTTTAAAAATGTTTATTGACTTGACTGGTTTCACTTTTTTAAAAAAAAGATTTTCAAAAGTATACCACAACAAAACAATGTACATGATAACAATTGTTGTTGTTGTTGTTGTTGTTATTATTAAGGCAGTGAGCAGCCAGAATCATTTGCACACCATGCAAAATGCTTAGCGACATTTCATCCATCTTTACATTCTAAGTTCAAATTCTACCAAGGTCAAGGCCATTCATTCTAGCAAGATTGATGAAATAAGTACCAGATAAGAACTGGGAATGATGTAAAATTGTTACTGCACTGGACAAAATGTCATTTGATCTGTCTTAATGTTCTGAGTTCAAATTCTACTAAGAGTGACTTTGCCTTTCATCTTTTCGATGTTGATAAAATGAATATCAGTTGAGCACTGGGGTTGATATAATTGACTTGTCTCCTCTCCTAAAATTGCTGGTCTTGTACCAAAATTTGAAACCTTTATTATTATTGTTGTTGTTATTCTATTTGACTTGGGATTGGGCTTTTCCCTGCTAAAATTTGTGTGAGTAGTAGCTTACTACCTGCAACCTTAAATATCTACATGATATCAATCAACATCAAGTACTCAAAACTTTTCTGATTGTCTTTCCTATTCCTAAGAATCAAACCTATTGTAGAAGTTCTGTAGGACATTTCATTCCAATTTGGTTTAACCAAGTCATTACTCACAGTCCCTTTGCTTTATCTCAGTCATTACTCACAGTCTCTAATGCACCAATTATCACAAGTACAACCTTTACAGATTTCATGTTCCAAATCCTTGCAATCTCAAATTTTTGGGGGTTGTATTTTTTCAACTTTTCATGTTTTCTTCACAATCTTAATCTGAAATAGGCATGATGGATCAATCAGTAAGCAAATTCAATTTTCCTTGTCTAACACAAGCTTGTTATGTTCTATCTTTTTATCCATTTGAATTGGAAAATCCTACAAAATCTTGTAGTTTCCCAACTGAAGTCCTCAAATACTTCCTGCTTCAAATCCCCATTTGTGTGAAGATGGTAAAACTTTCACAAGTTTATCTTGTTTCCATTTCTTATATTTTCCTTGAACCAACTTGGAGCATTATCCAGCTATGTGTCATTATTTCATCCTAAATTCCACATACTCTGCATTTTGCTGGCACCTTCTCCCCATGCACTGTAGTGCTTGATCATGAGAAGCTATTATAGCTGTCTGTTTCTTTTTTCAATTCTCTTTTTCAATAAAGCCCAGGATTTTGTTGCACATACATCCTCAGTGGCTTTCCAAAACTGACCATACAAAGGTTTCTCATCTATCCATTTAACATGTTCTCAATGAATTTCATTTTTGTCCCTTACTCCTTTTCCTGTCTTGACCACTTGTTCTTTATTCACTGCCTTTAGTAACTTATCTGTGCTCTTCTACAAATAATTTAGTAAGCTGTTTCATTCCATTTGCAAACATTCCTATACAAATTAAGCCTCTTCCACCCTGGTCTTTCTTCAAGTACAACTGGTTGAAATCAAATTTTGGATGTGTAGGCTCCATACATAGTCAACAGTTTTCTAATTTTTCTGTCAAGTTTCTGCATGTTGTGTTTTGTCCAGTCAACAGTTCCAGCTCCATATCTGATAACTGGCACTGCTCTTGAATTAATTACTTAATTAATTACTTCAATAACATTTCTTCAATTTGACCTTGATGATAATATTTTCCTCATTTTCCTTGTATACTCCCTACCTATAATCTGTTTCATCACTTCATTTCTATTTCATCTGCCTTCAGTATTCTCAAATACCACTGTCCTTTCTCAACTGATTTCCTTGTTTGCCCATTTGGCATTTCAATTCCCTGGTTTCCTTCAAATTCTCTCATATCACTTTTCAAGCCTGAATTCCATTATCTACTTCATTCTAGAAAATACAAACAGTATGTACAAGACTTTCCAGCTGCTTTCACATAAAGCTTTAAATTACTCATGAATAGGAAATGATTTATTTGACCATACTATTTTCCCAAATCACAAGCTATTTCGACTTCCTGTAATATCAAACTAAGTAATTATCATGGCCAATACAAATAGTAAGAGATAAGCTATCACCTTGGAGTATTCCATGTCTTATGTTCACCTCTCCATGTTTTTGTTTTCCTCCAGTCAATTCAGTACTCCAATGTTTCCTACTTTCACTGACCATTTTGTCCTTATTTCCTGCTACTGCAAGCATGTTCATTGTCTAACTTATCCAGCTGTGCAGCATCACATCTCATGTGGTTTTTATAATCCAGCCATATTATATTCAATCCTGCCTGTGTCTGCAGTTTCTGGTTACCATTTTATCAATTAATAACTGGTCTTTAGTTGCCCTATTTTGCTTTTCTTTCTAGGTAGGTATAATCTTGCTACTCCTGCCCCTGAGTGGAGTCCTCCATTTGTATTTGAATTCCTTCCTGGTTCTTCTGTCTAGCTTTGCTAATTCTGTTTTAGTCCAATCTACAAAAGCTGCTGAGTTCTAAGTAATAATACTGCCCAAGTATTTACAGCCTTCACTAGGTTCGGACCATTTAGCTTTGACTTCATTAGCTTCGTCACCCTTCTGATGTACTCCTTCTCAAATTTGTTTTCATTTCTCAGATTCTGTTACTCCTAGATACTTATAATTTTCTCCTCCTTTCAATGACTCTAATGTCTGACCATCTGGTAATTGGATACCTTCACTGTTGACTACCTGTCCCCTTCTCAAGGCTAATATTGCACACTTAGCTATGCCAAATGCCATGCCTATATCTTTGCTGAAGAGTCTTACAGTCTGTATTAAAGAATCTATTTCTTTTTCATTCTTACTGAAAGCTTCAGATGATCCATGTAGAGCAAATGGTTAATTTTTCCCTTACTATTTCTGAACTGATACCCCGCCTTTGCTTTCCTTAATACTAAACTGAAGGGGATCAAACATAAGACAAATATTAAAAGTGACAATGAGTCCCCCTGGAAAATTCCTCTTGATATTAACTTTCTCTAACAGTGTGTCACCTGAGTAGAGATCTACTTTGCATTTCTTCATGCCAGAGCTAATTAATTCTCTTATGTTGTCTGCTATACTGAACTTAGTTATCCATGTCATAGGCTTTCCTATAATCTATCCATGCTATTATTAGATTTTTCCTTTTAGTTTTTACTTCATCTAGAACTGCTTTGTCTATATATGATAGATCATACTTCCTAGCTTTTTTCCTTGTTTAAGGATGTTGAGTAAACCACCCATGTTTCCAAAGATGAATTATCCAAACCTCTAAGCATTCCTTTCAACACATGGCTATGATGCTCCCCTACTACTTTTGTTCATGATCAGAGATGCACATATCATCAGCCACTAAGGGACATGGTCAACTGGTTACGGTCAAACAACTGATGAGTAAATCTGTGGTACTGAGCAGAATATTTACTGTAGACCATCTTTTATACCAAGACAAAACAATGTACTTTATAACAATTATTATTATTATCATTATTATCATTGCCTTTGCACAGCTTCTAACGCTGCTGATGTACTTTAGTGTCAGCTGTTCACTGCCAGCTTATTTTTCGAGTACCTTCGAGTTGTTCCAAGCAGTACTGTTTTCTGCAAGTGCTCCACTCTTATTGCAGCCCCTGTTTGTTCCACGTACTTCTCGAGATTTTTGCTCACTGTTCCCAGGGCTCCGACAATTATTGGTACTACTGCTACCTTTTCATCAACCACAACTGCTTAACATCCAAGCTAATCCTGTCATATCTCTCAACTTTTCTTTCTTCCTTATCTCATACCTTGTCAGCTGGGCATGTTATATCTATGATCCAGCATGGTTTTTTTTTTTTCTCAAGACTATGTCCAGCTTCCTATTCTCTATCTTATGGTCACACTGAATCGTAAAATCCCATAGGATCTTTGCATATCTATTTTCAATGATGCCTTCAGGTTTGTGGTCATACCAATTTTTTGCTCTGTCAAGTCCATACTTGTTGTAAAGTGTCCAATGGTCAAGCCTGGCTATATTGTTGTGTCTCATATATTCCTTCTTGGCTGGTAATATGCCATACGGTTTCACCATTTTGCCCACAGATTCTGCACTTATCACTTTCTGATGTGTTGTCTATTCTGTATTTTATGTAGTTTGTTCTTAGTGCTTGATCTTGGGCAGCACAGATTAGAGCCTCCTTTTCCGGTTTTAAATCACTTTTAGTCATCCACTGACGTCTTTTTTCTCTGTCTTATCTTCAACATCCCTATGAAATTGACTATGCATTCTTTTCTTTACCCATCTATCTTCAGTTTCATTCATTTTCAATTCCTTGTATAGTGCTTTATCTTTGGAATCTTTCATCCTACACAAGCCTGACCTTCTTACTTCTCATAATAGCAGTTCTGTGGCAACTTTTACATACCATGCTATGTTGTTTTCTTCTGCTCTACTGCTGTGTTCACATCCAATAAGTCTTCTTTCCCCTCTTTTTCATGGTACATACAGTCTGTCTGTGTCACTTTTGGGGTGGAGTAACCCATATCTAGTTAGCAACTTCCTTGCCTTTCTGTCTAAGCTGTTAGTTTGCCTAGTGTCCATGCGATTACCCCTGCTCCATATCTAGGGAGTGAAACTGCCCAGGTGTTGATAGCTTCGATATTATTATTATTATTATTATTATTATTGTTGTTGTTGTTGTTGTTGTTTTGAAAGCGGACGGACGTCTCTCCAGAAGCTGTAAGTTTTGGGCCAATTTTTATTGGAAATATTATGTAACACTTGTATATTTTTGAATATTTGTGTAGCCGAGCTGACTAGGTTCTTGCGGAGCTAGTTGGTTACGAAGATAAAAATCAAGCAAGTGCCGCCCGAACTAAATATAGAAGACACTGCCACTATTTTGGAAGTGCATAAATTGCACAGCCAAAACTGGTCAGGTATGGGTATGCAGCTTCTCCTTCAGATTGAACAAGAAAGCATAAATGCAATACCCGACTCCATAAATTTTCCGGATGGCACAAAGCTGCACGTTGCTGTAGAGGGGTGAAGACCAAAGTGCTACCTCTACAGCAGCGAAAAGCATTTAAAAGTAGATTGCTCCATTTTTAAGAAAAGAATGGAAGTGGAGAGAAAAAAGAAGTCACCAGAGACATCTCCAGTGCAGCAGCAACAATAATAGGAGATGCAGCCGAAACAAAATCCAAAAGCTTCCGCACCACCAACAACAACAACACCATTTTCAACAACAAAAGCACCAACAAAAACAATAGATGAAAATGCATCATAAAACAATGTAATGGACCCCAAGGACATCCCCTAAAGAGGCAGCAGACAAAGTGGGAAGGTGCAAGAAACTAGAGCTTCCCAACAACAACAGCAACAACATGCACTCACAGCATTCAACAACACCTTCTCTAGCACTACCACTGCAAACACCAGCACACACAGATACCACCACCACCAGTACCAACATTACAACAGTAAACACAAACAACGAACACCCAGTCACATACTTGAAGAAAATACAGACACGAAAATATCAGATTTTTTCATACCCACACACAACACACCACCAGCACACATACTCATACTCAAAATATCAAATGAGAACTAAAAGAAAATAAAAAACAAATTTCCAAACGATGTTAGGTCACTCGGAAAAAGTTTCTCAAAAAAACTTTTCAAAAATCTGGTGGAAATACCCACATAAAAGCACAAGGGAGCCACCCCTCTAGACAATGGTGGTAAGTAGATCTTTTTCTCCTGCATAAATTTTTTTTTTTAAAACCATGTTTGTGCTCAGAATCAGTAGCATAAAAGTGAGAGGCCTCAGGTCACCTTAGAAACAAGGTCACCTTTTAAATGACCTGAGGTCTTACAGTGTGGATGTAGCAGCCATTAGCAAAACCAGGCTGGGAGCGGGCAGTGGTGGTACTGCTGTGCTATTTAGGAAAGGCCTGGGTTTGAAAATAAAGGCAGTCTTCCTGGATCCAGAGGGTAAGTTGATGGTCCTGGACGTGGACGGTAGTGATGGTGGTGCCTTCAGACTGCTGGCTGCCTATGCTCCAACAGGAGCAGAGCAGTCGGATTATTTCAAGCGTCTAGAGGATTTCCTGAGCATGTCTCGCACTTTAGTGCAAGTTGGGGATTGGAGCGTTGTCTTAGATAAATATTTCGATTGGGTGGGTGTGAGAGCATCTGATAGGAGAGTGGGATGCAAGAGCCTCGCTAACCTACTCAGACGCTTTCAGCTGTCTGACAGGTATCAACTAAACAACCCAAATGTGCCAATGTGGACTTGGACTAATTGCATCGGGCTGTCTAGATTGTACTTAGATAGAGTTTTCTGTAGGCCAGTGGATAAGGACAGCATAGGGTGTCCATAATTCTACATAGTCGGCTACACAGACCACAAATTCGTGATCTGTACAGTCGACTTAGATAGGCTCCATAGACAGGGTCCCGGTTACTGGAAGCTAAATGCGTCGTTAACAACGTGCAAAGACAGAATTAGTTTATTAGTTAAATGCGCATTGATGGGAACAATCATCAATAACAACTGGTGGTTTGCTCTCAAGAGGGCAATTAGAGCAGAATCTATTCGGTTTAGTAAGGTTCTAGCTGTAGAACATAAGAAAACAGAGTGGGATTTAGTTAGGAAACTAAATGGGTTTGGATGGTCTACCCTATGAGCTTTGCATTTCAATGCCAGACTTGTTTACGGGCCTCTTGGTGAATGTTTAATGCAGCTGGCAACAAAACGGGAGAATTCCTGGCAGCTTCCAAGAGCACAACTGTATTCGTCTTTGCTTAGATAAAACGACAAAATTGTGGGTGTTAAGTCCCCATGGAGGGGGTCTTTCTAACCTGTAAGAAGATGAAATTTTATAAATATTACTTTACTTGTGTCTAATATCTATGGTTAAAATTTCATCAACAGCAAAAATATATGAATTGTCATGGGGGTTATGGCCCTTATGCATAGAATATAATTTCCAAATTTCATGAAGATCCATTCAATACTTTTGACCTAGTTTTTGATCATAAAAGAAATGACTAAAATTTGGGAGTTAAGGCCCCCATTAGGGTGTTTTATATATATATATATATATATATATATATATATATATATATATATATATATATATATATAGATAGATAGATAGATAGATAGATAGATAGATAGATAGATAGATAGATAGATAGATAGATAGATAGATAGATAGATATAGATATTTACACACATACATACATATACAAAGATAAATTGATAGATACGACTAAGTGGGCAAACAAAAATATGAGACACTGCCTAGTGGGTTTTTTTTTATTTTGATAATTCCATCAGTTTCTTGTGAAACCAGTAAGTTATGGGGATGTAAATAAACGAACAACAGTTGTGAAGCAGTGATGAGGGAGAAACATATAGACACACGCATAGACTTATATATATACATACATATATATAATATATATATATATATATATATTATATATATATATATATATATATACAATTGATTTCTTTCAGTTTCTGTCTACAAAATCCACTGACAAGGCTTTGGTTGGTCTGAGGCTATACCAGAAGACACATGCCAAGTTACCACATAGTGGGACTGAACTGAGGACCATGTGTTTGTTACCACATGTGTATGTGTGTGTGTTTGTTGGTGGGTATGTGTGTATGGGTGTATATATGTATGCATGTATATATGTGTATGTACATATTACATGTACATCTATATATATATATATACATCTACACATACATGTATACATATACATCTATATCTATAGAAATACATCTATACATATACATGTATACATATACATCTATACATATACATGTATATACAGCTATACATATACAGCTATGGACAAAAAAAATTTTAACTTCTTGCCTAGGGCGAGCCCACAGCAATATCATATCTTCTCCAATATTTCAATATTAACAATATGTGTTAAAAGTGAAACAAAAACATCTCTCTATTGTAATGTCACAGGCTTTCACTTTAATACATGTATGCATGTATATATGTGTATATATATGTGTACATATTACATGTACAAATATATATATATATATACATATTACATGTACAAATATATATATATATATATATATATACTAGCAGTATCGCCCGGCGTTGCTCGGGTTTGTAAGGGAAATAATTATATAAGCATTTTTAGAGATGTAAAGTATAATAGCCATCTCAATATGGCTAACCACAAAGGGGGAGGGGTGTTACTGTAGCTTTTTACGTTCTGAGATTTAATGATAAATTTTAGAGAGTTACTTCCCTTATATATGTCAAAAATGGATTAAAAATGGGAAAAATTGATGGTAATTTTTTTTTTAAATCGTAGACTCATCGTAGACGCGCGCTAATACCCAGACGGTCTCGATATGAATCACGACTATAAGATACCCGGTTTTGGTTAAACTGCACCGCAAAATGTGGGAGTAGTTAGGAATCTAAATTGTAGGAGACAGACATACAGCCTCACTTTTATATATAAAGATTTCCTCTATTTACATAATATTGAGGTCTCTTTCTTTTGTTATCTTACTGTTTTTACCAATATACATATATATATATATATAAATATATATATAGTTACAGAGATGTACTTGCATAGCAAGTGACTTGATCTGAGATCGTGTGCTGGAACGAAAACAGTTGCAGCGTTGAAGGTGTTTATAAGCCATTTAAGAAACACAAAAACCGTTAGATTCACTTCAACATTTAAATTTAATTTGTCAAAATATTTTAGTCGCTTTGAGACCGTGACCTGTTAGCACGATATTTTTGTCAATGAATAGGTCGCAGTCTCAAAGCGCCGAAAATATTTTGGCAAATTAAATTTAAATGTTGAAGTGAATGTAACAGTTTTTGTGTGTTTCTGAAATGGCTTACAAACACCTTCCACGCTGCAATATATATATACACACATATATATATATGTATGTATGTGTGTATATGTGTATGCATGTATGTGTGTGTGTGTGCGTGTCTGTGCTTGTGATTGTCCTCCACCACTGCTTGACAACGAATGTTGGTTTGTTTACATCCCTGTCACCTAGTGGTTTGACAAAGGAAACAGATAGAATAAGTACAATGCTTACAAAAATAAAACTGGAGTTGATTCATTAAACTACAATTCTTCAAGGCATTGCCCCAGCATGGCCACAGACCAATGGCTGGAAAAAGCAGAAGAATAAAAGAATACATTCTCAGCTTTGGTCTTATGTTCAAGGCATGAGAAAGCTTGAGTTTACATGAGAAGGCCTAACAGACCTGGTAGAAACAGCAGCCAAATCTCCCTCAAATCACACCTTACTGTCTTATGTATGTATATATATATGAGCCAATGAGGGGGACCTCTACATGGTAGCTAGACCTGGTAAAAATAGCAGCCAAATTTCCCCCAAATCACACCTTACTGTCTTATCTATGTATATATGTATGTATGAGCCTATGAGGGAGACCCCTACATGGCAGCTAGACCTGGTAGAAATAGCAGCCAAATTTCCCCCAAATCACACCTTACTGTCTTATCTATGTATATATGTATGTATGAGCCTATGAGGGAGACCCCTACATGGTAGCTAGACATGGTAGAAATAGCAGCCAAATCTCCCTCAAATCACACCTTACTGTCTTATCTTTCTGCTACTTGGATATAGGTGTTATATTCATCGTAAAAAACTTTCCTGTCACACACTCACGCACACGCACACACACACACACACACATGCACACACACACGCGCACACCCACACACACCCACTCACACACACACGCACGTTAGCTTACAATTTTATTTATATATTTGCGTGTGTATGTGTTGAAAGAGGAAGTGGGAGGCAGAGTGAAAGAATCACTCACTACAGTAAGTCAATTACTTTCATTTAATTCGTTGCCCACTGTGTGTGTGCGTTTGCGTGTGCTGTAAAGCAGACTAAGAAAAGCATTTGACACACACACCAGAATGTGAGTTTTCTGTAAATTTTGCTTAATTGGAGTTTAAATTTTAAGAACTGGACCTGGCATGACGCGATGCATTGTACTCTTAAAAATGCAAGGTAAATTGTAATTGAAGAAATCCTATATTGTAGATTTGTATAACTCCCAAAGGGAGGCAGATAAAATCTGCCTTTTATAATAAGAGATACACACATATACTATATCTATATTTCTATATCTATATCTATAGAAATACATCTATACATATACAGCTGTACATATACATATACGTCTATATATATACATGTGTATATATATATACTAGCAGTATATTAGAGAGTTATAGCCAAAAAATAGCAAAAAATGCATTAAAAATGGAAAAAATATGATGGTAAATTTTTTGAAAAATCGTTGACTCATCGTAGACATTTTTAGAGAGTTACTTCCCTTATATAATAGCGAAAAAATGCATTAAAATGGAAAAAAAAAAACGATGGTAAATTTTTTTTAAATCGTAGACTCATGTAGACGCTTTCTTAGCCATTTCTGTTTTGGTGTCTTCAAGCCATGAAGTCGTTGTTCTAAAGAACGCTGGTCTCCTTGACAACGCATTACGATGTTGATTTCCTTACACTCCCTTCCCCACAGGTGCAGATGTGAGCGTGGACGCCAACTCCGCCGCCATCGACACACGAAAAATTATGCATTAAAATGGAATAAAAAATGATGTTAAATTATTTTTAAAATCGTAGACTCATCGTAGACGCGCGCTAATACTCAGACGGGCTCGATATGAATCACGACTATAAGCTACCTATTTGGTTAAACTGCACCGCAAAATGTGGGAGTAGTTAGGAATCTAAATCGAAGGGGACAGACACTCACACAACTACAGTTTTATATATATAGATATACATAGCGCAGTAGTGGTGAGATGTGACAGCAAAGAAAAGCATACATTCACTCTCTGCATGCAATTAGACTCGGAAAGTTCGTGAGGAACCCATTGACCCAATTTGCTGACTTTTCCGATAGCACACAGGTCTCAATGAATGGTTGAATGACCAAATCCAAGCTTCTCTGCTAGTTCCTCAACAGTTACGATGAGATTTTGTTCCACCAGGGTTTTCAGGATGTCCTTGTCGAGTTCTACAGATCTTTCAGGATGAGGCTCGTCTTCTAGGCTGTTCCAATATAGCTTTGAAAAAAATAGCTGTTAAAATCGAAATGCACTCTTCAAAACTTGCACTATGAATAAGGACAAGATAAAATTACTACCTGCTTTTATAGCAAGTTAATATAAGTAGTTTATCCCATTCCCCTCTGACTTTTAGTTCAAGCTGTTGAAAAAACCGCATTATTATATATATATATACATACATACATACATACATACATACATACATATACACACACACTCTCTCTCTCACACACATGCACACATTTATTCTGTTATTCTTTTATATTTATGTTCAGCCTTGAGGTTGTGGCCATGCTGGATCATGTGTGTGTGTGTGTCTATCTGTCTGTCTGTCTGTATGTATATATGTATATGTATGTGTGTGAACAATAATATTTTCAACAGATGTGTTGCAAATGTATCCTGATTGTTCTCAAGCTTCAATACTGTGTGTGTGTGTATGTGTGTGTGTGTGTGTATGTATGTATATGTATGTATGTATGTATGTATGTATGTGTGTGTGTATGTATGTATGTATGTGTGTGTGTGTGTGTATGTATGTATGTATGTATGTATGAGTGTTCCTCAAATCACTATCTCTGGCTATTTACTCTCTTCCAAGAACATTTTCACTCACACTTATGTGTTAGCTTCCCATACATTTTACTCATGTATCTATCAGCGTGATAGAGAGAAACAAATATTACATCTAGTTTCACTTTATTCGTTGCCCACTGTGTGTGTGCGTTTGCGTGTGGTGTAAACCAGACTAAGAAAAGCATTTGACACGCACACCAGAATGTGAGTTTTCTGTAAATTTTGCTTAATTGAAGTTTAAATTTTAAAAACTGGACCTGGCATGACGCGATGCATTATACTCTTAAAATTGCAATTGAAGAAATCCTATATTGTAGATTTGTATAACTCCCAAAGGGAGGCAGATAAAATCTGCCTTTTATAATAAGAGATATATACACATCCATATATATACATGTATATATATATATAATATATATATATATACATCCATATATATACATCTATATACATACATATATGTGTATACATCTATATATATACACACACATCTAAATTTAGATTTAAAATAATAAGGGTGAAAAATTGAATATTAATTTGAATAATATGAATTGAAAATCAGTAGTGTTGCATATAAGACAATAGTGGATCTTCTTCTAGCAAAATGGATGTCCACTCTTTATGGTTCGTCCCTGTTTTTATAATAGGTTGACTTTAATAGTTTCAGTATTAAAGTGAATACATGTGACATTACAATAGAGAGATGTTTTTGTTTCACTTTTAACACATAATACTGAAATAGTGGAGAAGATATGATATTGCTGTGGGCTCACCCTAGGCAAGAAGTTAAAAAAATTTTTTTCCATGACACTACATTGACCCTAAGTAAGGCATGTGTAAAATTTGAATGAAATTGGTTGTGTAGTTCTCAAGTTTTAGGGAAACACACAGACAGCCAGACAGACACACATTCTCAGTTTTATATATATACTAGCAGAATTGCCCGGCGTTGCTCGGGGCTGAATTGCTTGAAAGTACTGTTAATGATTGCACTGAATTATGATGATTATTCAGGCAAATATTGATATAAGTTTACGGTGGGAGATAAGGACTTAACGATCAAATGTGTGCCATTGCATTGTTTTGGGGGAACCAAATTTCTGATGAGCATTATAGCGGCACCAACTTTAAGTTTGAGAAAGTGTGGTGGTAGTCCGGGGTGCTCAAAGGAATTGAGTACCTCTATTGGATAGTTGATGACGTCCTCTGGGTCAGGAGTTGTATCGATAGACTGATATACATAGACTTCCCCAGGAATGAGTTTTAGCATTTCATCATTAATATGGTGAACAGTTTTATTCCTCAGGGCCAGTATAGCCTTTTTGCCAATCCAATCCATATTCTGATAATTAGCTTGTAGATCTGGAAACACTGCATCTCTGAGATCAGAAGGCGTCTTAACAATGGTACAAATGGAATCGATGGCAATATTACCATTTTCATCCCCTGGTATTTTGCCTTCGCCAAGTGCAAGGAGGGTGTGAGGAAATGCTGCTGATGTGATATTACGTCGCATATGAGCACGCATATTGGTGTGAAGTTTGAGAGTTACTTCCCTTTATTAAAAAAAATATGCATTAAAATGGAAAAAAAATGATGGTAAATTATTTGTAAAATCGTAGACTCATCGTAGACGCGCGCTAATACCCAGAAGGGCTCGATATGAATCACGACTATAAGATACCCGGTTTTGGTTAAACTGCATCGCAAAATGTGGGAGTAGTTAGGAATCTAAATCGGGGTAGACAGACACACAATCTTTCTTTTATAAATAAATATTTTCGTCCTAAAAAACTTTGTATGGATTGAATGGTTACCTCTATGGAAATATATACACGCACATTATACATACATGTGTGTATAGATGAATATATAAATACATTTAAATATCTATATACACTTTTGGGCGATCTTTCTGTTTCTTAGAGATAACTTTAGATCTTATTTTCGTCCTAAAAAACTTTGTATGGAGTGAATGGTTACCTCTATGGAAATATATATACACACGTTATACATGCATGTGTGCATAGATGAATATCATCATCGTTTAGCGTCCGTTTTCCATGCTAATAAATACATTTATATATCTATATACACTTTTGGGCGATCTTTGTGCTACTTAGAGATAACTTTAGATCTTATTTTCGTCCTAAAAAACTTTGTGCGGAGTGAATGGTTACGTGTATGGAAATATATACACACACATTATACATACATCTGTGTATAGATGAATATATAAATACATTTAAATATCTATATACACTTTTGGGCGATCTTTCTGCTACTTGGATATACTTTCAATCTTATATTCGTCCTAAAAAACTTTGTATGGAGTGAAAGGTTACCTCTATGG
Organism: Octopus sinensis; assembly: GCF_006345805.1. Taxonomy (NCBI): domain Eukaryota; kingdom Metazoa; phylum Mollusca; class Cephalopoda; order Octopoda; family Octopodidae; genus Octopus; species Octopus sinensis. The sequence goes on along the minus strand of NC_043007.1, from coordinate 52,866,388 downwards.
AAATATATACACACACATTATACATACATCTGTGTATAGATGAATATATAAATACATTTAAATATCTATATACACTTTTGGGCAATCTTTCTGCTACTTGGATATGCTTTAGATCTTATATTCGTCCTAAAAAACTTTCCTGTCACAAACTCACACACACGCACACACACACACACACACACGCACCCTCTCACACACACACACACACACACACACACACACGCACACACACACACACACACGCACGCACACACACACACACACGTTAGCTTACAATTTTATTTATATATTTGCGTGTCCATGTGTGTAAAGAGGAAGTGGGAATGCAGAGTGAAAGAGTGAAATGGTAAAATATTTAGTTTTCTCGAATTTTTTCTGAAATTGAAAGAAATTTTGTATGCCAAGACCAAATGGAAGTACTTTGAAAAATCATAGGTAAACTCTAATTGAAGAAATTGTGTGAGGAGTAAATCGTTATGTATTTATTTGTTTCTGTTTGCTGTGTTGTTTTTTTTTTAAGTAGTGGTTTAAGGTACACTTCTCGTTTTATATAAATACTTTCACTTTAATCGTTGCACACTTGCAAAGAGAAAGGAGGAGAAATTAGGGTGATAGCATCAGTGAAGCAGTTCGCTCCGTTTGTGTGTGCGTGTGTGTGTGCTGTAGCCCACACTAAGAAAAGCACTTCACTTACACACCACAATGTGAGTTTTCTCGAAATTTTGCTTAATTGGGGTTTAAATTTTAAAAACTGGACCTGGCACGACCCGATGTATTCTACTCTTAAAAATGCTAGGTAAATTGTAATTGAAGAAATCCTATATTGTAGATTTCTATAAGAGACAAAGGGAGGCAGATAAAATCTGCCTTTTATAATAAGAGATACTGAGATGTACTCGCATAGCAAGTGATTTGATCTGAGACCGTGTGCTGAAACGAAAACAATTGCAGCATGGAATGTATTTGTAAGCCATTTAAGAAACACACAAAAGTCGTTCGATTCACTTCAACATTTAAGTTTAATTTGTGAAAATATTTTCGTCGCTAAAATCCGTGACCTGTTCACTGACAAAAATCCGTGCAGCACGGATTTTTGTCAGTGAACAGGTCGCGGATTTTAGCGACGAAAATATTTTGACAAATTAAACTTAAATGTTGAAGTGAATTGAACGGCTTTTGTGTGTTTCTTAAATGGCTTACAAACACCTTCCACGTTGCAATTGTGATATATATACTGTTGCGGCCAAAATGTTCAGAACAGCATTGTTTTCATAAGTTTTTATCAAAGTTGTTTTATATTCTACTAGCAGTATTGCCCGGCGTTGCTCTGGTTTGTAAGGGAAATAACTATATAAGCATTTTTAGAGAGTGATAGCAAAAAAATGCATTAAAAATGGAAAAAAAATTAAGGTAAATTTTTTTTTTAAATCGTTGACACATCGTAGATATTTTTAGAGAGTTACTTCCCTTATATAATAGCGAAAAAATGCATTAAAATGGAAAAATATGATGGTAAATTTTTTTTAAATCGTAGACTCATCGTAGACGCATGCTAATACCCAGAAGGGCTCGATATGAATCACGACTATAAGATACCCGGTTTTGGTTACACTGCACCGCAAAATGTGGGAGTAGTTAGGAATCTAAATCGTAGGAGACAGACACACAACTTCACTTTTATATATAAAGATATAAGCCACGTAGTTATATACACATACTTTGTTATATACACATTCTTAAAAGAAAATGTTATTTTGAACACAACATTTATAAAGAATAAAATATTTTTTGGTTTTTCTTTTAAACGGATGCATACATTTATTAATAACTATATATAAGTGTCGTCTGTTTATACATAAACACTGTTTCATACTGCAAGCTCGGCTCACCAATTAATACTACCAAAATTTAACGACAGAAAGTAAAATAAAAACCAATTTACCTTTTCTGTATTGTTATAGCAATTCGACCGTCCGTGTGTCTTTGCAAATGTGTTGGAATGAGAAGTGAGTTGTGTTTTGGCGCCTTTTTTAATAATAACAAACACACACGTGTTTGTATGTAGTTGTTTGAGACGTTTGTGTTTGTCACTGTCATATATGTATGTGTATGCGTGTGTGTGAGGAATGACACACACACACTCACGCACGCACACATGTACATCAATGCTTTCGGAGTGAAATGTTAAAATATTGAGTTTTCTCGAATTTTGTCTTAATTGGGGGTAAAATTGAAAGAAATTTTGTATGGCATGACCCAATGGAAGTACTTTGAAAAATCATGGGTAAACTCTAATTGAAGAAATTGTGTGAGGAGTAAATCGTTATGTATTTATTTGTTTCTGTTTGCTGTGGTTTTTTTTTTAGTAGTGGTTTAAGGTACACTTCTCTCGTTTTATCGAACTAGTTTCACTTTAATCGTTGCAAACTTGCAAAGAGAAAGTCGTAGAAATTAGATAGCGTGAGTGAATCAGATTGCTCCGTTTTTTTGTGTGTGTGTGTGTGTGCGTGTGCTATAGCCCACACTAAGAAAAGCACTTGACTCACACACCACAATGTGAGTTTTCTCTAAATTTTGCTTAATTGGGGTTGAAATTTTAAAAACTGGACCTGGCACAACCCGATGCATTCTACTCTTAAAAATGCTAGGTAATTGTAATTGAAGAAATCCTATATTGTAGATTTCTATAAGAGACAAAGGGAGGCAGATAAAATCTGCCTTTTATAATAAGAGATAATTTTCACAGACAATAAATACGATATTAATTGTTATTGTCTGAGATTTTGGTGTAATTTAAGAGAATAATACAAAAGTTATGGATGATTTAGTGATATACTGCGAAACCCATGGCGGCCAAAATGATCAGAACGGTTGAAAAAATAACAAAATAATCAAAAATGACAGAGAATACTGGAATTATTTAATATTTTGTGTGAAGCCCTTTAGCTTTAATCACACTTTGACATCTTTGACTGCATGAGGAAATTAAATTTTCAATTTCTTGCTGGGTGATCTTATTCCATTCTTCCTGAAGGGCATCCCATAATTGCTCGGTTGTTTTAGGATTTCTGACTTTCGAACGTTCTCCTAGAATATTCCACACATTTTCAATAGGATTGAGATCTGGGCTTTGAGCAGGCCAATCCATAACAATAACCTTTTCAGCCTTGAGGAAGTTCATGACCACCTTAGCCTTGTGACATGGGGCATTGTCCTGCATGAATATGGGTGGTCGCTTGGTTGAATTTCTCAGCACAGGCAAGACATGATCTTTTACAAGTTGTTTATAAACTCCTGGATTTACCTTTCCATGTAATCGCACCAAAGGGCCCGCACCATCTCCAGATATCATCCGCCAAACCATGACACTTCTTCCACCAAATTTAACACTAGTCGTAAGGCATTTAGGCAACAATTTTTCACCTACTTTTCTACAAACATGCCTTTTCCCATCTGAGCCAAATAACACAAACTTAGATTCATCACTGAAATGCACCATTTGCCATTTTTCTTGAGACCACAACACATGTTCGGTTGCAAAGGTAAGACAACACTTTTTATTCTTGGAGCTGATCAGTGGCTTCACTGCAGGTGCTCTTGCTTGTAGGTCATGTTCAACTAAGCGATGAGACACAGTTTTTCAAGATAAAGTTTTCTTCAGTACAATGCTCATTTCCCGAGAAACAGCAGCAGCAGTTTTAAATCTGTCCTTTTTAACCAACTTTACCATAGCACGATCTTCTCTCTTGGTCGTTTTTCTTGGCCTACCTGTAGACTTTCTAGCTTCACACGAGCCACAATCATTGTAGACCTTAAGAATACCGTGAACAACACTTTTTGACTTGTTAACAATCTTTGCAATAGACCTAATACTTAAATTATCTTTCTTTCGAAGCTTAATAATCTGCTGACGAATTGGTAACGGAGTAGGTGGCATTATATTAACAGATACTCCAGATATTCTTACTAATGTTTAGTAAATGAACCGTCACATAAACAAATTCAAAACATTAGAGTTCGCCAATTAAATATACTAAAACACGGAGTTAAAGGCAACCATTCTGATCATTTTGGCCGCCATGGGTTTTGCAGTAAATCACTAAATCATCCATAACTTTTGTATTGTCCTCTCAAATTAAACCAAAATCTCAGACAATAACAAATAATATCTTATTTATTGTGTGTGAAAATTATAGAATATAAAACAACTTTGATAAAAAATTATATCTACTTTTCTGACGAAAACAATGCCGTTCTGAACATTTTGGCCGCAACTGTATGTGTGTACATATATATATATATATATATATATATATATATATATATATACAATAATATGTTACGTTACTCGATAGTCAAGATAAAACTCTGAGTTTCAGATGCTGAAGTGGGAATCCATGACATCTCTTCGGTTATCTGGCTATTTTCCAACCAAAGAGATGTCGTGGATTCCCACTTCGGCATCTGAAACTCAGAGTTTTATCTTGACTATCGAGTAATGTAACATATTATTGTATAGATAAATTTCCTCTATTTACATAATATTGAGGTCTCTTTCTTTCTTTTGTTATCTTACCGTTTTACCAATATATATATATATATATATATATATATATATACATGGTAGTGCAACATGGGCCATGACTGCCGAAGATATGCGTAAGCTCGCAAGAAATGAAGCCAGTATGCTCCGATGGATGTGTAATGTCAGTGTTCAAAAGTTGGACCTAAGAAGCATCAGTTTTGGTGTGCAAGAGAGACGTTTGTGCTTTTATGGTCATGTGACGAGAATGGATGAAGATAGTTTTGTGAAAAAGTGCCACACCCTAGCGGTTGAGGGAACCTGTGGAAGAGGCAGACCCAGGAAAACCTGTGACGAGGTGGTGAAGCACGACCTCCAAACTTTAGGTCTCACTGAGGAAATGACTAGAGACCAAGACCTATGGAAGTATGCTGTTCATGAGAAGACCCGGCAGGACAAGTGAGACCATAACCCATGACCTCTACCTGGGATGTAGCCAGTCCACTTATGCATACCTTTCCTTTTTGGGACACAAAACTCTACTTGTGAAGACCTGTTGAGACAAGTGAGAATCAAAATCAAAATCGATCAGCATCAATGGACATTGTAGCTGTGGTACCAGTGCTGGTGGCACATAAGCGAACCATCCTAACGTGGCTGTTGCCAGCGCCGCCCCGACTGGCCACCATGCCGGTGGCACGTAAAAAGCACCATCCGATCGTGGCCATTGCCAGCCTCGCCTGGCACATAAAAAGCACCCACTACACTCACGGGAGTGGTTGGTGTTAGGAAGGGCATCCAGTCGTAGAAACATTGCCAGATCAGACTGGGCCTGGTGCAGCCTTCTGGCTTCCCGGACCCCAGTTGAACCATCCAGCCCATGCTAGCATGGAAAGCGGATGCTAAATGTTGATGATGATATAGATATATACACTTTGTCAACTTTGTTCTATGGAAATTTATGAAATTTTGAAACATCAGAGTAATACAAATCTGTTGAATAACCACTTGGAGCTGGGAGCATCTTGTATACATCGTACAACCCGAACGTTTAAATACTTTCAATAATAATTTTTTGAATATTCCTATATTTTTCAAATTTTAATTCTTTATAACGAAATAAGAACGAATATACCATACTGGCTTTCAATTTAACATTCATAGATGACTAAAAAAAAACTTCACTGCAAACTTAAAATTGAATTCTTCTGTTTTCTAAAATTAAACTGTATGAATCTAAATAGTTGGAATCCTAAATAGTATGAATCCCAAATAGTATGAATCCTATGTCCCTAAGGAAACTATTCGGTTCACCTCGATTATCTCACTTCCATTTCTTAATATATAATTAGTCTAAGATATCTTTACAAAAGGGTTAACCTAATAAGAACGAATATACCACTCATAGATGATTAAAAAACTTCATTGCAAACTTAGAATTAAATTCTTCTTTTTTATAATGTTCTCCAATACTAAGTGGTATTAATCCTATGTCCCTAGGGAAACTATTTGGTTCATCTTGATTATCTCACTTCCATTTCTTAATATATAATTAACCTAAGATATTTTTACCTAACTAATTAACCTTTATCCACAGGTAGTAAATTTTATTTCCAACAGATCCTATATTTTAATTCATTAATATCAACTCACTTTCCATGAAATCTGAATAATTTACTCCTCTAAATTGCCTCTCTTCATATTATAAAATCACCTTCTACTAAACCTACGAATATCTTCCTACTTTGATTTTTCCTCTTCCATCTTTCTTAGTATATATTTTGACCCCTAATATGTTCACTTGATTAATAAGGCTTCCCCCCCCCCCAGTTAATAAGTACTATGCCTGCTCATAATAAGTGATAGTCTTTTTCCCCAAATTGAATAAATTTTAGATTTATATTTTTTCCTTTATTCTAACATGTCAAAGTACTAGGAACTTATAGACCAACTGTTGTGATGATGTGCATAGGGTTTGTAAGGTCTCTGCATACTCTGTGAATGTTATTGTGACCATTGACATTGACTGGCATTTAGTTGTGACAATCCTGTTTTCTACATATATTCCTTTATATGGAGCTCTGACATCCCCTTTACCCCATTTCTACAAATAGAAAATCTTTATTGTCTCCTTTCATTTGTTCTTCCCTCTCAGAACCTTACAGTAGTCTGGAACAACTGAATCTTAGTCAGTCAGATAGGCTCCACTACCTCAAATGTTCCTAAAATTTAAATCCACATCTTTGTCTATATATCTACCTTCTCTATAATATTGCCACTTGATATGAAAATTTTTGTATTAATGGAAAACCTCTATAATTGGCTGATGAGTGCTTAGCATTTTAAAACTGTTGTAATACTTACAACATTTAATAAAATGATGTAGTACGAAATGATCGTACCAAATTACCGGAGTCATTCTTGTTGCTTATTTTGATTATAATCACCCTACGGATTTATATGGATAACACCATACAGAATTCTGGTGCATCTAAATTAAGTACCATATTCATTTGAATCTAAATTTTTGCTGAACTTATATATATATATATATATATATATATCTTTATATATATAAAACTGAGAATGTGTGTGTGTCTGTCTTGTCTGTCTGTGTGTTTCCCTAAAACTTGAGAACTACACAACCAATTTCATTCAAATTTTACACATGCCTTACTTCGGGTCCATGTAGTTTCATGGGCAAAAAAAAAATGTTCAACTTCTTGCCTAGAGCGAGCCAATAGCGATATCATATCTTCTCCACTATTTCAGTATTACGTGTTAAAAGTGAAACAAAAATACTTCTCTATTTTATGTCAGATGCTTTCACTTTAACAATAAAAATAATAATAACAATTGAATTATATGTAGTAAGTAATAATTAAAATCAAACTAATGTATAATATAAGTAACAATAGCAATTGGTATAAAATTGCATCAATGATTTGATCTTGAATAAGTGGTTTCACATGAATGGGAATTAAATTAAAAATAAAATTTGCGTGCAGAAATGGAATAGTCCAGATGGATAATAAAAAATTAAATTAAAGAAAAGACTATTATCTATAAAGTATACAATGTAGAGAAAAAAGAAGAGCTAACAATTCAATTTAATTGATGTCTGATTTTTTCCCGTATTTGAAGCGTGGTTTTTTTCAGTAATTTGTAAGTAACTGTTTAGTGTTTGTTACAGAAACTGTTGTTTTGTTTGAACTTTTGAAGGTCTGGTGTAATAACAAAAGATATTGTTATTCCCCCTTCTTACGGAGGGGAAAATTGCTACACGTTGCATACAAAAACAAAAAAAAATATATATATATATATATATATATATATATATATATCAATGGAATTTGTATCTTTGTGGTTCCAGTACCGGTGGCACACAAGAAAACCATCCGAAGTGGCCGTAGCTGGTACCGCATCGACTGGCCTCCGTGCTGTGGGCACAACAAACACCATCTGATCGTGGCCGTTCGCCAGCCTCACCTGGCACCTGTGTCGGTGGCACATAAAAACACCATCCAAAGACCCGGCGACGTAGTCAGTCCACCTGTGCATACCTTCCCTCTTATGACACTTGTGAAGACCTGTTGAGGCAGAGGCAAGTGTGTGACACTTTGTGAAGACCTGTTGAGGCAGAGGCAAGTGTGTGACACTTGTGGAGACCTGTTGAGGCAAGTGTGTGACACGCGTGACACTTGTGAAGACCTGTTGAGGCAAGTGAAAATCAAACCAAATCAAAATAGATGAACATCAATGGAATTTGTATCTTTGTGGTTCCAGTACCGGTGGCACACAAGAAAACCATCCGATCGTGGCCGTTCGCCAGCCACATCTGGCACCTGTGTCGGTGGCACATAAAGACACCATCCGAAGACCCGGCGACGTAGACAGTCCACCTGTGCATACCTTCCTTCTTGTGACACTTGTGAAGACCTGTTGAGGCAAGTGAAAATCAAATCAAATCAAAACAAATCAAAATAGATGAACATAAATGGAATTTGTATCTTTGTGGTACCAGTGCCGGTGGCACACAAGAAAATCATCCGAATGTGGCCGTAGCCAGTACCGCATAGACTGGCCTCCGTGCTTTGGGGACGTAACAAACACCATCCGATCGTGGCCGTCCGCCAGCCTCATCTGGCACCTGTGTCGGTGGCACATAAAAACACCATCCGAGCGTGGCCGTCTGCCAGCCTCGTCTGGCACCTGCCAGCCTCATCTGGCACCTGTGTCGGTGGCACATAAAAACACCATCCGAGCGTGGCCGTCTGCCAGCCTCGTCTGGCACCTGTGTCGGTGGCACATAAAAAACACCATCCGAGCGTGGCCGTTCGCCAGCCTCGTCTGGCACCTGTGTCGGTGGCACATAAAATCACCCACTACACTCTCGGAGTGGTTGGCGTTAGGAAGGGCATCCAGCTGTAGAAACACTGCCAGATCTGACTGGCCTGGTGCAGCCTTCGGGCTCCCCAGACCCCAGTTGAACCGTCCAACCCATGCTAGCATGGAAAACGGATGCTAAATGATGATGATGATGATGATGATATATAACACTACATTTGTGGAAAAAATGAACAAAAAAGACATGAAGTCAAAAAAAAAAATGTTGTTTGATGTGGAAACACTGTCCGCTTCAAGTGACGAAGATTCGCCTTCAAGTGAAGCAGGTTTGCCTGCAGTTAAAGTCATCGAAGGTTCGCCTTCAAGTGTAGCTGTGTCTGCAGCTAAAATTATTGAAGGTTCGCCTTCAAGTGAAGCTGTGTTTGCAGCTAAAGTTATCGAAGGTTCGCCTTCAAGTGTAGCTGTGTCCGCAGCTAAAGCTATCGAAGGTACGCCTTCAAGTGTAGCTGTGTCTGCAGCTAAAATTATTGAAGGTTCGCCTTCGAAAGCTAAAACATACAACTTCGCAGCCGCCGCTGGACGGAGGACGGAAGAGATAAAGATGGAGGACATAGAATATGAAAAATACAAAACTATGTTTGTAAGGGAGGGGAATAATATAAAAGCCACCCTCCCAGAAGAAATTAAAAATGAAACACAGAGAAGGATTGTGAGTTACAAATCCTTTTTAATAAAAGAGAAAAAAATCGAAAGAGTAACAAAGGAACAAGCAGAGAAGTGTCTGCAACCAATATGGCAAGACATAGACTGTGTGACATGGGGCAAAAAGTACGCCACAATAGTGGTATATTTCAAGAGCGAACAAATGGCAAGAAAGCACTCGATAACCCCAATTACGGCGAGTGACATTGTTCTTTTGCCTTCCTATTTGGGGAGGTCCGCCAAAATAAGGGTCGAGGACATACCGCCAGAAATCGAGGCGGAGTGGTTGCTTCCAGCCTTACTAATGGGGCTGGAAGAAAAAATAAGTGTGATAGCAATAACAAAGGTCAGGATGGAGAATTGGAGAGGTCAATCTCTTCAAGTGACAGTACAGGCGGCCCCAGAGACGTTGGAGGAGGTGGCAGAAAATATCAATTTCAGCGATGAAATAAATTTGCGGGTGGTGGTGGAGGGGCGAAAGCCTCGATGCTACGGATGTGGTGAGAAAGGCCACATCCGTATAGACTGCCCCACCCACAAGAAAGAAGAAGAGAGAAAAAGGACGGAAGCAGAGGAGAAGAGGAAAAAAGAGACGGTGGAAGAGAAAGCAACAGAAGAAGAAAATGCCTTCACACTGGTGAGGCAGAAAAAAACACCAAAAAGAAAAAAATGAAGACTTGAACCCACCCACCCCATGCACAAGCAAAAAGAAAAATAACACACAGGGGGGAAAATTCACCCCACCCAACCACGGTTCCCCACAAAAGGAAAAAAAAGAGAAGACCCCCCCAACCCAACCCGAACAACCACCCCCACCCCCACCTCCCAGTGTCGAACAATTCCCTCCCCTCCCAAACTACTCCCCGCCGTCCCCCCCATCACCTCCACAAAGCCCAAAGAAAAAAATGGAAGGATTAGAGATGGTGTACATTTCAATAAACAGTGATAACGATAGGTTGGTGAAACTTATTAATGAAGTCCCAACAGCAGAAAAAATACAAACTTGCCCAAGAATGTGGAAGTATACAAAATCGACAGATTAAATTACAACATTGTGCATGGGGAATACCCAGAAGACATTAGAGGTCCGCGTCTTGACTTGCACGAGTCATTGTATAATGCGGACTTCTCCCCACGACAAACGAAAAAAAAAACAACTAAAAGGTAGGTGATGGCTCGTATTCATGTTGGGTGCATAAATGTGCGTGGCCTGGTGACGAACTGGAAGCAAGGGCGCCTCCTAAATGACATCAGGTCACGGGATTTAGATGTTGTTGTTGCCACAGAAACCTGGTTAAAGGGGCCAAGAGATCCGCTCCCGCTGTTCAACGGTTACGAGAGAATTATCTCTCCGAGCCGTCTGTCCGGCGGAAGCGGGGTGTTGGTCCTGTGTAAAAAGAACCGGGTTTCTGAGAAAAAGTTGATTTTTTCAGATCCAGAAGGTAGACTGGTCGTCGTTGATTTGACGTTCAGTAGTCGTAAGACAATCAGGCTGGTTGCGGTTTACACACCCCACAGTCAAGGGGAACAAAGTGATTATTTTCGGAACCTTGGAAAGTTTCTGAGTACATCGCATCCTTTAGTTGTTTTAGGAGACTTCAACACAGTCTACGATGTGCGGGTAGACTGTGAGGGCTCGCGAACAGATAGGAAAGGAAATGCTTGCTTCCAGGATCTACTAAGACGTTTCGAGCTGGTAGATCCATATAGACTGGAACATCCGAACGCTCCATTGTGGACATGGTCAAAAAGCGACGGATCTATCAAGTCGTACATAGACAGGATATTAATTAGAAAAGTAGATAAGAAACTAGCTAGGAGTCCACAGCTCCACATGGTCAGCTACAGTGACCACAAGATGGTCACCTGTAGGCTAGACATAGATAAGACGAATAGAGGTCCTGGTTACTGGAAACTTAATACGTCCCTTTTGGCGATTAAGGAGTACAGTAACAGGATAAGGTTAATGATTCAGAGGGCTTTGACTGGAACCATAATTAACAACAAATGGTGGTATGCCCTCAAGCGAGCCATCAGATATGAGTCCATTAGATATAGTATAGATCTAGTAGCTAGAGAGGCTAGAAGGGAATCAGCACTAGTTAAGGACTTAGAGGAAGCCCAACGTGGCAACGATGCCACAATTCGATCTTTGACGAACCAACAAAGTAAGTTGATAGACGAGCCCGAGGAGGTGTGTGAGGCTTTTCAGGACCACTTCGCCCAGCTCTTTGGGGGGAGCGGCAGACCGGATAGGAGGAGGGGCCTAACGGACCTCCTCGACGGGCTGTCGCGCCTCTCGGAGCAGGACGCGAAGTGTAGTGAGGAGCCGATCACGCCTGGGGAAGTAATAGAGGCCATGGCTGACTGCGGCGCGGGTAAGGTGCCAGGACTGGATGGTCTACCTTACGAGCTTTATAAAAGTATGCCGGACTTGTTCGGGGACTTACTGGCGAACGTCTACGCGAACTGGCAGCAGAATGGGTTTATTCCCAGATCTGTGCGCCGGGGAGTGGTGACACTAATCAGGAAGGACTCGGACAAGGGGGATGTCATTGATAATTTTAGGCCCATCACTCTGCTTAACGCAGAGCTGAAGATTTTGGCCAAAGTGTTATCAAACAGATTGGCGCGTGTCGTGGATGGACTAATAGGGAAGGCACAAACGTGTGCCGTACCTGGCAGGTCCATTCAGGATAATCTCCATCTAATTAGATACACTATTGAGGGAATTAATAGCGATCCCGGCAAGGGAGGGGCAGTGGTCCATTTAGACCAATCAAAAGCTTTCGATAGGGTCGACCATCATTACCTGGTGTCTGTTCTGGCTCAGTTCGGCCTGGGTCTTGGCTTCCTCAGGTGGATCATCGAAATGTACGATAACGTCGACTCGGTAGTTCGGGTGAACGGCTTTATTTCTAAGCCGTTCAGAGTCAAATGCTCGGTTCGTCAAGGATGCCCACTCTCCCCGCTTTTGTATGTAGTGGCTCTCGAGCCGCTGCTGCGAAAACTGAGTGGCATCCCGAGCAGCCAGGTCGTGAAATGTCGGTTTCGGCGTACGCGGATGACATCACTATCATCGTGACTGAAGTGGACCTCCTACGTAAAGTAGGCAAGGCCATAGAGGTTTACGAGACGGTGACAGGAGCAAAAGTTAATCGCGAAAAGTCAGTCGGCTTGCAGCTCGGCACCTGGAGAGGCAAGTCGATGCCTTCAGACAGCGTCGTGGGACGTTGGACGGAGGGTCCGATTAAGTTGCTCGGGGTTTGGTTCGGACCAGACCTCCAAATAGAGAAGAACTGGAGCGAGGTATCGAGCAGGGTGGCAGCAGTAGCCAAGACCTGGTCTTGGCGGTGGTTATCCCTGAAAGGTAGGGCGGAGGTAGCCAATGTGTTCATCGCATCGGTGATCACCTACCGCCTTACCGTCGTGCCTTGCCTGGATTCGTGGTTGACCTAGTTGGAAAGACAGCTCTTTCACTTTTTGTGGAAGAGCTCGAAACCACTTGTGAAACGCTCTGTTTGTTGTCAAAAACCGTTAAAGGGTGGACTAGGGATGCCGTGGCTAATGATGCGCAGAAATGCGCTGAGGTTAAGGCATCTGTGGCTCCATCTGGATGGTGAACGGGTGTGGTCTCCGTTGGCGAAACAGATGTTTCCCAATTTCACCAGTTTTGGTGGACGGGAAGCCTGGTATAATCGCAGATCGAAGTTGGATACATGGTATACGGAGTGTCGCAAGGCACTCCGACTATTCCGTCGCTCGGGCAATGCCCGCGGCAGTGGTTCTACCGCTGTTTTCTATAGAGGGTTTGTAGAGGCCGGTTGCGATGATACATTAGGGGAAACCCTAGGTTTCGACGATAATCAGCTGGCCAGTCTGTTCCAACGTACATTTGGGCCGAGGACCCTGGATAATTTTCAGAAGTCTTTAGCTTGGCAGTGTTACCGAGGAGCCTTACCTGTTCGGGATAAACTCGCAAGGCATGGTGGCCAAGTCAGCCCGACCTGTCCGAGGTGTGGGCGAGACAGGGAAACCGTCTCGCACGCGGTCGTGCAGTGCTCGGAGGTGGCAGACATGTGGGTTTTTGCCGAACAACTGTTGTCAAGTGGAGGAGGAGTACAGCTATCGACTGAATCCATTGTAAAAATTGACCCACCAGATTTCTTAACGAAAGAAGGTAAGAATTGTTTTCTCTCTGTGGTTTCAATTGCGAAACAGGCAGTATGGAAGATGAGGATGAAAGGGGTGATAGCAGGCAACTTCATCTCTGGTTCTGGTCTGGTGGAATATTTAAATTCCACCTAAAAAGACAAATAGAACTAGAGAGGAGGGGCCTGAGTAAGAAAGTGTTCGATGAAAGATGGAAGAATGTTGTGAGTAAAAGGACCCTCATGAATGCGAGGTAAGCCGGGAAAAAAAACCTAAGGTCAGTGTCGTGGCGGGGTTCGTGGGGTCCATAAGCCCGCCCCACTCCATCTGTGAAATTGTTTGTGTAAAAAATGTCCTATCATCCGAATTATATAATCATTTGTAAATTTTTAATAGACCCCAACGCATATTCACGTAAAATCATTCGTGATGTTCTGTCTTTATATGTATAACCGTATGGTGAATAAAGAAATAAGAGCTAACAATTCCAGTCTGTTATATATTTTGAGTATTGTTATCACTAGCGATATCAAGATATAACTTTGTATTTTGCATTTTATGTGTAGATGTATATATATAGATGTACATGTAATATGTACACATATATATACACATATATACATGCACTAGCACTATGACCCTGCAACGACGGGTCTTTAATGCTAGTATATATATATATATATATATATATATATATACAATATGTTACATTACTCGGTAGTCAAGATAAAACTCTGAGTTTCAGATGCCGAAGTGGAAATCCACAACACCATCTCTTCGGTTATCTGGCTATTTGAAAACGTTATGAAAAAATACCGTTAAAAATGAAGGGAAATTACTCTGTTATAACTCTGCTTTGCCTGCGTACTTATACATCGCTCGCATTTTTCGTCATAAAAATTATATAAAAATACATAAAAATATATAAAAATATATAAAATCTTCTTGGGACATAACACAGAAAGCATGTTCTATCCGTTTTCTTTAGGGGACCAAAAACGTAACAGAAATTTAGTCACATGTGGGCATGATCCGAAAAGCTCTGTCCTTGTATTTAGACATGTGGTAGGGTCTAAGCTGCTTTTCCAGATAAGCCATCTCTCCATGTCGCATAAACCGCACCTTCCGCTGCCGTTAGTATAGGGCTTACATCTGGCCAAAATCTTCCATTGTATGTTATAATCGACACCTTTATCTCTTAAAGACCAAATATGATTGGATAATTGTGTCGCTTTTCTTTTGTTCCAGTGCCTAAAGCTCAAAGTGTGGTTATTGAACCTGGCCTTGAAATTACCCTCTGTCAGGCCCACGTATTTCTTCGTCGAAACGGTGTCTTTAGTGGTTATAGAGTTTACGGTAGCTTCATATATGATGGTCTTGGACATGCAAGCTCCATTTAGCGGGCACAATTCTTTATTTCTGCATGAACAGCTGTTTTCTTCTTGTGTTTTTTGTATGTTATGATTGATTATGTTTTTAAAATTGGTAGTTGAACTAAAACTAATTTTTAAATTGTGTCTATTGAAGAAGGTGCGGTTTATGCGACATGGAGAGATGGCTTATCTGGAAAAGCAGCTTAGACCCTACCACATGTCTAAATACAAGGACAGAGCTTTTCGGATCATGCCCACATGTGACTAAATTTCTGTTACGTTTTTGGTCCCCTAAAGAAAACGGATAGAACATGCTTTCTGTGTTATGTCCCAAGAAGATTTTATATATTTTTATATATTTTTATGTATTTTTATATAATTTTTATGACGAAAAATGCGAGCGATGTATAAGTACGCAGGCAAAGCAGAGTTATAACAGAGTAATTTCCCTTCATTTTTAACGGTATTTTTTCATAACGTTTTCAAATAGCCAGATAACCGAAGAGATGGTGTTGTGGATTTCCACTTCGGCATCTGAAACTCAGAGTTTTATCTTGACTACCGAGTAATGTAACATATTGTATAGATAAATTTCCTCTATTTACATAATATTGAGGTCTCTTTCTTTCTTTTGTTATCTTACCGTTTTATCAATATATATATATATATATATATTGAGCGTGCAGTGATCTTTCTAGCTGGAGAAGCAATGACCAAAATTTTCTGTCACATATATATCTGAATCAAATCGATATGTTCATATTATACAGCTATTTTTAAAATTGAAAAAATCACAAATTACATTAAGGGCATTCAGTAATTTGAAAAAGTATAAAATATTAGTTGAACAAACACAGAAGACTATGCTCATGTTATCTTTTCGCCGTTTTTCTGGTAGAAGCAGAATGTCAACTTGCTTCCCTTTTCCTATGTAAGTGTTACACAAAAACATAAGGTTTTATATATCATGGGCATTGCGACTTGACAGAAACTTAATCTAAGTGTATAAGAATTCATTAGCATCTAAAATTATTCATTATCAGCGGGGACAAACGCAGACATACTCACATAAATATGTATGTATATATGTGTATATATATATATATATAAAACTGAGAATGTGTGTCTGTCTGTCTGTGTGTTTCTCTAAAACTTCAGAACTACACAACCAATTTCATTCAAATTTTACACATGCCTTACTTAAGGTCTGGGGAGTGTCATCGGCAAAAAAAGTCTTAACTTTTTCCCTCGGGCGACCACACAGCAATATCATATCTTCTCCACTATTTCAGTATTACGTGTTAAAAGTGAAACAAAAACATCTCTCTTTTGTAATGCAGACACTTTCATTTTAATACTGAAACTATTAAAGTGAAAGTATTATATAACAGGGATGAACCATTAACAAGTGGTCATCCATTTTGCTAGAAGATCCGCTATGATCTTATATGCAACACCACTGGTTTTCAATTCATATTAATCAAATTAATATTCAATTTTTCACCCTTATTATGTGTGTGTGTATTAGCAATTCGTATAAAATTGCCACATAAATGGGGATAAATTAAAAAGGTTTGTTATTATTACTGTTTGACTATTGTAATCACGTTTGTTGGTTCCTCGTCAGGGAAACGTTGTTGTGTTGCATTTGTTAAATAATTGTAAACCGTAACCCTCCCCCTTTCGAAGAAGGGGCTTTGGTTATTGTTTAAAAATTGAATTGTGTCCCTGTTTGGGGAAATTGACAATATTTTCACCGTCTTTATGGAAGCATTTTTGTTAGAATGCCTTCGATAGAAGAAAGTCCAAAAATGAATTTCGCTGCAGCCGTACACTTCTATACAAGAGGGAGGACAAGATCCAGTTGATCGAAATTGCAAGAGACAGGCCTACAATTCCAGTCTGTTATATATTTTGAGTATTGTTATCACTAGCGATATCAAGATGTAACTTTGTATTTTGTATTTTATGTGTAGATGTCTATATATAGATGTACATGTAATATGTACACATATATATACACACATACGCACACACACATACATAGGGGCAGGTGTGGTTGTGTGGTAACAAACTACGTTCCAAACACATGGTCCTGGGTTCAGTCCCACTGTGTGGTGACTTGGCATGTGTCTTCTGCTGTAGCTTCAGACCAACAAAAGCCTTCTCAGTGGATTTTGTGCATATATACAGGCATACATACATGTATATACTTGCATACGTACATATTCGGCATAAACACTCTACCACTACAACTAATAACTGTTGGGAACACTTTCGAACCGGAATCTCAACGCCCGAGTTTTCCATCTGAAGTTAATCTCTCTCATGGAGCTCATACAAAAAGGGCAAGTCTTTGGGCCCATACAATATGACATGTACACAATCGAGTAGCTAAAAAGGAGCCTTCCACATGCTCATATCCTGCTTTGGCTCTCAGCGAAGATCAATTCCAATGACATCGACAAGATAATCTCTGCAGAACTTCCTGATCCAGCTTTAAACAAAGAACTATACGAAATAGTTAAAGCAAACATGGTACATGGTCCATGTAGGCGTGGATTCAACACAAACACACCATGCTTGAAGGACAGCATATGTTCAAAAACATTTCCAAGGAGCTTCCTACTAGAAACTCAGACAGGTGCTGATAGATATCCATCATACAGACGCAGAAAACCAGAAGACAGAGATTTCACAGCAACTATCGGACAGCACGATATTGATAATAGATGGATTGTTCCATACTGCCCACACCTGTCAAAGACTTTCAATGCCCACAGCAACATTGAGTTTTGCAACTCCGTTAAATCCATCAGGTACGTTTGCAAATATGTAAACAAGGGTTCTGACGCTGCAATGTTTGGACTTCAACAAGAATACTGCCAGGATGTGGTGGCGCATTATCAGGTGGGATGGTACATAAGTAGCAGCAAGGCTTTCTGGTGCATCTTTGGCTTTCCAATTCACCAACGACACCCCACCATTCAACAGCTTGCAGTGCACCTGGAAAATGGTCAAAGAGTGTACTTCACCGATGCTAATGCTTCTCTGTTGGCAGAGGAACTAAGGGATAGCACACTCACTGCATTCTTCAAGCTTTGTCAAGTGGATCCATTCTCTCAAACCTTGCTGTATCCACATCCACAGATTCCGTCGTACTACACTTGGAGTGGAAAAAAATGGGCCCACGGAAAGCAGGTCAAAATGTTCATGGATACCCTGGCATTAAGTTTCACACTTGCCTTTACACAGTGCATCCCACTCAACAAAAGTGCTTCTACCTTCGTCTACTACTGCATGAGGTCAGAGGGCCAACGTCTTTCCAGGCCCTAAAAACCATTCATGGACATGTCTGCACAACATACAGAGAAGGCTGCTATTGACAAGGTCTGTTAGAAGATGGTGCACAGTGGGATGCAACTTTAGGAGACGCTGCTTTATCACAATCACCTAAAAGTCTCAGAGCACTATTTGCAGTATTACTACAGGCATGCGAACTGTGTGATCCGGCCACTCTAAGGCTCAAATATAGAGACAACCTGGCTGAAGACTTTCAGCGCCAAGCTCAACTGCTCTATCCTGACATGGAGGGTATCAGCAATGAAATCTATAACAAAACACTCATTGACATTGAAGACAGAATTGCTAAACTGGGTGGAAATGAATTGTCGACGTATGGCCTGCCACAAGCATTCAGGTCAGGGTCAAATAGCCTTCCCACTGCTGTCATTCGTGAAACAACCTACGACACTCAAGCGCTTTCAAAGTACATTGTTGAAAATGAGCCTAAATTACTTCCGGACCAGCTGCAGGCCTACAGAACTATTCTTAACAGTGTACGCCAACGCGAGGGACAAATCTTCTTCCTTGATGCTCCTGGAGGGACAGGAAAAACATTTATTACAAAGCTTCTCCTTGCAGAAGTTAGGCAGCATCAGGACATTGCAGTAGCTGTAGCCTCCTCTGGCATTGCAGCTACTTTGTTACCTGGTTGCAGGACAGCACACTCAACTTTTAAACTCCCTCTCAATTTAGCAGCATCTGAAATGCCTTCATGCAACATCAACAAAAGCTCAGATCAGGGACAAGTACTTAAAATGTGTCATCTAATTGTCTGGGATGAGTGCACTATGACTCACAAGGGAGCTTTGGAAGCATTAGATAGAGCCCTGAAAGACATCCAAGACTGTCAGGCTCCAATGAGAGGTGTAACGCTTCTGTTGTCAGGTGATTTCAGGCAAACTCTTCCTGTCATTCCAAAAGGCACTAGAGCAGATGAAGTCCAAGCATGCCTAAAGTCCTCTACCCTGTGGCATCATGTTACAATCCTCAGTCTCACCACTAACCTGAGAGCTCAGCTACACGGCGACAAAATGTCCACAAAGTTGGCACAGGACATTTTGACACTTGGTGAAGGCAAGATGTCTCTCGATGCTGCAGGACAAATGGAAGTGTGGTCATTTTCCTCTGTTGTTAATTCTGTAGATACCTCAAAAACAAAGTCTTTCCCAACTTCACACAAAACTACCAAAATCACAATTGACTGTGTGAAAGAGCAATATTAGCTCCAAAAAACGTCGCTGTTAACAAAATTAATCAACAGCTAATGCATTCTCTTCCCGGCACTATACACTCTTACAAGTCTGTTGATACAATTCCAAATATAAATGAAGTTGTGAACTATCCTCCTGAATTTCTCAATTCACTGGAGCCTCCTTGACTACCTCCTCACATATTAACACTTGAAGTTGGAACTTCTGTAATGCTATTCCACAATCTGGAACCACCAAGACTTTGCAATGGAACACGACTGGTGATAAAGAAAATGATGTCACACGTTATCGAGGCGATCATCCTTTCTGCATGTGGAAAATGTGATGACGTCTTTATTCCAAGAATTCCTCTTACTCCATCAGGAGCAGAAATTCCATTTACATTCAGAAGACTGCAATTCCCCCTTCGTGTCAGCTTTGCCATGTCCATTAACAAATCTCAGGGTCAAACCCTCTCTGTAGCTGGTCTTCTCTTGGAAGAGCCATGCTTCTCGCATGGGCAACTGTATGTTGGCTGCTCAAGAGTAGAAACCAAAAGAAACCTTTTTGTATATACTCCACTAGGAAAAACAAGGAACATTGTTTACGAGGTGTTATAATCTCAACAGCCAGGAGGTATATACATGATCCCCTTTTTTTTAACAAACTTCATGTACTTTCATGTATTTATATTAATATACATATGTGTGTGTATCCATATATATATATATAACAGAAAAGTTTAATTCTTCAATTGGATGTAACCGGGCAATGCCGGGTATCTCTGCTAGTATATATATAAAACTGAGAATGTGTGTCTGTCTGTCTGTGTGAATTCCTAAAACTTGAGAACTACACAACCAATTTCATTCAAATTTTACACATGCCTTACTTAGGGTCCATAGAGTGTCATGTCAACTTCTTGCCTAAAGCGAGCCGACAGCCATATCATATTTTTTCCCCTATTTCAGTCTTACGTGTTAAAAGTGAAACAAAAACATCTCTCTATTGTATGTATATGTATGTATATACATATATGTATATATACATATATGTATATATACATATATATATATATATATATATATATATATATATATATATATATATACGTACACATGTATATATATAGCTGTATATGTATACATGTATTTCTATAGATATACATGTATGTCTAGGTGTATATATATATATATATATAGATGTACATGTAATATGTACACATATATATATGCATACATATACACACATACATACACACACACACATAGGTGCAGGTGTGGCTGTGTGGTAACAAACTTGGTTCCAAAACATGATAATTTTGAAATTCTTTGAGAAATACTTTTCACAAATTATCGAATAATGAAACTTTTGACTCTCACTCACGTCATTATAATGTTGCATTATCTAGAGCTGGATATGACCAGGAAATCACCTTCCTGGATCTTGATAACATAAATCTCTTAAACGATGAAATGAATGAAAATAGCTCAAGTAATATAGAATCTTATACTTTAAATAAACATAAATCAATTGAAGAAAGGAACTTGGTATATAAACTTAATAAAATGAATGAAAATAGTAAACAGATCACAAATAAATATTAAAATGTTAAACCAGATAAAATAAATGTAAATAATAATTTTAAAATCTCTCCCACTAAATAAAAACCTAATAAACATAAATAGAAGACTAAAATAAATAATGAATCTCGTAAGAATATAGATATCATTAATCTTTCCCCACCCTTACTCAAATAAAAAATGCAAAAGAAAATATGTTATATAGTTAAATATCCCCTTCAACTGTGCGATCTCTACGAATATATACGGTAGATTTATGACTATACTAGAAAAAAACTTCCCTGCTTCCCATAAATATTATAAAATAATTTCTAATAACTCAGTAAGAATATCATACTCTACTCTTCCAGATATGGGTACCATAATAGCTAGACTTAATAGTAAAAATACAAAGTTAGCTAGAGATAGAATAAATAGTAGCAACAATAATAATGGTAATAATAATGATGATGATGATGATGATGACGACGACAACGTTAATTTAAATAGTGATAATGACAACATCAATAATATAGATAATAAAAATAAAGATGTGGTATGTGAGGGTAGTGAAAATGGGTTAATAACTAGTAACCCCAATTTACATAACAATATAACTACTGTTTGGGGAAATAACACTAATACTAATAATAGCTCTAGTAACGAAAATGAAAATGGATTGTCCGTAAATCCAGGAGTGGCTGTGTGGTAAGTAGCTTGCTAACCAACCACATGGTTCTGGGTTCAGTCCCACTGCGTGGCATCTTGGGCAAATGTCTTCTGCTATAGCCCCGGGCCGACCAATGCCTTGTGAGTGGATTTGGTAGACGGAAACTGAAAGAAGCCTGTCGTATATATATATATATATATATGTGTGTGTGCGTTTGCGTTTGTCTACCTAGCATTGCTTGACAACCGATGCTGGTGTGTTTACGTCCCCGTCACTTAGCGGTTCGGCAAAAGAGACCGATAGAATAAGTACTGGGCTTACAAAGAATAAGTCCCGGGGTCGATTTGTTCGACTAAAGGTGGTGCTCCAGCATGGCCGCAGTCAAATGACTGAAACAAGTAAAAGAGTAAAGAGTAAATAATACTAATACCATGAATTATCCCTTCAGTTGTAATTGCAGAATTAGATTGAAATGTCTGGTATCTGGCCGCTGTCTGGTCCAATAATGTACAATAATGACTTCAAATAATAGCTATCTTTATTTCAGTTGTTCGGTGGATCTAAAAAAATGTTTAAACATTCATTTTTCCTCCTTTAGGCTTAAACATAAGGCAGGTTGCACAACATTGTCCAGTAAAATTTGGGAACTGAAAAGAAATAATATAGAATTTAACCTGAAATGGTATATAGTAAGGAGAGCATGGCCTTATAAAAATAGCCGAGATGGTTGTGAACTTTGTTCTATGGAAACATATGAAAATTTAAAACATAGGAATAATACAAATTTGTTAAATAACCGTTCTGAACTAGGAGTATCTTGCATACATCGCGCAACCCATATGTTTAAATATTTTAAATAATAATATTGTGACCATTCCTAAATTTTCAAATTCTAATTCTTTATAACTAAGTAAGAATGAATATACCATACTAGCTTTTATTCAACAGATTACTAAAAAACTTCATTGCATATTTAGAATTAAATTCTTTTTTTTTTTTTCTGATAATCTCCTATATTAAATAGAAAAATATTCTGCCTCTAAGGAAACTACCCAGTTCATCTTGATTACCTCACTTCCATTTTTTAATATATAATTGACCCCAAATATTTTTACCTAACTGATTAGTTTTTTCTCCGCGGGTAATAAACATTATGTCTAACAGATTCTTACCCTTTCGTTACTATTTCTGACCAGAATATACCCCTCATGAGTTTCAATTAAATTCTAAAATAATCATGAATTTAGGCTTGTTTCATTAAATAACTGTAACTTTTTTACTTATCAACATATTAAAGTGATACTTGGAACATAATTAAAGAAAGGGTTCTTAATCAATTCTATTGCATAACTTTTGTCTCAAAGTGACTTTAATTACAGGTAAATCCAGGTAAATTGAGCAAAAGGTAAAAATATTAAAATTTTGTTTAAACATCACCATAGAAAATGAATCATCAGCTAATATTCAGTCGGGTATGCAACAAAATTTTGATAAAGAAGAATTATGCACATCACTATATCATCAGTTGGATTTAATGCACAACAGGTGTACCATAAAGGTGGAATAAAGTGAAATACTGGAATCCACCGCAAGTTTGACCGAACTAAAGAAATCGGTCAAAAAATAATATACGACCCTATTTATGGTATGGAAGTGATAAATTCCAGACCACATCATTCCCTAGGCCATGCTGACTAACATTATTTTCCCTGTATAAAAACTAAATCCACTCAGTACCCCGTATTTGCTTCACAAATTTTCCGAAATTTGAACCACCATTTTGTGTTTGTTTACATTCTGCGTAAGTTTGTTTCCACATTGATCGCTTCAAACAATAACTCCCAGACCACATCGTACCCTAAGCCATGCTGGCTAACATTAGTTTTCCTGTATAAAAACTAAATCCACAGCAGTACCCAGTATTTTGCTTCACAAATTTTCCAAACTTTGAACCCCCATTTTGTGTTTGTTTACAATCTGCGTAAATTTGTTTTGGAAGTGATCGCTTCAAACTAGCATACTGAAAAAAATAAAAGTCTAATGGTTTCACTTCCTAAGAAAGGCTATAGATAAACTTTATCTCCTCAGAAAAATTGCTAATAAAAACATTTTTAAAGTTTTTTTACTTTTTTCCTATGTAAAATCGTCTTTGCTGTCGCCATCGCCGATTTGTTCCTTCAGAATCGCTTTCATTTTCGGATAAAAAAAATCCTATTCATTATTTTGTACACCACGTGCTTTAAGACCTCATGCATTCTTTTTCTCGATATCTCCCTATTTTCCGTTGGAAAAGCTTTAAATTTGGAATCAATGCTTGATAACATGAAACTCCTATCCATTTTCAAAATTGAAGAAAAATCGATGCCGAAAAAAATGTGGAAAAAAATCTCCCAAAATTCACTGAGTTGAGATATCACGTCAAGGAATGTCGGATACTATAAGCCAACTATTTACAAAGTGAAATCGCATGCTTTAACGAATGTACCAACGAGATTTGGGTTCAAATTTACATTTAAATAACAACAGGTTCTAACGGCCGGGTTGGTCTTATAAACCAAAACATTTTTCGGCCGGGTTAGTAGCGAAAGGGTTAATTTAATTCATTAATAACAAATCACCATCTACTAAATCTAAGAAATTTACTCTTCTTGATTACTTCTCTTCCTAAAAATGAATCACCATCTACTAAACCTAAGAAAATGACTCTTCCACTGTTTCTAATATATATATAATTGACCCCTAATATATTCACTTAATTAATAAGACTTTTGTCCACAGTTATTGAATATTATGCCTACTCATAATAAATGATAGGTTTTTTTCTCCAAAATTAATAAATAGATTTATAATTCTCTTTTAATCCAACTTATTAAAATAATCAACACCTACTAGCCAAGTATAATCTTATAGATTAAAGAGGATGCATATTTGTATAAGTGTAAAGGAATCTCTGTATTTTCTATAACTATTTAGTATATGGTTGGTCATTGTGACCATTTACCATTGACCTAGTTTTCTTGATACAATATCTAATTGCCAAATAGGAGTAAACGGCCTCTAAGACAATATAATCCTCTTTCCACTTTAATTTCTTTAGGAATAACTTCTGACACCTACTTCTATAAATAGAAAATCTCTTTTGTCTCCATTCAACAGAATATCCCTCCCCACTTTCTAGCAGTTCAAAATAACTTAAAGAATATTCTTCAGTCAGAAGATAAATTCTAATACCTTAATGTTCTTAACATTCAAATCAACATCTCTGTCTATATATCTACCCTCTTTATAATGTTATCAATTAACATGAAAATCATCATCATCATCATCATCATCGTTTAGTGTCCGCTTTCCATGCTGGCATGGGTTGGACGGTGCAACTGGGGTCCAGGCCCAGTCTGATCTGGCAATGTTTCTACGGCTGGATGCCCTTCCTAATGCCAACCACTCCATGAGTGTAGTGGGTGCTTTTTACGTGCCACCTGCACAGGTGCCAGACAAGTCTGGCAAACGGCCACGGTCGGATGGTGCTTTTTACATGCCACCGGCACGGAGGCCAGGTGAGGCTGGCAACGGCAACGATCGGATGGTGCTTTTTACGTGCCACCGGCACGGAAGCCAGTTAGGGCGACACTGGCAACAGCCACGTTCGGATGGTTCTTTTATGTGCCACCAGCACTGATATCACAGCGACAATTTCCATTCATGTTGATCAATTTTGATTTTTGATTTTTGATTTTTTTCCATTTTTGATTTTTTGATTTTTTTTTTTTTGATTTTCACTTGCCTCAACAGGTCTTCACAAGTAGGGTTTTGTGTCCCAAGAAGGAAAGGTATGCATAAGTGGACTGAGGTCATGGGTGATGGTGTCACTTGTCCTGCCGGGTCTTCTCATGCACAGCATACTTCCAAAGGTCTCAGTCTCTAGTCATTTCCTCAGTGAGACCTAAAGTTTGAAGGTCATGCTTCACCACCTCATCCCAGGTTTTCCTGGGTCTGCCTCTTCCACAGATGCCCTCAACAGCTAGGGTGTGGCACTTTTTCACACAACTATCTTCATCCATTCTCGCCACATGGCCATACCAGCGCAAACGTCTCTCTTGTGCACCGCAACTGATGCTTCTTAGGTCCAACTTCTCTCTCAAGGTACTTACGCTCTGTCAAGTATGAACACTGACATTACATATCCATCGGAGCATACTGGCTTCATTTCTTGCGAGCTTACGCATATCCTCAGCAGTCACGGCCCATGTTTCACTGCCATGTAGCATGGCTGTTCGTACACAAGTATCATACAGTTTACCTTTTACTCTGAGCGAGAGGCTTTTTGTCCCTAGCAGAGGTAAGAGCTCTCTGAACTTTGCCCAAGCTATTCTTACTCTAGCAGTTACACTTTCAACACACCCGCCCCCGCTACTGACTTGGTCACCTAGGTAACGGAAGCTATCAACTATTTCTAGTTTTTCTCCCTGGAAAGTGACGGAAGTTGGTCTCAGAGCATTTTCAGTGTTTATTGCTCCTGAGCATCTGCCACATACAAAAACTATCTTCCTAGTTAGCCTTCCCTTGACGTTGCTGCACCTCTTGTGTGTCCATAGCTTACACTTGGTGCATCTTATAGAGTTTCTACCTACACCTTTCCTACAGATCGAGCAAGGCCATCTACCTGAAGGCATTTGTGACTTGTCTACCTTCCTACTTATTAGGACTTTGGTTTTAGCTAGGTTGACTCTAAGGCCCTTCGATTCTAATCCTTGTTTCCACACCTGAAACTTCTCCTCCAGTTCTGATAGTGACTCAGCAATTAGAGCAAGGTCATCAGCATAGAGGAGCTCCCAGGGGCATCCTGTCTTGAATTCCTCCGTTATTGCCTGGAGGACTACGATAAATAGGAGGGGGCTGAGGGCTGAACCCTGGTGGACCCCTACCTCTACCCGGAATTCTTCACTGTACTCGTGGCCAACCCTCACCTTACTAGCAGCGTCCCTGTACATGGCTTGCACAGCTCTCACTAACCATTCATCTATCCCTAGTTTCTTCATTGACCACCAGATAAGGGATCAGAGGACCCTGTCGAATGCTTTCTCCATGTCAACAAAAGCTAAGTACAGGGGGCTTACCTTAGGCTAGATATTTCTCCTGCAGCTGTCTTACCAGGAATATGGCATCAGTGGTGCTTTTCCCTGGCACAAATCCAAACTGCATCTCATCTAAACTAACTCTGTCTCTAATTAGTTGGGCTATGACCCTCTCCGTAACCTCCATTACCTGATCCAACAGCTTGATACCTCTGTAATTATTTGTATCTAGGGTGTCACCTTTACCTTTGTAGCAGTTGACTATTATGCTGCTACACCAGTCATTGGGTATGACTCCTTCGTGTATTACCTGGTTAACTATACGGGTGACTAGGCTATAGCCGACACTACCAGATATTTTGAGCATCTCTGCAGTAATTCCTGATGGGCCTGGGGCTTTCCCTGTCTTCATGCTTCTAATTGCCTCAATTACCAAGGAACTGTCAACTCGGATAGCTGGTCCCTCTATTGGGTCGACATTTGGCAGACTCTCTTTATCCCATTCATTTTCTTCATTCAGCAACCTTTCATAGTGGCGTCTCCACACCTCTCTCTTTGCATCCTCATTTAGCGCAAGTGAACCATCATCCATGCAAACACATTTCTCTCCTACCACATCACGATTCTCTCTCACACACTGTCTTGCAACGCGAAATACCTCAAGTCTTTGGTCCTCACGGCGCAGAACATTGGCAAATTGTTTGTTATCTGCTTCCCCTCTGGCTAAATAAACCTGTCTCCTAGCTTCTCTTTTGGCAGTCTGATACAATTCCTTGCTACCCCCATTTTTCCAGTCCTTCCAAGCCTGTCTCTTTTCTCTAATAGCCCTATAAGTATATGTATTGATGGAAAACCTCTATAAATGGGTGATGATTGCTCAACATTTTAAAACTGTTGTAATACTTACAATATTTAATAAAATGATGTAGCATGAAACGATCATACTAAATTACCGAAGATATTCTTGTTGCTTATTTTGATTATAATCACCCCATGGATTTATATGGATAACACCGTACAAAATTCTGGTGCATCTAATTTAAGTACCACATTCATTTGAATATAAATTTTGCTGAAAGTATATATATATATATATATGGATTTTGTAGAGAGGAACTGAAACATCAATCGTATATATATGTATATATGTAAGTGTATGTGTTTTGGTATTAGCAACGTTAAACGATGATGATGATGATGATGATGAATGACAATGGTCAGAGACTACTCGAATTTTGCACATACCATAACATGTACATCTCTAACACACTCTTTGCCAACAAGACATCCCACAAGGCATTTTGGAGACATCCAAGATCTCACCACTGGCATCAGCTGGATCTCATCATTACACGAAGATCCTTTCTGAATTCTGTTCAACTGACCCGTAGTTACCACAGCGCGGATTGTGACACAGATCATTCACTAATAAGAAGCAGGGTGAGGATTCTGCCTAAAAAAGTCCATCACTCCAAGAAAATAGGCCGACCACACATTAACACTGCCAGAACCTTGGACCCTACACTGCAAAAATGTTTTGCTGTTTCTATCAAGGTTGCCCTCAGTAGCTGCCCAACCTCCTCTGCTGAAAGTAGGTGGAATTATATCAGGGAAGCTTTGTATACCACATCAATAGATACTTTCGACATGAGAAAAAGGCAAAAATCAGATTGGTTCAGTGCTAGGCTCTCAGAGCTGGAAACAGTTATCGAAGCAAAGTGTGCAGCTCTAATGCAATACAAGAGTGATTCTTCTACAAAGTCACTTGAAGAACTCAGAAAGGCAAGAAATAAAACCCAACTGACTGCCAGACGCTGTGCAAATAGGTATTGGCAGGAAATCTGTCAGAGTATCCAGTCAGCTGCTGTTAGTGGCGACACCCATGGGATGTATGCCAGTTTGAAGAAAGCAACCATCCGTAACCATGTCAGCCCCTCTGAAATTAACTACTGGAGATCTCATCAAGGACCAAAGCAAGCAAATGGATAGATGGGTGGAGTACTACCAGGATCTCTACTCACGGGAGACCACGGTAGCTGAGACTGCAATTGAGGGTGTCAAGATCTTGCCAGTCATGTGCAAACTCGACAGTCTGCCATCTATAGCAGAGCTCACCAAGGCTATTGACTTCCTAGCAAGTAACAAGACTCTGGGAAAAGACGGCATCCTCTTAGAGATCATCAAAACCGGCAAAAATACCATCCTGCTTCGGCAATTTCATGAGCTTCTGTGTCAGTGCTGGGAAGAAGGTACAGTCCCTCAGGATATGTGGGATGCTAACATCATTACCCTTTACAAAAACAAAGTTGACCGTGGTGATTGTAACAATTAATGTGGAATATCTCTTCTAAGCACTGTTGGAAAGGCCTTTGCTCGCATTATCCTGTCCAAGTTGCAACTGCTTGCTTCTCGAATTTATCTAGAATCGCAGTGTGGCTTTAGAAGAAGCAGATCAACTATTGACATGATATTCTCCACACGCCAACTTCAGGAGAAGTCCAGAGAGTAGAAAATGCCATTATATATGGCCTTCATTGATATGACAAAGGCCTTTGACTTGGTAAGTAGAAAAGCCCTCTTCATCCTGCTCCAAAAAATCGGATGTCCACCAACGCTGCTGAGGATCATTAAATCTTTCCATGATGATATGCAAGGCACCATACAGCACAATGGTTCAACATCAGCCGCTTCCAAATAAAAAACAAGGTAAAGCAGAGTTGTGTCCTTGCTCCTACATTATTTGGCATCTTCTTCTCGCTGCTGCTGTCACATGTCTTTGAGACATCAGATGATGGAGTGTTTCTGCACAGTAGAAGTGATGGGAAACTGTTCAATCTCTAGTGCCAAGACCAAAATCAGAAGCGTCCTGATCAAGAAGATGCTATTTGCTGATGATGCCTCTCTGGTATCACACACAGAAGAAGCCCTACAAAGGCTCATCAACTCTTTTCAGCAAGCATGTAACAACTTTGGCTTAGTTATCAGCCTCAAGAAGACCAGCATCATGGGTCAGGCTACATTCGGACATCCCAAACATACATATTGGAGACCACAGACTACAGGAGGTGGAGAAGTTTACCTATCTTGACTCTACCATCACCTACAACCTATCCCTTGATGCTGACCTCAATATACGCATTGGCAAGGCAGCTGCTGTGATGGCCCAACTCTCCAAACGGTCATGGAACATCAATAAGCTGACCAGGACCACAAAAATGAAGATTTACCAGACATGTGTACTTAGCACTCTACTGTATGGAAGTGAGGCTTGGAGTCCATACACACGCCAAGAGTGTCGCCTAAATATCTTTCACCTGCGCTGCCTCCGAAAATTCTTCGCATCAAATGGCAGAATCATGTCTCCAACAAGGATGTCCTCAAGCAAGCAGGAATACCAAGCATGTTTGCACTCCTCACACAAAGACATATGAGATGGCTTGGACATGTTAGCCGTATGGAAGATGGCAGAATCCCCACGGACATACTCAACAGAGAGCTTGCTAGGGGCACTAGGTCTGTGGGAAGACTGTTTGCAAAAGGGACATGAATGCCTGCAACGTCAATATTACTAACTGGGAAGCCATTGCCAGCAACCATGGAGATTGGCGATGTACTGTAAAAGAGGGAGCACAAAAGAGTGACATAGAGAGAGAGGAGAAATGGAACAAGAAACTATGACATTACAACCAGCCAGGCAAAGTCTTCGCTACATTTGCGACACCTGCAAGAGTGAGTGTTTGTCCAGGATAAGACTACACAGCCACAGCAGGACATATATGTGTATATATATCAATTGGTGTATATGTATGGACTAGTATTCTGTGGGTGTGTTGAGGTATGTATGTGTATGCGTGTATGTGAATATACGTGAATGTATGTAGATGTATGCGTGTATGAATATAACACGTGCGTGTGTGTACGTGTGAGTGTGTGGGCGTGAGTAAGTGCTTGCATTCGTATCAGTAAGTAGATAGATAAACGGAATCTTTATATCATCCCTTGAGACCGGCTGACCGGTCAAGATAAAAATAAAGATATAAACATAAGTAGTAATAATAAAATTAAAATAAGAGAATAAAAATGTGTGTGTATGTGTGTGCATGTATATGCATTTGTATATATATATGTGTGAGTGGGTATGCATATATGTATGTATATGTATGTATATGTGTATCTGTGTGTACGTACATAGGTATGTGTATGTATATATATGTATGTATATGTATGTGTATGTATATGTATATATGTATGTATATGTGGGTATGTATGTATATGTATAGATATATGTGAATATGCGGGTGTATATATGTGTATATATATATATGTAGATGTACAAGTGAGAGCCTCCCAACTTACCTAAAACTCTATTTTTCTATTTATATTTTTTTATTTTTTATTTTTTTATTCTTTTATTTATTCTTTTATCTACTTTACCACCGATTCCTTTGACCACTCCCCTAATAATGACGTTTTTGCGCCATGCCTACCCCCAAAAAAGTCCCCCACCACCACCCATTTAAACCTGCCTAAATGTATAAATGCCAAAACAACTCTTGTCTACTAGCTTCCTGATGATTTCTTTTGAATGAAACAGTTCTAGTCCTGTAGAAGCTCCTTCTATAAAATAAATATATATATATATATATATATATATTATATATATATATATATATATATATATATATATATATATATATATACACACACACACATATATATGATATTTACCACGTGAACTACAATGAAAGAATATGAGAACGATATGGTATATAATGTTTTTTGTGCAGGGGCTCTTTGAGACGTACTTTATTTTAAGGGTTACGCAAGGATAAAAAGGTTGAGAAACACTGCTCTTCGAAGTAGAGCAGTTAATATTATAATGGAGGAGGCTGGTGTATGGAATCACCCTGGGTTTCTCATCCATAAGGAGTGTGGCCTTACAACATGTTGTGAGACACTAGACCTGTTAGCATCAAATGAATGAAGGTAAACAATAAGTGATTATCCCCCTTTGCCATTGGTTATCGAGTTCCAGCTCCACTGCCATCTTGTGGTCACCAAAGATCACGAAGCTGATGGAGCTGGGGCTGCTGGTGTTAGTATTGGCATCACTAGCGGTGGTGGTGGTGTCAGTAATATTTTCACCCCTGCACACATTGCTGGTGCTGGACCTGTTGTTGATGTTGGAGATGGGGCTGTTGGTTGTGGCAATGGGGAGGTGGTAGTGGTGGCATCAGTAGTGTTATCACCACTGCTGGTTATTGAGAAGGCGCTGTTGCTATTAATAATGTTGCTGCTGCTATTGTTGCCTCTATAGCTGGTGATGGTATTGGACCTGTTGTTGTTGCTATAGTGGCTATCAGGTCTGCCACTGTGGAAGTTGTCACGTCTGACACCATGGATGTCAGGAAAGCTATTGGTAAGGCTGGTGTTGATGGTGATGCCGCTACTGCTGGCAATGCCACTATTATTGTTGTTAGTGATGCTGTCGTCACTGTGGCTGTGGTGGCAGTGCTGCTGGCTCTGTTCCCATGTCTATGGCTGCTATCGCCTCTGCCGGTGGTAATGGCATGGCTTGCAAGAACCTCGGCTTGATAGACAACCCCTTTGGTTTCGCAGTGGCCTCCTTCTCGGCAACTACTGGAACATTCTTCTTCCTGTGCCTTAGGTGTGATAACTAGAGTGCTCTTAATGTTGGTGGTACAGCTAAACAAGACCCTAACATATTTGTTGAAGATGGGCCCATACCTATGGGAGCTAGTGAAATGCTTGTCTATTTATTTAAGGAATAGTCTACCTACAGGTGTAATTGTGTTAAGGAGTAGGGGTGGGGGCCAAACCAAATCCTTAACTCCAAAATGTTTGCATTTTAGAAGATTCCTGCTAGTGTTTTGGAATCCACAAGGTGATGACACAGCCAGAAGCCGATAGGTAAGGCTGAAGGGAGACAATTGTTTATCTTTGTAATCTTTGGTGACCACATGGTGGTGGTGCAGCTAGAACTCGATGGCAAAGGAAGATAATCACTTATTGTTTACCTTTAGTGAGGCATTTCCCACTCCATTCTTTGATGAGGTTTTAGGCCAACAGGTCTGGGGTCTGACAATACATCATCCAACCCATGTCAACATGGACAACATACGTTAAATAATGATGATGATACACACACACACACACACATTACAGGCTTCCATTCAGTTTTCAACTATCAATTTCATTCACAAGGCACTTGTTGGCCCAAGGCTACAGAAGAAGACACTTGCCTAAAGGGTCAAGGGGTTGCGTAGTGTGATAGAACCCAGGATCACATAGTAATCAAGCAACTCTCTTAATCACAGTGTCTTCACATTGACACCGTTCCAATGTCAGTGATGATATGTATATTTACAACTTATGCAAGCTGTTCTGTTGTTGACGGTTTTAATGGGTGTATGTTGGTGGAATAAAAATACTTAACTTGTAAAACAAGTAAGGGTTGCAGACAGGAAGGATTTTCATCTGTTAAATACTATCTCAGTAATGCTCTTCCTAACCATGTAAACTTGCGAAGAGCAATAAATATGGGTAACTTTGGATGCATTATTTTTTTCATGCTCTTGAAAGAGTAATAACATATTATATTACTTATTCAAAGTTAAACTGCATTATCACAATTTTATATTGGTTTTAGTGTTAGGCTATCCATCACAATGTGGGATAGTGAGGATAATAGCCTGTCATTTTAGCTGCAGAATTTGCCACTCAGTTTTGTTTCAATAGTATATTTAGATGAATGTCTTACTATTCAGAGAGAATAAGAGAGTGGGTGATTAAAGCATAGGTTGAAGAAAGAAGTCAGTTGAAAGTCAATATTTTGCTATAATTCTTGAATACAATTACAAAATTCTCTTGAAATAAGTACTTATAAAATAAATTTGAGCTATTGCAATTCCTTATATGGAGCACTTTATTATTAAACATTTACATTTTTTCTTTCATTTGTACTGTATTATTAGAAATAAAAATTTTACTTACACTTTATGTGAGGGTGAGATAAAGTAGCAAGCACAGGCAACAATAACTTAGAGAGTGAGAATACGAGGTTAGAGTGTGAGAGAGTAAGAGTTGTAAGTATTATGCAAATGAAATTACAACCAGCATGTTGTTGTTCCATTAATTTTTCCAAATAATTTTTTTCAAGTAGCTGAAACAACCAGCATGTTGTTGTTCCATTAAGTTTGCTGTGTGCAAACCATTAACTTTGATTGGTCCTTGGTTTCATGTTGTGTGTTTCTGCCACTAACATCAGTGTAGTTGAGTGGTCTTCATCTGTTAAAATGCAGAAGTCTCCAAAATAACATCTGATATGGTAGCAGTGGCTGGCAAAGCCTATCCTGACGCAAGACCAAAGAGGAGATGAATGGATACATTTCACCCATCTCTACTATTGTTGCTCAGCATTCTTTCCTCTACTATTGTGCTGAATTCTTAGCCATATTGAATATTATATTTGAGAGACTTATGCATCTTAATAAGAATGAAGCCCACCCCCTGCTCACACATTTCTATTGATATTAATATAGCAGATACATGAAACTAAAGACTGACTAAAGTTTATGTGGCACAGAGATGATTGGTCTGGCATGATGAAATGCATGCTAATTGCAACATGAAGAAGGATATTCCCTTCAATACTCATCATATGATGGGTAACATTCTAGTATATATAATAATGTGTTGTTTTTTTTTGTAGTTTAATTCTAGATAGTGAGCGGTGGAAACAAGCTGATGTACCTGTTGAGTTTCAAGAAATGGTTGATAATATCAGTAAAACAGGTAACAATGTTAATATTTTGTAGTTTGCCTTAACTCTTTAACAACTTAATTATGAGAGAGAGAGAAATTCTATATCAGAGAACATGCAGAGAAATCTGTGTATGTGTCTGTTATTTACCATCATATGGGCTAGATATTTAGATATATATAACATTTATTTTGAAGTATCAAATAATAAGATTTTAAAGTTCAACTTATTTATTTTTGCATATTTTTAAATAAAGAAAAATTGAGAATGAGAAATATTATGTAAAAAAACACAAGAGAAAATCAGAAAGTAGAGTAGAAAGCACCTTTGCTAAGGTTCATAGGTGTATCAGACTGAAACTCTTTTGTTTATGTATCTAATTCTGAATAAACCCCTGTATATTATACATTACAGTCCAGGTTATAAAATATTTGTTTTGCTCCTGTTTTTTTTTTCCATACTACTATGAGTTGGAAAAATACATATTATTGAGGCAGTTGTTATGATAAAGAACACAGAATTCTGTCTGAGATTTTCAATAAAAATAGAAATAATACATTTCTAAATCTCTCAGAGAGATTTATACAGTAGTAACACGATAAAGTAGTATGTTGTCAACTTAATGTGACAGTCCCATGAAAGGGAAGAAAACTACTGCTATTTAGCCCTAGGAAGCACTGCTTCCTGTTGGCCTTGACACATTTCCTGTGTCCTTATGTTTACAAAGCCATGCTGTGTCCTTCTGTTTACAAAGCCATGCTGTGTCCTTATGTTTACAAGCCATGCTACTCCAGACTGATGATGGGCAATGACTCAAAAACTAGTCTTTGGATGCTGGCTTTGCTAGGTGGAGGTGCTTATCTCCTCCTTTGTAAACATAACAACACAGGAAATGTGTCATGGCCAGCAGGAAGCATTGATTCCTAGGGCTAAATAGCAGTAGTATTCTTCCCTTTCATGGGACTGTCACATTAAGTTGACAACATACCACCACTATATCTATTTTTATCATTGACAAAATAAAACTTTGCCTCCAGATAAATGAACCAAACTGCCAATGATATGGAAGCTTCAGTTGGTGTTGTAGGTGTTTCAAAAGACTTCTTGGTGTCAGAAGTTCTCATTGTTGATGCTGGAAATTGAGACTATGAAGTGTTCTTTAGATGTCAGGTCATCAATTGTTATGATAAAGAACACAGAATTCTGTTTGAGATTTTGAATAAAAAGATATTTGATATTTATTCACAAAATAAATGACATTGCTACAAATGACAAAGAAATTATGTTTACACTAATATGGTTCCAAGTTTATTGTTGCTGGACCAAGTATGATTGAAGTTGCTGTCATGAATTTCTTGAAGCTAACTGGTCATGGTGTGTTGCTGCTGCTTCTACTTTTTGTGTTGTGACAGTGCTCTGCTGCTGTTCACTGCTGTCTGCTATCTCCATGTGTTCTCTTCTCAAGTGTGACTTAAATGCACTGAATATATAGTAATGGTCTTGGCCAGAAAAAAGTGTGCCAAAGATGAAATTGTTATTCGATATGGTTTCACTTGAAATCTTGAATGGTCAGATTTTTTGATGGTGTTGGTTATATTTTAGAATTATGATGTGTGCAACATTAACTTTGTCCTCTGTGGTTGCGGAAGTTGTCTGTCCTGACTGGGGTTCATCTGTGACCTCAAAATGACCAGTCCAAAACTTTGATATCTAGATTTTCACTGTTGTGTAAGATGGGCAGCCATCCTTCAAGACTTCCTTCATCTTGCCATGGATTTCTGCTTCTCCTTTGCCTTGTTAAAAGAAGAATTTCATGACTGTCTGTGCTTCAATTTTACCAAAATCCACTGCAGGAGCTGCCATCATGCACTAAATCTACAAAAAGAAGAAATGTATATTGTTTACCATCATGATTTTTTTGCGTATGTTCTAAATAGCTGTCCTACTACCCCTGTAAAGGTTACAGCTCTACCCTTTTACAATACCCTTAAAGCCAGGGACTTTTCAGTACCCTCTCATAGTCCAAGGCATACATGTTATTCTTATTATGTCAATCTACATCACTAAAACCATTTTTGTGACTTTCAGTCTGCCAGACTTACACCATTTGTTGGATCGCCTCTAGTCAGGTCTTCTGGCAGGTGACATTCATTCTTCACATCACTACTGTTGTTGCTCAATGCAGGGTAGGCTTTGCTGGCCACTGTCATCATGCAGTAGACCAAACTCTATCACACACAAGACAAAACCCATTCAACCACGTTGAATTGGAAACATACAATATAAAAGTGAGGATCTACCAAAGCTAATAGAGAACAGAGATTCATGGTTCTGCTTGGTAAAATACATCTCAGCTGTGGTCACTCAAAGAGGAAGAATTGAATTTAACCTCAGAAAATGAACATAAATAGATACTTGTTGGTGATATTGTGTGCTTATGACTAGAGAATTGCATACTGTAAAATTATGAGTAGCTGAAAAAATAAAGTAATTTTGAATTATATCCTTCCTCAGTACTATTTAGTACAAATGTATCTAACTTGCAGATTGACATACAGTTTTACATAATTAAGAAAAGCCTTAATGAAGAAAGCTGTCATAAGTTCCAAGATGACTGTGTACTCCAAGAGGACAATTTTCAAAAACCTTACCTGCTTACTTTCCTATAATATTGTAATGTAAATAGAATGTAATTGAATGTTATGTGTGATTACATATACATAGATGCTCACAGTTATTAATTCTGAACCATAACCAATTCAAGTAATACTAATATTGATATGTTTACCAAGAGTATATTAGGTACAAACGGTCCAATGCAGTCTCTTATAGAGCAAGACCACTTCTATTGTCACCCATGACTTACACATTTGTTTTGTTTACTCTCTACTTGTCTTCATCTCAGTCACCATTTGTCTACCCACCCATGCTTGCTTTTATTTTGTTATTTCTCTCTCTCTCTCTCTCTCTCATCATACTTTTATCATACACTCCTTTAGTGAATGTAGACATCTTATGATAGTGAGTACTCTTTACATTTAGTGTATATAAGGCAATCCCACTCATGCTGGTGCCTTGGTGAACTCTCCAGCCACCCCTCCTTCCTCTCCAGAGAGACTTGTGAGCAAGCAGTGGAAAAGTAGAGTTGAGCTGATGATTTGAGAGCCTCTTTGGTGCCAAGAAAAAATGCACTTTGTTTGTGGTTGGTGGTAGGAAGGGCATACAGCCATGGAAATCAAACCATATGACATGAGCACCAGTCTATCACTCCTGAGAAATTATTTGAATTATGATGACTGAGCATCGAAAACAGACATGAAAATGGCAAAAAAAAATATACACAGGTGTTGTAAGAAGTTTGCTTCCCAGCCACATTGTTCTGGGTTCAGACCCACGGCATAGCATCTCGGGCAAGTGTTTTCTACTATAGCCTCAGGCTGACCAAGGTTTTGTGAGTGGATTTGGTAGACAGAAACTGAAAGAAGCCTATTGTACATATATGAGTGTGTTTGTTCCCTATCACTACTTGACAACCGTTGTTGATGTGTTTATGCCACCCACCATAACTTCACAGTTCAGCAAAAGAGATCAATAGAATAATTAAGTATCAGTGTTACAAAAAAATAAGGATGGGGTTGACTAAAAATTCTTCAACGCAGTACCCCAGCATGACCACAATCAAATGACTGGAACATGTAAAAGATATGATACATATATATGATATTATTTAATAAATACAGTATATGTTTTTATGTGCTTCTATTAGTTTTATGTAATGAAAGCATGCTGGACAGTATTTTTTAACATGTCTGGTGTCTCAGTGCAATCTTCAGGTGCTGCTCACATGGCATAACAAGCTAAAATAGGATGATAAGATGAGAGAAAAAGTGGGAAAAGGTGAGAGATATAAAAGGTGGAAGGTTTAAAGCCCAGAAAATAAAAAAGAAAACAGAAAGAAGCAAGGTAGGGATGGAAATTAGAGTCATTTTCCTTTAGACCAGGGATGTCCAACTCGCAGGCTGCATTGTGGCCCACTTAATATTTTCATGCAGCCCACTGGCAATTCAAATTCTAATTCTATGTGTTGTTTTCTAGTTATATTTTCATTTACTTTGATAATGTGTGATGAGAAAATTGTTCTCAGAGTATGCTATTTTGAATGGACCAATGAAAACCTCAATGGAGGGAGGTAAAATGAAGGTGGTCATGGGGTTTATGATGTAGAATGGCTGACTCTACATCATAGAATCAACCATTTTGCTGATGCATAATTAACAGCCATTGTTTCGGTTTCAAATCTTTTGTGATCGGATCTATATTGATTGTGTTATTTCCTAACGTTGTTTACAATGTCAGGTGATAGTGACTTCAGTGTTTCTAGTCTAGGCTGAGCCTAATGCTAATGCTTTATGCAGAAGAACCTATTTATCTTTTGTTTGTTTCTGATTTTCTGGAATATTAATATCAGCATGATTATGTAATAATTTTAATTGTCAATTTTAATAGCCCATTATCTGGTCATAGCATCTGATGCTAAAAAGGGAAAATTCTATGTCCTATGGACAGAAAAATATTTCGTAATTGAAACATGCAATAATATTATCTACCTCATATGTAATGATAAAATTGCTGTATGCAAGGAATATAATATTAAGTGTTACTATGCTGCCAAACATGAGTCTCAATATAATGAATTTAACGGAGAAAGAAGGAAAATGAAAATAGATGAATTGAAGAAGAGGCTTATTTCACAACAAAACAATTTCAAAAAACATGTTGGGCAAACTGGTACATGTACAAAAGTTAATTATTTAATAGCTGAAAGATTGGCTCGGAAGGGTAAGCCACTGATAGTTGGCAAATTGATAAAAGAATGTATTGTAATTGCTTTTAATGAATATTGTCTTGAGAAGGTGAACTTATTTAGAGAAACAAGTCTGTTGGATCAGACAATTAGTAGAAGAATTGATGACTTAGCTGACAGTATTGTGGGTACATTGCAGACTCAGTTATCTAAATGAGTTCTTTACAGTTTAGCATTGGATGAAAGTACTGATTAAAGTGACACTGCACAATTGGTTATTTTCATCAGAAGAATTGATGTCAATTTTAATATCATTGGAGAAATGTTGGATGAAGAGTACAACAAATGGCAGGGACATAAATGAGCATGTTAATTTATCATTAGAAAAGTTCAATGTTGATGGAAATAAAATTAATTTGATCATCAACAGCAACTATGTGCTCAAAAACTGAATATGAAACAGTTGATGACAGATATTGTGAACGTTGTTAATTTTTATCAGGTCTCAGGGCTTGAACCATCATACATTCAAAGCATACTTGGTAAAAGTTGGCAGTAAGTATGAAGACGTTATTTATTTCTCAAAAGTCAGATGGCTCAGTCAAGTAGCAACTTTGAAGAGATTTCAATTATTGTTGCCTGAAACATGCAAAACAAAAAGCAAAATGTAGATTTTTTAGCAAATGAAGAATGGTTGAATGTCCTTCTTAATAGATATCACTGAAATATAAGCTGAACTTAATTTGCATTTACAAGGAAAATACCAGTTATAGTGTTCAGTGTTTGAGCAAATAAGTTTTACTAAGAAATTAGAACTTATCATAACACAACTGAAAGGTGGAGAAATTGTACATTTTCAGAATTTATCTAAAAGACAAGAATTTCCTGTCAACTTTGAAAAATACACTAAATTATGTGAAGCTTTTACAACCAAATTCAGAAAGATAGAAACTGAACTAAAATTTAAGTGATGCTATATTGCCAACTTAATATGGCAGCCCCATGAAAGGGAAGAATGATACTTTTATTTAGCTCTAGGAAATACTGTTTACAGTTGGCCATGACACATTTTCTGTCTTTATGTTTTCAAAGGGGGGAGATAAGTGTAAGGACACAGAAAATGTGTCATGGCCAACTGAAAATGGTGTTTCCTAGGGCTAAATAGCTGTAGCATTCTTCCCTTTCATGGGGCTGCCACATTAAGTTGGCAACATACCATCACTTTATCGTGCTGCTACTGTATAAATCTCTGAGAAATTTAGAAATGTGATATTTCTATGAACTAAAATTGTTGAGTGATCCATTTTCATTTGTTTATGTGGAAGTACCAGCCAAATACTAGCTAGATTCACAGTAGAGAATCTTTGAAAACTTATCATAGAGAACATGCCCTTCTTGACTTTTACAAGAAATTGCATTCTTTCAATGAATTTGATCAAATTACCAATTTAGCTAGAAAACTATCATGCATGTGGGGTAGTACATACTGCTGTGAACAATTCTTTGCATGTATGAAAAACATCAAAACTACTGAAAGAAATAGGCTGGGTGATTGCCATTTAACTAACATTCTTAGAGTAAAGAATAATACCATAAAAGCAGATACTAAGAATATCATAACAGGAAAGGAATGCCAAAAATCACATTGAATTTATTTTGTATAAGTGCAATTTCATTTTTACTGTCAATAGCACATTATTTTGTCTTTATATTTCATCATCATCATCGTTTAATGTCCGTTTTCCATGCTAGCATGGGTTGGACGGTTTGACCAGGGTCTGGGAAGCCAACTTTTTAAAAGTTTATATTTAAGTACCTTTGAACCCCGGTGAATATACATAAATTTTTTATTTGGCCCACTAGAAAAAAGGTTGGACACCCTTGCCTTAGATCATAAAATATAAGGCTGAAAAGATAGTGGCCTCATCTCTGCAGTTCAGCTGTTCAATCTGGAGAGGATGGTACTTTCCAATTCATCAACAGGAACTTTGCTATATGCTTACAACCACTGAAAATTTTGGATCTAAAATTCAGCAGTGTGTTTAGAGTTCTTAGATCTGAAAAGGATCTGAGTTCTTTCAACTATGCATAGCTTGTATCTTTTTTTATCTGTTAACATATAGTGTGAACTATTTTCCACTTTATCGTTTGTGGTATGGTATTCAACTTCAAACTCCATATGTGGCCAGCCAACTTAGTAGCTTTACTTTTATCCTTGTGTCAGAAGGAAGATATATAATTACCATAGTAATTTTTGAAGTCACCTTCACATAGTTCAATATAGCTCTTCTTATTGATTGCATTATCATCTAGCCTTGTTGTAACTTCTGCCTCATATATGACAGATTTAATCGTACATTTCTTGTTAAGTGGACAGGTTCCTGAGTCTCAACAGTTACAACTGGGAGTGGTGTTGTTCATGTGTAATGATGCTTTTCATATTGGGGCAGCAGGTATATAATAATTTCACTGAGCACCTGTTAAATATTTACCTGTACCTGTGATTTTCTGGAAAAGGTTTGTCTAGGAGAGACAAGAATCTTTTACTTACATTGGTTTTTACATTAAGAGAAGGTGGGGAACCAAATTATTTTCCTTCGTCTATTTTTTAGGTTTATTATTATTCCTATTATTAGTTACAGAGTATCTTAAATTATCTTCCTCTAAAGAAATTTTCAAGAAGGTAACCCCCAAACTACAACAGTGCCCTAGTCTATAGTGGCTTTAAAGATAAATTAATATGTAACCCCTCTATCAATAATATTACAATAAAGCACTTAGTTTTAAAATAATTTGGTTCATAATATCCAACAATCAGACATCAGTAAATATAAGTAGAATACACATCCAAGGTAAACCCTCATGTTTGACAAATAGATCCAAATATCCTTTAGAAGAATTTTGAGAAATTCAGAGTATTTGACAACAAAAAATATGTATTGAGAAAATGACATCTTTATTATAGAATTCACCTTATAAAGCTGGGTGGAATCGCTGTTTGCAGGGGAAGGATGGGTCTCCAAGGGTGTGGGTGGGTTATATTGTACTTACCTGTTTATCATATATTGTACTTGCCTGTTTATCATCAGTCTAGCTAGACACACATGGCCATTGATTTGTTGATAAATTTATCACCTTACCACACAATTTCTTTATCTCTTTAAGTCTATAACAATATTTTTTATCTCTAGATTTTAGATTCTCTCACTTTCCGTCTCCAT
The DNA here is from genome assembly GCF_006345805.1 of Octopus sinensis. Lineage (NCBI taxonomy): Eukaryota > Metazoa > Mollusca > Cephalopoda > Octopoda > Octopodidae > Octopus > Octopus sinensis. Next base: position 52,823,642 of record NC_043007.1, on the reverse strand, counting down.
GGGTTTTTTTCCCCCTGTTTGGTTTCTGCTGGTCACTCATATGTACCTGTTTAAATGTGTATTAACATACATAATTTCTGTATATTTTTGTATGCATATGATTAGTTATTTATATACAGGTTCATTATGCACCTGTGTTTATACATATAATTATTTAAATCTACATATTTCTAAGAGTTGCTTCTATTCCTCAAACTCTATACCTTATTTCTTGTGTATTTTTATCTTTGCTAATGGTAGTCTTTTCCATGTTTTTAAATGTTTTTCAAATAAACATTCACTTAATTCTAGAGGCTCCCAGGAATCTATAAGATGATGCACAAGCTTTTATCTCTGAGTGCACTTCATCCTATAGCAGAAACAGCTGTTCCTTTGTCATTTCTTTAATTTCATATTACTCTCTGTACTTGCCTAATGCTTTATTCTAGAGCCTATGTATATTGAGTTCTAAAAGAAAGTTATTAGTATCACTATACCTAAACAAAATCTTAAAATATGTGTGTGTTTTTGTGTTAGTTCATATTTTCCTTGTTGTCATGTATGTTCACCTGTTGTAAGCAATGGGCTTTGCTGACTGTTGCTTGCTTGCATTCCACTGTGAATGCATGTCTGGACTTCTTGGCATGTCTTGATATGTTGTACAATCTTTTTAATGAAAAACCTCATCCATTGTTGTTCGTTTCCAGTTCTCTGCATAAATATGGCCTGGGTGTTTGTTGCTCAATAGATATTATAACCTCAATTAGAATATATAACTTCAATTAGAATATTATAACCTCAATTAGAAACAACATAGGCTAGTAATTAGAAGGACATTGAGCCATAAAACTTTGTCCTAACATAACTCTCATTTGACCTATGCTAGCATGGAAATGTAAATGTTAAAGCAAAGATGATGTGACATATTAATGTTTTTCTCCCCACTCTCTCTGTCTGAGGTTTTGTTTATATAACATTTTTATGTTTCTCTCTTTCCTTGCTTTGTATGTTTTCATGTGTATGTACTTATCTTCAGCATCAAATAGTTCATTGCCATAAAAATCATAACTGAAATAGGTTTAGCATCTTACAGCTGTTCCAGATGTTTGGCATTCAAACAGTTGCTTCCAGTTGCCCCATTCTAACTGCTGAAGTATTAATGATGCCAAGAAAAAACAAAACATGATGTCATTGTCATCATTTATCATTTGTCTTCCATGCATGGGTAGGATGGTTGATGGGAGCCAGTCAGGTAGAAGACTACCCCAGGCTACTGTGTCTGTTTTGGCAGGGTTTTTATAGTTGAATGCCCTTTCTAACCACTCCACAGTTGCGCTTTGTCAGTCATGCACATTAATGTTGCAAATCCAACAGAGTATTACCGTCATTCCTCTCCAGTCTATGCATGTCCTCCACATTCAGAGCCCATGTCTCACTACAATGGAGTATAGCCTTTCACACACAAACATCATACAATCTATCTTTCACTCTGAGAGTCCTGTTGTTGCCAACTGAGATAGTAGCTCTCTGAACTTCCTCCATCCTATTCTCATCCACCACCATTACTAATTTGATCACCTAAGTAGCAGAAACTATCTACTACCTCAAGAGGGCCTCCTGGGCAGTTGAGAAAGTCTAAGCCCTGTGAGCTCTTAGTGCTTATTGTTCCTGCACGTCTGCCACACACGAAAGCAACCTTATCTGTTAACTTACCTACACTTCCACTGCATCTCTTATGTGTCTATAGTTTACACTTGGTGCAGCAAATAGAATTACTTACCACCCCTTTCCTACATATTGAGCAGGGCCATTTTCCTGATGGAAAGAGAGTCTTATCTGCTTTCTTGCTAACAACAACTTTAGCCTTTGCTAAGTTAACTTTAAGGCCCTTTGATTCCAGGTTTTGCTTCCAAACTTCTCCAATTCTGCTTCAGATTCTGCAATAAGAGTGAGGTCATCTGCATATAGCAGTTCCCATGGGCATCCAGTTTAGAATTTCTCAGTCATGGCCTGGAGAACTATGATGAATAGGAGTGACTAAGAACTGATCCCTGGTGAACTCCAACTTGTTTGCTAAATTCATCACTGTATTCAAGTTCGACTCTCACCTTACTGACAGCGTCACTGTACATGGCTTGTACGGCTGTAACAAGCCACTCCTCTACTCTTAGCTTCCTTAGAGACCACCAGGAAATTCATTGCTCCTGAATTTTATATGGCAATGAGAAATCTCTTATACAGTATGCAGGAAAATTTTCCTTTTTGTTACTTGTAAAAGTTGTAACTGTGGATTATCTGTATGTCAAATATATTTTAATTAGAATATATTTATTTTGATTTTTTCACTTTCAGGAAAAATGCAACTCCCAGAAAAAAGAATTGACTTAAGTAAGTTGGGTTTTTTCCTTTCATTTTTACATTCTGACCCCTCTATTTATGTTACAATCGACTCTGACTCCAACTCTTCTATTTGCAATTAGACTTATTTCTTATATCAGCTGAGAACACAACATACATAGCCAATGTGAACTTTTTAGGTTACTTTTTAGCACACACCCCTGTCCTGTTTAGGTTTGAGTTTACAGGTTATAGCTATGACATTGTAGCTTTTATTTCACATTATTTATTAGATAAGTTACAAACAGTTAAGCATAAGGTAATGCTTCAAAAAAATTTTTTAAATGTTGTTTTTATCAAAAGGCTTTAAAAGTGAAATGGTTCAAAAGAAAATCAGAAATATTTTTGTTTACCAATAAACTTAATTAGATATATAACCTCTTTTGCGATGAAAGCATTGTTTGAATACAAAAATTTAAGTGGATATATTATGAAAGTGTACATTAAATGAAATATTGTGTTGTAAAATTATGAAAAATTTATCCCTTACACTGAAGAATGTTAAATCAAAAGATCCAAATTCAAAATTGATTTGACAAGGTGTTAGTGGATATAATATGTGTCAAGGGGGACAATTGTTATAGGAGGAGTGGGTAGGGAGTTGGGATGTGGGATGTGCTTGACAGAGCAATATAGGTGTAGGGACAGTGCCCAGAACATGGGTAAGGGTAATAGATAGGAAAAAGAAATGTGGGAATTACTAAACCCAACATGAGTGGGCTGGTAGATGGTGTGGGAAATACTTGTGCTCAGCTTGTATGGAAGAGGGTTGGTAGAGAGATGAGATGTGACAAATGCTTGATAGGGTGTAGGGACACCGTCCATCATGTTATCCAAGCATAGAAAAATGCTTTTAGGACATATTTTCTGTTATGTGTAGGTCATCTCAAGCACAGCAAATTGCCAATCATCTTGATCCTCTATCATTTCCTCCATGCGGTTCAATATCTCGAGCCCTCACTACTTCATTCCATGTCTTTCTGGGTCTCCTCTTATCATCCAGTTTAAGCAACTAACACTTTTTTATGCAGCTGTTCTCATCCATATGCATCACATGACCAAAGCAGTGCAGTTTTCTCTCTTGTAAACTACATCTGATACCACTTATGCATAATTTTTCCGCTCAGTGCATTAGCACTTCAGCATATATTCACACCAATATGGCACATTCAATGCAGCATACGAGCTTCATTCCTCTCTAGTCTTTATTTGTCCTCTGCACTCACTACCATATCTCACTACTATGTAGCATTGAAGTTCATATTCAAGCATCATACTGGCTGACGTTCACCCTGCAACTTTTGTTGCTAGATGGAGTAATAGCTCTCTGAATTTTCTCCATCCTGTTCTTATTCTAGCAACTGTTCTTTTGGATAATCCTTCACCACCAGGTAGCAGAAACTATCTACCACCACCAGGTAGCAGAAACTATCTACCACCATCAGGGAGCCTCTGGAGCAGAGTTTCTCAACTGAGGCCCACATAGACCGCCAGGGGTCCACAGAAGCTTTAAGGTGGACCACGAGTAAAAAATTGTAATTTGTGGGTCCATATATAAATTTTGTTTACTAGGGGAGGTACCTGTATTTATTGAAATTTTCAAGATTTGTATTTGGAATTTATTCTCTATATTATAAATCTGAAATGCGAAAAGTTTGTTTGTTTGTCTGGTTTTGGCATTGGAACGGGTGAAAGGGCACTAGATCCTGTGGGATACGCTCCAAAATTTACAGGGACATGTAAAAAGAGGTGAGGATGTGAGTGGACTAGGATAGAAATCCCTATCTCAAAAGCTGTGGTTACTAGGCCAAAAAAACCCACACTTTGACAAGTGTTTGTCGTTTCTCTCTTTCTCTTATCTGCCTGTTTTCAGCCGTCTCTCTCTCTCTCTTTCCTCCCTTCCCTTCTCTTTCTCTCTATAACGACATTTGACAGCTACTACTATCTTTTCCCCGCCGCTTTTGTCAGTGCTGTCACTCTTTCTCCCACATAATCTGTCTGTCTGTCTCTCTCTCTCTACATCTGTCTGCATTCATAGAGAGAATAATTATTGCCACCACCACCACACAATCATGAGAACAAATATTATGAATTGCCGTTTCTCTTTCGCACACCTGCCCCTCTTCCTCCATCTCTCTCACTTTCTTCCCTTCACTTTCGATCTATAACAACGTTTGACAACTTCCACTCTCTTTCTCCCGCCACCTTCGCCAGCTCTGTCACTCTTTCTCTCCCTCTCTTTCTCTGTATGTCTGTCTGCATTCATAGAGAAAATTATTATCGCCACCACCACCACCACACAATCATGAGAACAAATATTATGAATCAGATATTTATTGGGTTAATTTATATATGTGTGTGTGTATCTTTATATATATAAAACTGAGAATGTGTGTCTATCTGTCTGTGTGTTTCCCTAAAACTTGAGAACTACACAACCAATTTCATTCAAATTTTACACATGTCTTACTTAGGGTCCATGTAGTTTCATAGGCAAAAAAAATGTTCAACTTCTTGCCTAGAGCGAGCCCATAGCAATATCATATCTTCTCCACTATTTCAGTATTACGTGTTAAAAGTGAAACAAAAACGTTTCTCTATTTTATGTCAGATGCTTTCACTTTAACAATAAAAATAATAATAACAATTGAATTATATGTAGTAAGTAATAATTAAAATCAAACTAAAGTATAATATAATCGTAACATAACAAAAGTAAAAATAGCAATTGGTATAAATTTGCATCTATGATTTGAACTTGAATAAGTGGTTTCACATGAATGGAAATAAATTAAAAATAAAATTAGCGTGCAGAAATGGAATAGTCCAGATGTATAATAAAAAATTAAATTAAAGAAAAGACTATTGTCTATAAAGTATACAATGTAGAGAAAAAAGATTTGAACACATGGAGGAAAGCTATGTGTGTTGTTATCTGTGACTAGACGGTGATATTTTTTCTGTGTAAATTGATTTGATATCGCGCGAGGCGTTTGCCTCCACGTGTGGAAACCTTCCGAAGAAGGTGAATTGACCCTCTAGTCATGGCGACTTACGCGGGGGTCACCGGGAAAAATAACGATTCGTCGATAGTCATAAAGGAGGTTTTCTTTGAGAAAGAGAAACTCAAAGAATATGAAAAGCTCTTCAAAAGGGAGGGTGATAGCGTGAAGCTAATCCCCCCCGCGAAAGCAAAAGAGGATAAAGAAAGCAAGACGGTGACATACAGAACCCAAGACAAAAATATACGAAGAAACTGGCAAGAGTGGAGATAGACGAAATTGAAAAATGTCTGGGAGACATAATGGGGAAAATAACCTACGTGAGTAGAGGCAAGAAATTTGGTACAGTGGAGGTGAGATGTGCAACGGAAGAAATTGCGGCCCCTCTGGCTACCACCGTACTAAGAGCCGAAAAATTCACAATGTGGCCCTCATACAAGGGAAGAAGAGGGGTCCGGGTTAAAATCCCGAATATACCCCCAGAAGTGAAAACAGAATGGCTGGCAACAGCTATTCTAGGAGCAGCAGAAGAGGAAGTGGAGGTGGAATCAATTAAGGAGTCCAACGCGGTAAACTGGAGAGGATATGGGGTAGAATTGTGGTTGATGACCACAAAAGAGGATATTGAAAGGTTTCCCTACAGAATTGAAATTGAAGAGGAAAAAACCCTCAGCGTAATTGTAGAGGGGAGAAAACCAAACTGTTACTTGTGTGGGACAAGGGGGCACATTAAAAAAGAGTGCCTGTTATATGAATTCGTAGCAGAGGGCAAGCAGGAACTTGAAGAAAAGAAGAATACTGTAAATGAGAAAGAAAACATAGAAAAGGAAACAAAACAACAAGAGAAAGGAAATAATAAGTCAATGAAGGAAAAAGAAATAAAAGAAAAGAAAGAAATAGAACCAAAACAGAGTCAGGAAAAAAAAAAGGAAAAAGAAACAATAGGAAAAAAACAAGAGAGGGATCAGAATCAAACGAAAAGAAAAGACGGCACACAAAAGGAAAAAGAAAAGGAACATAAAACACGCGAGAAAGAGAGAACAGACAAAGAACCAAAAAGACAAGAGAAGGAAGGAGAAAGAAAAGAAGGCAAAAAGAGAGAAAGAGAGAAACAAAGAGAGGGGAACAAGGAAGAAATAAGCCCGAAAAGGAAAATGAAGGAAAACGTAGGACGGAAACAAGATTACTATTACTACAAGTTAGTAACCTTCCATTTCTGCCCTATAATGAAAGACTTGACAAGTGAAACGGAGGGACATATATGGGTCAACAGGATGACCGACCGGTGGCAGGAGACTGCTCTAATCCCCCGAAGAAAGAGCCGCTGAGTTCCTCAGAGCTGCCGGAGAGAGTGTAATATTTTACACGAAGGTTCGAGTGAGAGAGCGGCTGCCTGAGGGCTCAGTGTTAGACTTCAGCGAAGTGGAAACAATTATAGAGTATGTATAGAATTGTGAGAAGAAAAAAAATAAAAAGAGAAAAAAGAAAATTTTGTGAAATATATGTGACGAAAATGTAACCTCTCGATTCCGGGGATCGAGTGGACATTTACATCTCATTGTAAATATTCTTTCATATGTCATTTTTACTTTTATTTTTTCCTTTTCTTGTCATTCGCTTTCTTATTTTAAGTTCCCCGATTGTATTGTCCCATCTATGTTCGCCCCTTGTGAGTAGTAATAAAATCACATGGAGGAAATCTATCCACGTGTGTTGTGAGTTATTTTGTATGTGAAAATTGGAAAAAAACTGTTAAAAATTGTCAAAAAATTGAATCACGCGAGGCGTTTGCCGCTGCATGTTTGAACCTTTTATAGAAGGTGTGTCAACCCTCAAGTAATGGAGACTTACGCGGGGGTCGCCACAACAAAAAGTGACGAGTCTCTTAGAATAAGAGAAGTGTTCTTTAGAAAAGAACAATTGAAGGAATACGAGAAGTTCGTCAAAAGGGAGGGTGACAGCGTGAAGCTGGTCCCGCCTGTGGAAACAATAGAAGAGAGAAATAACAAGACGATAACGTATAGAACGCAAGATAGAACCACGAGAAAACTGGTGAGAGTGACGATTGAAGAAATAGAGAAATGTCTGGGGGACATCATGAAAAAAGCGACTTTTGTAGACAGAGGAAAGAAATATGGTACGGTGGAGGTGAGATGCGCAACAAAGGAAGTGGCGGCCTCATTGGCTTCCACTGTCCTGAAAGCGGAAAATTTCACCATGTGGCTGACGTATAAAGGAAGACGAGGGGTACGGGTAAGAGTCCCAAAGGTGCCCCCAGATATTAAAACAGAAATGCTGGTAACAGCCATTATTGGGGCAACAAAAGAGGAAGTAGAAATAGGGTCAATCAAGGAGACCAACGTTGTAAATTGGAAGGGATTCGGAGTAGAGTTGTGGCTGATGGCCACAATGGAAGACATCGAAAGATTTCCCTTCCAAATAGAAATAGAAAACGAGAAAACAATTAGTGTAATAGTGGAAGGCAGAAAACCGAATTGCTACCTGTGCGGATCAAGAGGGCACATAAAAAAGGAATGTCCGCCCTATGAATTCACAGCGGAGCAAAAAGAGACACAAAGTGGAGAGAAGGAAAACGAACACGAAGGAAAGAACAGCGAAAACAAGGAAAAGGAAATAACGGAGAAACAACAAGAGAAGGGAAGTAACAGCGCACTGAAGGAAAATGAAAACAAAGGGAAGAAGATAGTAGAAAAGGAGCAAAATTCACAGGGTGCAGAAGTAGTGGAGAAGGAGCCAAGGCAGAAGCAAGAGAAAGAAAAGGAAAGTACATTAAAGGAAAGAGAAAAAGCAGGAAAAGAACAAGAGAAGGAACAGAACCAAGAGAAAGGAAAAGATGGTATGCAAAAAGGAAAAGAAACAACAGGAAAGGAACTCAAGGCACAGGGTAGAGAGACGGCAGACAAAGAGCCAAAAAGACAAGAGAAGGAAAAAGAAAGAAGAGAAAGCAAAAAGAGAGAAAGAGAAACCGAGGGAGGAGAAAAAAGAGGAAGTAAGTCCTAAGAGAAAAACTAGAGAAAACGTAGGTACGAATAGAAAATTCAAATACTATGGAACGTTGATCCATCACAGGCACTGTGAGGAGATGGAAGATTTAATAAACGTAACAAACGGATATACGTGGGTCAGGATGGGCACCGAATGGAAAGAAACAGGTGCACTCGTCCACGAGAACGACGCCGAGGCGTTCATCGAGACAGCTGGCAAGAACGTGTCAAAACATGAAATGCCGACTTACAAGGTGGCCACGAACGATGGAAGTTTACTCAGATTTGGTAGAGATAATGGAGTATATATAAAAGAAAAGGTATTGTGAAAACTTTAATTTGGAAATGATAAAAAGAACTTTAAATTCTGGAAAAAAAAAAATGTTGAACTTTGTAAAATTTTTGAAATGTATGTTGAAAATGTATAAAATGTTTTATTTGGAAAATATTGTTGACGAATAAAAAACAAATGACGAAATGTAACCGCTCGATTTCGGGGATCGAGTGGGCATTACACCACATTGTACAAACTTCATAATTCATTATTCATTTTCCCGATTGTATTGTCCCATCTATGTTCGCCCCTTGTGGGTAATAATAAAACAACATGGAGGAAAGCACCCTCGAAAAGTGTCTTGGTGCGACTTATGAAAGATATCTAATCAGAGGCGGTAAATTCGCCACAATAGAAGCAAGGTTCGAATCAACGGAGCGTGCAAGGGAGTACTCGACTCAAACTTGCAAAGTGGAAATATTTTATTTTTACCATTATATCTGGGACGTAGGATGTCCCGGAAAAAAATTTTAAATGAGGTAGGCCACACTTCTATACAAAAGAGAGGACAAGATACAATTGAGCAAAATTACAAGAGATGGGCTAACAATATATTTTGTTATATATTTTGAGAATTGTTATCACTAGCGATATCAAGATATAACTTTGTATTTTGCATTTTATGTGTAGATGTATATATATAAATGTACATGTAATATCTACACATATATATACACATATATATATGCACTAGCACTATGACCCAGCAACGACGGGTCTTTAATGCTAGTCTATATATAAATATGTATATATAATGTATATATACAAAGTGTATATATCTGTATTTATTTATTTATATATATATATATATATATATATATATATGTGTGTGTGTGTGTGTATATATTATATATATATAATTTGTATATACAATGCGTACACACACATATAAAGCGTGTATGTATATATATTATATATATATATATATATATATATATATACGCACACAACCTGACACACATCTCCACGTTCACACACACATATACACACGCAAGCACATATACACACGCAAGCACATATACACACGCAAGCACATACACACATGCACATACATATGCACATAATACTCGCACACACACATATACACACATACATACACACACTAGCACAGGTTCGCACATATACCTACAACAAACAATACACATACAGACACGCACACAATTATACTCACATGGGCACAAACACACACGCACACACACACAAGCACACGCATGCACATTACGCCTACACAAACCCTCACACACACAACCCGCACACACACACACATACACAAATTCACATACACACATATACATACACACACAATATATGCTTACACGCGCACACACACGTATACACATATAGACACAGACACAGACGCACACAAACATGCGCACACGAATAACACACAACCCCACAGATACACGTATATACAGCCACATACGCATACACACATACACACAATACGCACATACAGACTCACACAAATGAACCCACACATACCTCCTATACACACAGTACACACTCATACATACATGTATACGCACATACAAGCACACACGCACACATACATAAAGTAAAGCACAATTATTCCCCACACACACAACCTTTATGCATACACACACAAACACATACATACACACACACACACTACAAACAAAACACACACACAATACATATGCATACACGCACATACTTCAAACTACCAGTACCTTCCACTGACCATTCTTCTACGCACATGGGTAGGTAGACACAAGAACCACACACAGATTAACAGCCACAACCACACACACACACACACGTGCTATCATTACACACATACACACACACATACCTCCTTCTCTTGCACTCTCCCGTCTTTGAAAGCACTTTTTCTTCACCCATTCCTTTCCGGTCATTCAAAATGTGACCGCGTGTGTACTGTTGGCGATTTTTTTCCTCCGTCTTCCCTTCCTTGAATCTTTCCTTTTCCTATATTTCTGACGAAGAGCTCCACTTGAAACGTTGAATTCTCCTTCTTTCTTTCCTTAAGGACAAAATACCTCATCTTTTAAAATATGGCCCAAGTAGACCCAAATGAAATCGGGTTATATTAACCAAAATGTGAAAAGGGGTCTAAATGGGGCTGGAAGGGGATTAAAATTGAAAGGAGCGGGTGTTTAGGAATTCTCTGTTACATCAAGCTAAAAAATTTGCGCCAGCCTTCAAATTGTCAATGTGTTGCCGTCCGTCATGAAGAAGTTTTGAATGCCTGCCATTGTGAGTCTACTGTTGTGAGAAAGAATCACTTCAAAACTTGGTGTTTAGGAATTTTCTTTTACATAAAGTTCAGCCAGCCGTTAAACTGTCAATACGTTGCTGTCCATCGTTAAGAAATGCCAGCCATGGCAAGTCTATTATCCTCAGATTCTATCCCTTCAAACTTTGGTTTCCAATATTTTTTAAAGTTTTATTCAGCTCGCAAGTTCGTCTGTCCCTTTTAAATGTTAGTGTTTTGCTGTCCACCTTGAAACAGACCTTTCTGTTGTCACTGCCTGATATTTATGATTGATCTTTCAAAATATTTCCTTTCTCAACTTACTTAAGATCTTTTGTTCTTTATAAATGGGCGAGAGATAGATAGTGAAAGATAGAGAGTAAGAGAAAGCGAAGAAGAGTCCAAGAGAAAGGAAGAGTAAGAGAGTGGAAATTGAGAAAGGAGAGACAAACAAGAGGGAGAATGTGGTGATAAGAAATAGAAAGGAAGCAACTGAAAGTAATAACCACACACTCACCTTCAGCTAGTGTTATAAATATAATGAAATTGTTTCATTGTTAGTTTTTACTAACCTACAAACAAATATTTTATTTCAAAAATTTGCATGTGTATATATGGGGTCCACAGATGATAAGATTGCTCTCAAGGGGTCCACAAACAAAATAGAGCATTTCAGAAAATCTATTTTCCATATTTTCGTAGTGTTTGTTGTTTCTGCACATTTTCCACATACAAAGGCTATTTTCTCTGTAAGCCTTCCTTTGATTCCACTACATCTCTTGTGTGTCCATAGCTTGCACTTTGTACACTGTATAAAATTTATCACTGAACTTATAGCTAACTCTTATCTTACTAGCTGAACCCCTGTATATGCCTTGTATGGCTTTTACAAGCTATTTGTCTACTCCTAGCTTCCTCAGAGACCACCATAACACAGAGCAAGGGACTCTGTTGAAGGCTTTCTCCATGTCAACAAATGCTAAATACAAAGGTTTACACATCTAAATACTTCTGTAGTTGTCTAAGAATATGTCAGTTGTACTTTCCAGCATGAAACCAAGATCTAGTTTAAATGTGTTTTTAATTAATTGGGCTATAACTTCCATAACCTGTTTCAGTAATTTGATACCTTCATAATTACGTCTATCTAAAGTATCCCTTTTGCCTTTGTAAACAGTTGACTATAATGCTTCTGCACCAGTCACTATGACATCTTATATAACCTGATTAGCTATACAGGCGACTTGATCAGGACCCTTCTCTGTCTTCATATCCTTAATTGCCTTATCTATAATGCTGCTGTCAACTAGGATAACAGATCCCTCTGTTGGTCAACATTCCTGATATCCCATTTCCAGTTCTTTCAGACATTTTGCATTGCATTACTTCTACATACATTGTCTTGTCTCAGATCACATGGCTGTTTTTTCTTCTGCTCATTGATTGATTGATTGATTCTAGTTTCAGCTTATGAGCTGTGGCCATGCTGGGGCACCGCCATTATTTATTTTTTTTTTTTTTGTATATTTACATTTATATTTGCACCCACTACCTGTATTGTGTTTGTTTTTATCACTGTTTTTAACATTTGCTCACTATTCCCAGCAGCTGGTTACTTTTGACACTACCAAAAAATGAACAATTTTATTGTTACAGGCATGAAATTGTAATGATTTTTTGAATGCTAATCTTGTTAAAGATTCCACTATGAGAGCAAGATCATCAGCATACAGTAACCCAGGAACCACTCTATAGAGTTTACTGGTTGCCCTTTTGTACCACCAGCACTAGTGAGGTTGCCAAGAAGAACAGGAAGGATAAAAAGACTAAATGGTGGGATGGGGTTAGTATTTGAGAGGGAGAGGAGGAGCAGTGGTTCTATGTCTTGTGTGTAAATCTTTTGTTTATTCCTTTGATGTGCTCCTGTTTAATTTTTGAAACTGATATATATATATATATATATACACACATATATAAGAGAACAAAGTATATATATATATATAAAATACAAAATGGGACAAGAACGCAAAACATCCGGACAACTAGGTGATACAAAAAGGGACAACAAAACATCCTGTTTTCTTTGTATCGTCTATCTGGATGTTTTGATGTCCCTTTTTGTATCACCTAGTTGTCCGGATGTTTTGCGTTCTTGTCCTATTTTGTATTTTATATATATATGTATATATATATATATATATATATAGGGAGAGTTTACAAAAAAAAAACAAAAGACGAAGACAGGTGGTGTACAAAAACAAATAGATGTATTAGTATAACGCTCAGGAATAGAAAAAGTCTTTTACATTTCGAGCCTATGCTCTTCTACAGAAAAGGACACAGAAGAAGCAAGGAGAGAAAAAAATGTGTGTAATGGCTAACGAGCTATCATGGCGTATATATATATATATATATATATACATATAACGGGAAGCTTTATGAAAATAGACAAAAGACGAAGGCAGGTGGAAAACAAACAAACAATTGTATTAGTATGGCGCTCAGGAAATATAAATAAAACAAGTCTTTAACGTTTCGAGCCTACGCTCTTCAACAGAAAGATACACAGAGAGAAAAAAAACACAGAAAGAAGGAGAGAAAAAAAAATGCGTGCAGTAACTAACGAATCAACATGGCGATCTGATTTCGGCCAGAGGTCAAAGATCAAACATGAGATGCGAGAGCGAAATAAGGGGAGATAATAGGGTTGATAATAGGGTTGAATGACCCTAGGATAGTTCTGGACAGGCGTATGTATGGGGTTGGTGTATGTATTAGTATGTATTAGTATGTATTAGTACGTATTAGTATGTATAAGTGTGTGTGTGTGTGTATGAGAGAGTATAAGTGCGTATGAGGGGTCTGGACGTGTGTATATATATAGGCACAGGAGTGGCTGTGTGGTAAGAAGTTTGCTTCCCAACCACATGATTCTAGGTTCAGTCCCACTGTGGCACCTTGGGCGAGTATCTCCTACTATAGCCTTGGGCCAACCAAAGCCTTGTGAGTGAATTTGGTAGAAAAAACTGAAAGAAGCCCGTCAAATATATATATATGTATTTGTGTGTTTGTGCCCCCACCATTGCTTGACAACCAATGTTGGTGTGTTTATGTCCCCATAACTTAGCGATTCAACAAAAGAGTCTAATAGAATAAGTACTAGGCTTACAAAGAATAAGTCCTGGGGTCGATTTGTTCAACTAATGGTGGTGCTCCAGCATGGCTACAGTCAAATGACTGAAACAAGTAAAGGAATATTATATATATATATATTATATAAAAGCTATTCTGTCTTCTAGGATCTTGGACATCCTCCATCCGATTGCGCTCAAATTTGATATGTAGATACCGACGGTATCAGGGCGTGTATAAGTCTTGAAAAAATTACAGAAATCAATTCCAGGTGAGAATGCAATCAATAAAGCCATGGGAACGTGCATTTTTATGTGCAAGTACATCAGCTGTTGCAATCGATACTACGAGTATGCGAGAAAAATGCACGGTGTCTCAAATTTAGGTTAAATCAGTGTTTCTCAAAAGGGTGGCCTATGAGACGGTCAGACAAGTTGTTTTGAGAAAATTTGGTTTAAAATGTTTGACAACTCAGCACCGTCCATTGGACAGGGTGGGGAGAGTTTTGCTCATATATATATATGTGTGTGTGTGTGTCCTGTCAAGCAGTTCAGCATAGAAAATGATCATTAAATGGTGATGATGATATATATGTATATCATCATCACCGTTAATGTCCATTTTCTATGCTGGCATGTGTTGAACTGCTTGACAGGATCTAGCAAGCCATTGGGCTACATCAAGATCCAATGTCACCTTTTGCATTATTTTTACAGTCGTATGCCCTTCCTAATATCAACCACTCTACAGAGTTTACTGGGTGCATTTTTTTGTACAACCAGCACTGGTGAGGTTACCTAGTAACTTGTAAAACAGAAAGAATACAAAGAAGGAAAAGCCTCCTTGGCTAAATGGCAGTGGGGGTCGGTAGTATTTGAAAGGGAAAGGAGGAGAAGTGATTCTATTCCAAGTGTTCAGAGGCTAGAGTGTGATGGAAGGACAAGCTCAGGTATCTTGCTATAGAGATACATGACAACCCAACATTATACAAGAATAGAAATAGCTGGAAAGATGATAAAAATGGCTGTGGTGGGATGCCAGAGCATCTCAATGTGGATACGAAAGAGGATGCAGACAATGGATGGAGAGGGTAGAGGGAGCAGTTTGATAAGCATGTGAGGGGAAATGGTTAGAGATGGGGGTTGAGGGGAATATATATGATGGTGAGGGAAGTGTGGTGAGTGATGCCTATAGTAAATGGGGCATAATAATAGATATGTAAGGGCAGATAAAAGATGTGCTAAGAATGGAATATAGCAGAAGAGAGAGAGAGATGATTGATGGAAATAATGTGGGTAAGGATGATAATGAGAAATGGAAGTGGTTCCAGGTGGAGAGAGAAGGAGGAAGGGAACTGGAAAGAAGGGAATGTATAATATGTACCTACTGTAAAAGGTGATTACAGTAGCTGTGGGGTTCCATAGGTAGAGAGGTGAAGGCTGTTAGGGGATAAGATGTAGGGAAAATGGAGGGAATGCTTGACATGGCAGAGTGGGTTAGGAGATGGGCAAGGCTCCACATGTACAAAGATAACTAAAGTGGTTTTAGGATACCATTTCTTGTGTAATGGATGCATCTTCTCAAGCACAGCAAATTGCAGGTCATCTTGATCCTTTGTCATCTTCTCCACAAGGTTTGACATCTTGAGATCAGCTTTCAATACCTTGTCCCATATCATCCTGGATTTCCCTGTTCCACAAGTTCCATCAACTTTAAGCAACTAGTTCTTCTTTCTTCAGTTGTCCTCATCCATATGCATTACATGACCAAACCAGTGCAGTTTTCTCTCTTGCACACTACAGCTGTTTCTTCTTATTCCTAATTTTTCTCTCAATACATTAGCACTTTGCCATAAATTCACACTGACATTGCACATCTAGTGAAGCACACTAGCATCATTCCTCTCTAGTCTTTGTATGTTCTTTCTATTCAGGGCCCGTACCTCACAACCATGTAGCATTGCTGTCTGTACACAAGCATCAAACAATCTTCCTAGATAGATAGATAGAGAGAGAGAGAGAGAAGGAGAGAGCTTTTGTTATGTAATAATATTTGAGAAAATATATTTCTTGTGTATCTTTAGTCTTTATGGCTCCTTTGTATCTTCTACATACCAGCCTTTCTCCATTAACCTTTCTGTCACTCCATTGCACTTCTTGTATGTCTTTAACCTGCACTGGATACACCATATGGAATTTGTGTATGTGTGCATGCATGCATAAAGGTTCAAGAGAAACATTAATAGCATCAATTTCATTGATTTAGGTGGACCTGTAAATACCATGCCCAACTGTTCATCATCATTGTTTAACGTCCGTTTTCCGCGCTAGCACGGGTTGGAAGGTTCGACCGGGGTCTGGTAAGCCAATGGCTGCACTAGGCTCCAGTCTGATCAGGCAGTGTTTCTACAGCTGGATGCCCTTCCTTGATGCATATTCATCAAGTGAAAAGAAAAGGAAAATGCGAAAAGTTTGTAATGGGCTCCAATTGTTCCTTCAGCCCACTGTCTTGGACTAGTGCTCTAGTTTATCAAGCCCTAAAGGAATAAAGGCATAGTGGGATTTGCACACAGAGCACAGACATTCAGAACAAATACCAGAAAGTATTTTATCTAGCACTGTAACAACTCTGCCAAACTACTACAATTTAGTGTATATCATTTTCATCAACATTATCATTTTACATCCAGTTTCTATACCGGCATGGAGTGTACAGTTCATTATTATCTGAGCCAAGTTCTTATTCAGAGTTACTACTCTCATAGATGGGTCAGAGAACCACATCTTACTTGGCTATCTAGGTTTTAGCACAGTTTCTATGGCTGGATGTCCTTCCTAACATTAACCATTCTCACAAATTTATCATATCCTCAAAAAGACTAGAGATATTCCACCTTACACTGTCTGAACTGATATACCAGTCACTTTACAATGTGTATTAGGCTCAAGTTATCATGGTATCATGAGGTCATCTTGTATGTTTCAAGACTACAGAGTGCTCTCAACTTGGAGAGTGAGAATAGAAAAGTGGGTGATGTTTAATTTGCAGTGTTAAGAGGAATTTTCTTTTTGCTTTTTATCTAGGTAAGAAGCCTGGAGAATTTATTATTGTGAATAAAGAAAAATATGCAGTTGTTGGGTAGGTGAAGAATTCTTTTAATTTATTGCATATTATTTTATTGGGCTTTTGTTAAATGTTATTTATATTGATTGTACATGCTACTGTATCTATTAAGCAACTTATCTATTAAGCCTTACAGTTTCATCATCATCATCATTGTTTAGAGTCCGCTTTCCATGCTAGCATGGATTGGACGGTTCAACTGGGGTCTGGGAAGCCAGAAGGCTGCACCAGGCCCAGTCTGATCTGGCAATGTTTCTACGGCTGGATGCCCTTCCTAACGCCAAACACTCCATGAGTGTAGTGGGTGCTTTTTACGTGCCGCCGGCACAGGTGCCAGACGAGGCTGGCAATGGCCACGATTGGATGGTGCTTTTTACATGCCTCCGACATGGAAGCCAGTTGGGGCGGCGCTGGCAACGGCCACGTTCGGATGGTTCTCTTATGTGCCACTGGCACTGGTATCCCAGCTACAATTTCCATTGATGTTGATCGATTTTGATTTTGATTTTGATTTAATTTTCTAAGTTTATTTTGAAATTTCAAGACATAGGAGGTGCAGGCATGACTGTGTGGTAACAAAAACTACCAACTACTAATATAGAGCATTCCAAGCAATGAAGAGAATTTATTTTACTACTGTTCTGATTACCAGTTGCTCAAGGACATCTGCTACATACAATGTCCTTATTTACTTAGGCATTTACCTAAAACTAAAATACACAATACACCAACATGATTTTTTAGTGAAATTAAAATTTCAACATGCTGGGCTAAAATCTTAGTGTTATTGTTAGGAGCCGAGGTTAGGATCAGTTTTATAAGCATATTTCAAAATTTCATGGTAGATTTTTAACAAAATACTAATTTCATCATTATATTAAAAAAAAAACAAGCTGCTAATCTGGAAGCATTTACCTAAAACTTAAATACATGTAAATGTTCTTTTTAGCTGTTACCCATAATCAAGAATGACTTGGTAGTAAGAAATTTTTTAAATATATAGCGAAGGAATGTTATCTAATGTTTTTTGCTTTTTCATAAGTTGTTTTGTTCATTAATATATGCAGGATCTGCTCTGTAAAATGAACATAATTTGTTAACATGCAGTGCTAAATTCAGTCCTTTTCACTGCAATGAACTGGCTTATCTTTTTGGTTGTGCATTCTTCTTATCCATTTAATGTCCAAAGAAACTAGAGATAACCAGATGAATGTGCATATAGAAAGCATGATTATTTTTAAAGTATCAGAGAAGTACTTAGCTAAGAATAAACAATTATACATGGCATGCATTGATCTAGAGAAAGCCTTTAATAGAGTGCCCCACTGTGTGATATGGTGGGCTCTGACAAAGCTAGGGATAGATGAGTGGCTGGTGAAAGTTTTACAGGCTATGCACAGAGATGCTGTCTGTAAGGTAAGAGTTAATCACAAGTACAGCAAATAATTTGGTGTACAGGTAGGGGTTCATAAAAGGCTCAGTTCTTAGTCCCCTCCTTTTCATCATCTTCCAGAGGAATTCAAGAACAGCAGCCCCTGGGAACTATTATATGCTGATGATCTTGCCCCCATAGTGGATTCCATATCAGAGTTAGGTGAGATAGTCCAGGCATGGAAAAAAAACCTGGAATCCAAAAGCCTTAAGGTTAACTTAGCAAAGACTATGGCCTTAGTAAACAAGAAAACTGATGGAAACATACTCCACTCAGGTAGGTGGCCCTGTTCAATTTGTAGGAAAGATGTAGGCAGAAACTCCATACAATGTAGCAAGTGAAAGCTGTGGATGCACAAGAGGTGCAGTGGATTAATAGGAGGTTTATCAGAGCAGCTACATTTTGTATGTGGAAGATGCACAGGATCCATAAAAACTTTAGAGACTCAAGAAATTGATTCTCTCAAATTCCCTGGTGGCTCATTAGAGGTAGTACATAATTTCTACTACCTAGGAAACCAAATCAGTAGTGGGAGAGGATACACATAGAGTGTAATGGCTAGAATAAGAATAGGATGGAGGAAATTCAGAGAAGAGAGCTGTTAGCTGCAAAAGGTTTCTCTTTCTGAGTAAAATGAAGATTGTATGATGCATATTTACTGACAGCAATTCTACATGGTAGTGAGACTTGGGCTCTAAATGCAGAGGGCATGCAAAGGTTAGAAAACAATGAGACTAGTATGCTCTGCTAGATGTGTAATATAAGTGTACATGTTCAACAGTGCTAGTGTTTTGAGAGATAAGTTAAGCATAAGAGGAATTAGTTGCTGTGTGCAAGAGAGAAGACTGCACTGGTTTGGTTATGTGATGTGGATGGATGCTGACAACTCCATAAAGAAGTGCCAATCTCTCAAAATAGATGGAACACATGAAAGTGGAAGACATGGGATGAAGTACTGAAGAACAACCTCAGGATGCTGAACCTTTCAGATGAGATGACAAAGGACTGAGATGCCTGGCACCTTGCTGTACTCAAGAAGACCTATACTCTACAGCAGAAGTGTTAAGACCAGTCCCTTTTGATGTCCTTTTTTTTTAATATAAAGAGTAATTTATCTCTCAACTGAGTTGCCAGTGTTAAGTAGTGTATTTGCAACCAAAAATGCTACTTGCTTCCTGAAACCTTGTTGAGAAATAGATCTCTAATTTATAACATTTAAAGCAGACCTAACAATATCAAGAATGTAAATTCATGCCAACAAACTTATACTGCCTTTATTCATATGTCAAAATATGTGGTTGGCATCAGGAAAGGTATAGAAAGCATACTGGAGCTGATATTGAAGCTAGATGCAGTCTTATGGCTCACAAGATTCTGTCAAACCATACAACTTATACCAGCATGAAAAACAGACATTAAATGATGATGACAATACATACAACAGGCTTCTTCCTTGTTCCCATCTTCCAAAGCTAAATGATAGGCATGGTTTCAAAGTGGGTCATGGCTCAGCTAATTAGGAAGAGAGTTAGCCTGGATGAGATGTAGTTTGGTTCTGTGCCAAGGAGAAGCACTACTGATGTTATTTTCCTTGTAAGGTAACTGCAGGAGAAGTATTGAGCAAAAAATAAACCTCTGTACATGTCTTTTATCAACATGGAGAAAGCCCTCATCTGGAGGTAGATGAATAGTTCATGAGAGCCATCCAAGCTATGTACAAGGATGCTGTCAGTAAGGTGAAAGTTAGCAATGAGTAATACAATGAATTTAATGTGCAGATAGAAGTTCACTAAGGATCAGTTCACAGTCCCCTCCTCTTTGTCCTACTTCTTCAGGCTATAACAGAAGAATTTTGGTCTTGGGAGCTTCTCTATGATGATGACCTTGTTCTTAGAGCTGAATCTCTACAAGAATTAGAAAAGAAATTTCAGGTGTGGAAGAAAGGACTAGAGTCAAAGGGCCTAGTAAGTAGGAAAGCAGAAACATTACTAATCCCTTTTGGGAGATGACCCTTCTCAATTCCATATAGTGTATGCAATGCAAATTATATATACATAAGAGGTGCAGCAGTATCATACGAAGGTTAACAAAAATTGTAGTCTTTGTATGTGGCATGTACAATAAACACTAAGAATGAATATAAGGAAATAGACTTCTTCAAATGTTTGGGTAGGAGGTCCTTAGAAGTAGGGGATAGCTTTCATTACCTAAGCAACCAAATTAGCAATGGAGGAGGATGCTTTGAAAGCATAGTTTTTAGAATAAGAATCATCTGGGCCAAGTTCAGAGAACTATTACCTTTATTAGTTACAAAAGGGTCTCTCTCTCTCTCTCAGTGAAAAGCAACCTTTATGATGCCTGTGTATGGACAACTATGCTACATGGTAGTGAAACATGGGTTGTGACTGCAGAGGTCATGCAAAAACTTGAAAGAAATGAAGCCAACATGTTCCACTGGACAGGTAGATGAATAGCACAACCAGTCATTGAATGATGATATGAGAGAGGGAGACTGTATCTTGTGCCAGCTCACAGTACCTCTCTGTCTGGTTTCTGTGGTTGAAGAGAAGATAACCACTCCAAAATACATACATCCCAGTTTGGTCAGGTGCTGCTGTGAGCTGATTTGGTGTATTTACATTCATTTGTCTATAGTGAGAAATTTTCTCTATAACAAAACACAGTAAATGACTTTCTTACAGGTTTGAATATGCCTCAAGATATAATATAGATATAATGTTTACCTTTGTTGTTACATTAAGTGTTGACTAGAAATTCTATGGATATATTTTGTTGTAGATTACAGCAATAAAATGGGGCACTATTAACACAGAAGTAATTTAATATCTTTCTCAAGATATACTGAAAATGGAAGATAGGTATTAATTCATTTCCTCTAACACCTTTGAGAGAGCAAATTGCAAAATGTTAACTACTACCTAATAAGTATGTGCTAGCTTTGTATTCAAATTTAGCTAGTTCTATAATTTATTGTATTATGTGGGTTTTTTACTCTTTCTATAATTTGTATTTAATTTTTTTAAATATTAGTACTGTCTTGATGTTATTGAAAATGATGGTTGAGTACTGTGAATGTGTTAAAGATATCCCAGCTGCTGCACAAGACATTGTCACAAGATTGATTGACTTGCTCAAGGTATATACATATATTTTCAATAAATTCATATTTAACTTATTTCTGTGTTTATATATATATGTGTGTGTGTGTGCATGTGTAAAGTTCAAGGAGGGTGAGAAGACAGATTAGTTTATCATCCTCCTCGTCCAGCCAATACATATTGGGAATACAATCAAATATATACATATATATTTTTTATTATAATCCCAAGGTTGGGCAATCACGATATATATACAGAAAATTACATCAGATAAAAGAAATTGAATTAAAATCATGAGCAGGTGAGATGTTTAAAAGATTTACAATAGTCCTCAAATGAAGTAAAATTAAATAGAGCAAGGTAGTTTTAAACTGTCTTCAAATGAAATAAAAATAAAGTAGTTCATGAATGAAATAAAAATATAATGAAGCGAGATATCTTATCGTTTCAAGCAAAAACTTTGGTAGCCACATTTCCTTCATCAGAGATAAAAAATTTTAAAGTTTAGGTTTTGTTTTAAAAGTTTCTTTTTTTAAAAAAGAGTTTATCACACAACTGTGTGATCTAGGTAATAAATATAGAAATGGCGAGAAAGTTGTAAATGAGTATAAAGGAAAAAATAAAAATGAAAATTCCAAGCAGTCCGGTGTGTATAAAATAAATTTTCATGTCTTATGATTACTAGAAATACAAGATTATATTTATACCTATACTAAATTATATACCTAAATAAGGATGAGTGATCTATATTGAGAAACTCAGTTAGCATTTTAAGAAGCTTTTTTCTTTTCTTTTTTTTCTAAACTTTTGGAAGTTGATAGCAACTTGTGCCAACATGAGGTCAAAACCTTGGATATCTTATTCAACAATAATTTTTTATCTGTTCTTCATATATTTATGGCTTCTTTCAAACAAAGGCTACAGGTTTTTATATGGTGCACCCCCCACCCCATCGTTATAGACCATTTTAGGGAGTATATTCTGTTACTAGTTTTTAACCCTTTCATTACTATATTTCTGACCAAAATAGTGAGTTTCAATTAAATTCTAAAATAATCATGAATTTAGGCTTGTTTCATTAAATAACTAACTTTTTTACTTATCAACATATTAACGTGATATTTGGAACATAATTAAAGAAAGGGTTCTTAATCAATTCTATTGCATAACTTTTGTGTCAAAGTGACTTTAATTACAGGTAAATTGAGCAAAAGGTAAAAATATTAAAATTTTGTTTAAACATCACCATAGAAAATGAATCATCAGCTAATATTCAATTGGGTATGCAACAAAATTTTGATAAAGAAGAATTGTGCACATCACTATATCATCAGTTGAATTTAATGCACAACAGAACAGGTGTACCATAAAGGTGGAATAAACTGAAACACTGGAATCCACCTAAATCCACCGCAAGTTTGACCGAACCAAGGAAATCGGTCAAAAAATAATATACGGCCCTGGTTATGGTATCATCATCATCATCATCATCATCGTTTAACGTCCGTTTTCCGCGCTAGCACGGGTTGGACGGTTTCGACCGGGGTCTGGGGAGCTAGGGACTGCCCCAGGCTCCAGTCTAGTCTGGCAGTGTTTCTACAGCTGGATGCCCTTCCTAACGCCAACCACTCCGCAAGTGTAGTGGGTGTTTTTTACGTGCCACCTGCACAGGTGCCAGAGGGGTCTGGCATCGGCCACGTTCGGATGGTGCTTTTTATGTGGGGGGGGGGTGCAGAAATATAGGGGAGCACCAGTGGGGAGGGGTGGTTCAGAGAAATGATGGCAGGTTCTAGGCAAGTAGAACGTAGGATATCAAGAGAGGGGTAATGCATGGGGAAATAGCGTATTGAAGAGGGGTTCGAAGAGTAGACACCTATAATGGTGGTGGGAGAAGCGACATCCGGTATAGATGGAGCAAAAATATAGAGATATCCGGTATTGGTGGTGGGGGTGGGCAGGGCGGGTGCACCGCGAATACACGATGGTTGATTATAGTCGAGAGGAGAAATGGATAAATTAGTTAAATAATTAGATAGATAGAAAAATTAGATAAAAATATTTAGATAGATAAGAAAGCATGTATGATCGATCGAGAAGTGAAAATAAATAAGCATTCAAACTTATCTGCGCTCGGGTGCTAGATGAATAAATGAGAGAGCTGCCTTTTTAAGTAAAAATTGTCCGGAAGAGGAATTTTTGGACAAGGCGGAAGTGTATTAAAGGAACAGGCTTCAAGATGGCGGATTATAGTCGAGAGGAGAAATGGATAAATTCCAGACCACATCGTTCCCGAGGCCATGCTGACTAACATTATTTTCCCTGTATAAAAACTAAATCCACAGCAGTACCCAGTATTTGCTTCACAAATTTTCCGAACTTTGATCCCCCATTTTGTGTTTGTTTACATTCTGTGTAAATTTGTTTCCGCAATGATCATTTCAATCAATAACTTTCAAACCACATCGTACCCTAAGCCATGCTGACTAATACTATTTTCCCTGTGTAAAAACTAAATCCACAGCAGTATCCAGTATTTTGCTTCACAAATTTTCCAAACTTTGATCCCCCATTTCGTGTTTGTTTACATTCTGCGAAACAGTTTGTTTCCGAAGTGATCGCTTCAAACAAGCATACTGAAAAAAATAAAAGTCTAATGGTTTCGCTTCCTAAGAAAGACTATAGATAAACTCTATCTATCTCCTCAGAAAAATTGCTAATAAAAGCATTTTTAAAGTTTTTACTTCATTTCGATGTAAAATCGTCTTTGCTGTCGTTATCGCTGCTTTGTTTCTTCGGAATCACTGCTTTCGGAGAAAGAAATATCCTATTCATTATTGTACACCACGTGCTTCTGTACCTCATTCATTTTTTCTCTCGATATCTCCCTATTTTCCATTGAAAAAGCTTTAAATTCGGAATCAATGCTTGATAGCATGAAACTTCTATCCATTTTCACAGTTGAAGAAAAATCGATGCTGAAAAAAATCTCCCAAAATTCACTGAGTTGAGATATCACATCAAGCAATGTCGGATACTATAACCCAACTATTTACAAAGTGAAATCACGTGTTTTAACGAATGTACCGAGATTTGGGTTCAAATTTACATTTAAATAACAA
Source organism: Octopus sinensis (assembly GCF_006345805.1). NCBI lineage: Eukaryota > Metazoa > Mollusca > Cephalopoda > Octopoda > Octopodidae > Octopus > Octopus sinensis. Next base: position 52,798,764 of record NC_043007.1, on the reverse strand, counting down.
TAGGTTCTCTCAGCCGGGTTGGTATTATGAACCAAAAAATTTTTCGCCTGGCTACAGCCAGATTAGTAACAAAAGGGTTAATTTATTTCTGTATATGACCAAACCAGTTGAATTTTTCGTATTCTTCTTAACAAACAAATTCATATGTGCCCTATATCTAATCTTGAAATTTGTAGTGCTTCCAATGTATACTCTATTAACTTCGTTTAAAGTATTCACTTCACATTTATATACTACATTGTTGCATAGACACTGACCATCTAGTGCACAATTATTTTGGGAGGGACAATTGCGACTTTTTCCTACAGGACCACCCAGTTCTTTATTATTATTTCCTTTGTTACTATTAGTATTTGTCAAATTTCATATTTTAAGCCTATTATTTGTGGCAATAATTGATCCGAGGTTCGATGTTGTGGAGTAAGGAAGTTTCAGAATCAATTTGTTAAAAATAGAGTGGTGCGTATGAGTTAAAGGAAAATTATTCTCAGTTAATTTAAAGAATAACTGGGGGAGGTTTTTAACCTGTAAGGAAAACAGTGGGTAAACCAAATAATATCCTGTTTTTTTTTAAAGAATTTCCTATTTACATTAATATTCTGTTCCATTATTACAATTTAAATTCTTATTTTTCATATATCTACATTGTTGTCCTAGTTCAAGAGGGTCAATATTAGATGGGATATCTATATCTATATTCCCAAATTTGGGATCATTCTAGCCAGTTTAATTCTAAATACAGTATTTTTTTATGTATATTATTTTCATGTTAAAGCCACTATTCATAAGGGCCAGATTATACATGTGTGCATGATTATTATGTATATGTATGTATATATTTGATTGTATTCCCAATTTGAATATGTATTGGCCAGACTAGGAGGATAATAAATTAATCTGTCTTCTCTCCATCCTTGAACTTTGATATTTGCTCAATATATTGAGCCCTTCCATGTTATTTCAGGAAAAGAGTTACACTCTTTTATTATTTGATGTGTGTGTGTATACACACACACACATACATGTAGTTCAAATTTACAGAAAACAAAATATGAAGACAGGTGAGAGATCAACAAGTGGCTGTATTAGTTTAATGCTCAAGAAGAATGGAAAAGTTTTTTGATGTTTTGAGCCTATATTCTTTGACAGAAAGGATTAAGATGAAAAAAATGGAGAGAGAATGATAAAAAGCAGAGAGAAAAAAATGTGTAGGGACTAACAGTTCAACATTTTATATATATATAAGAGAGAGGGTACATACGCCGCTATATATATATATATATATATGTATAAAAAATACAAACTGGGACAAGAACGCAAAACATTTTGATGACGACACAAAAAACACAGACGGGACATTCGAAGCCTTCAATCTTCAGTCAAGAACCAGATCATCCTCGCAATTTCGGCTGATTAATCTTGAGATTGCTCCAATCTGGCCAGCTCCAAGGAAAAACTAAGATAAGCACATTAGATTCCTTGGAAGAAAGCTTCGAATGCATACAAAACAAGGACAGAAAAACTGACGATGTTACATGAATATGAATACAAAAATAATACGTAAAAACAATAATAATAATATTAATAACAATAACAGGACATCACGAACAGGCGTCTTTCGACTAGGACGAATTAAGCTTAGCTGGTGGGTTAGGAATGTACCTTGGGGCAGAGAAAAAAAATGTTGGTGTTACCACGACGGCTCCTAGACTCAAAAGGCCAGCAGCCGGTCAGTCAGTCACGTGTGAAGAGAAGAGAGAGGAATCAAGGAAGGGGAGAAGAGAGAGAAAAAGAGGAACAAGGAATTAAGGAGGAGGACAAGAGAGAGTGAGAAAAAGGGACAGAGACAAAGTGAAGTGCAAAGAAATGTAGGAGAGGGGGGGAGAGACAGTGTTGAGTCATACCAAGTTTAGAGAAATGTGTAATTACATATAAGAGAGAGGGTAGATTGGAGCAATCTTAAGATTAGTCAGCTGAAATTGCGAGGATGATCCGGTTCTTGACTGAAGATTGAAGGCTTCGAATGTCCCATCCGTGTTTTTTGTGTCGTCATCAAAATGTTTTGCGTTCTTGTCCCAGTTTGTATTTTTTTATACATATATATATACTGTCTGTCCATCCATCTATCTATCTGTCTGTCTGTCTATCTCTCTCACTCTCTATCTATCTATCTATCTATCTATCAACCAATCAATCAATCAATCAATCAGACAGAAATAGAATAAATGACAAGGCAATAATATTTAGCAGGATTGAAGGAAAGTATATTTCATGGAGCAATAAATACTTGTTTCACTGATTCACTATCTCCTAGCTGGTGTTGGCAAACATCTTTTCAGAAACTTACCAAACAATCTAGTGGATACATAATGCAAATGGACTGTATTCTCATTGGTAATGTAAAGTCCTTTCCTGATGAAAAATGTACTATCCAACAAAGGCTAGTAGTTAGTGTCTTTAGACTTAGTGCTAAGAAGAACTTAGAGACTCAAACCAATTTGGTAAAGAAAGATATGGAAGCTTAAGTATCCTTCAAACAGTCAGAGGTTGAGAGATGTTCTAATTGAAGAATTTGGCATAAAGAACAATTGGAAATTTTTTATGAGACAACTTACTGAGGTCTAAAGACCAAATTTATGGCTGGTGCAAAGTTCCAACCTGGCCAAGGGTTATATGGTGAAAGAACAGTGAAGTAGTAGAGAACTATACCAAGTAGCTAGAAGATGAACTAGGAAACTGGTGTATTTAGTAAGAAAAGGATAAAAAAAGGAAGAACTTTGCCAGTGTTCTACAAGATAAGGACCAAAGGCATGTATTTCAGATTGCAAGACAGTATATCAGAGAAATTCAAGAGGTGGGAGAAATGTGTGTACAGAAGGATAATGGTACACTTGCACTTAGTGGTTCTGAAAAGAAAGAGGCATGGAAGTACTACTATGACAGGCTACTAAATGTGGAAAATGAATAGGAGAATGAGTTTTCCTAATGTGAATCGAGTGGAAGTAACAGCCATTTTTGTTGACAGCAGTGAGATAGACAATGCAATTAATGATATGAAGACTGGGAAAGCCCCTAGTACATCAGGAGTTAACACTGTGATGCTTAAATTATCTGTTGGAATGAGATATAGCCTAGTTACATGTGAAGTAAATGAGATTGTCCAGGTGGGTATCATGCCCAATGACTAGCGTAGCAGCAGCATAGATAACTGTTACAAAAGTAAAGGAGACGCCCTAGAGAGAAGTAATCACAGAGGTTAGATTGGGTCATGAAAATCACTGAAAGAATTATAGCTCAATTAATTAGGGAGAAAGTTAGCCTAGATGAGATGGAGTTTGGTTTCAAGAAATTCTATTGATGCTCTCTTTATAGTACAGCAACTGCTAGAGAAGTATTTAGCGAAGAGTAAACCATTGTACTTGGCATTTATTGACCTGAAGAACGCCTTTAACAGTGTTCCTCACTCTGTGATCTGGTGGTTGCTGTGGAAACTAGTGGATGAAAGGCTGATGAGAACCATATAAGTCATGTAAGACACTTAAGGTGTCTAGGATTGCAAGACAGTATATCAGAAAGAAGTAAAATGTCATTGGGAAGAAATGTATTTGAAATTACGTAAAAGTACACCTGCTGTTACTACTGATGACAAGAGGTATGAAAGTAGTAGTATGAGAGGTTGTTGAATGTGGAGAGTGCATAGGATAAAGAGGGGTTACTACATGCTGAACCTACAGAGGAACCAGCAGTTCAAGTTGACATCTATGTGATAGGCAAAGTATTAAGGATATGAAGGCAGGGAAAGCTGCTGGCCCATTTGAGATAATAGCTGAGATGATCAAAATATTGACTGCTACAAGTTTAAAGGAAATCCTTTAGAAGAAATGGATCTTTACCTTTTGACCGACTGATTTAAAAAATAATTTTTTGAAACTAAACACTTTCAAACTTCGGATACTTGTAGCATGTGTCATATAAAACATCTTTTACTCTTAGAATTTTTGAGAAAAGCTTATATTTAAGAAGTTATTTCACATTAAAGTTGAAGTATTTCGGTAATTTCAACCAGTCAATGACGTGTATTCAGCTGAATAAAATTACTGCTGTTGTTTGTCAACAAGAACTTCCGGCGGTGTATATTTTGTTTGTCACTGTTATTTATGACAACCCTAACTCTAAAACCTTAATCCTAACCCTAACACCCTAACTCTAAAACCCTAACCCTAAAACCTTAAAGCTAAAACCAGTACAAACATGCGAACAATGTCATAAATAACAGTGACAAATGAAAAATACACCGCCGATTGTTGTTGTTGACAAACAATGGCAGTAATTTTATTCAGCTGAATACATGTCATTGATTTGGTTGAAATTACCGAAATACAACTACTTTAACATGAAATAACTTCCTAAATATAAGCATTTTTTCAAAAACGCTAAGAGTAAAAGATGTTTTATATGACACATTCTACCAGTGTCCGAAGTTTGAAAGTGTTTAGTTTCAAAAAATTATTTTTTAAATCTGTCGGTCAAAAGGTAAAGATCCAAAGAAATCATTGAGGCATCAATGTGGACTAGGTTATGCAGAGAGTTGTACAATTAACTGGAACACAATTAGCTTAGATGAAAAGGAGTTTGGCTTTATGCCTAGAGGAGGTAACACAGCTGCCATCTTCCTAGTGAGACAACTTCTGGAGAAATACTTACCTAATCCATTTTACCTGGCATTTGTTGACTTGGAAAAGGCCTTTGATAGGGTGCCATGCTCTATGGTCACTAAGGGAACTAGATGTAGATGAATGTCTTGATGGGCTCTACAAGTTATGTACAAGGTGAGGATCAACAATGAGTCCAGCTAAAAATTAAGAGTGAAGGCAAGGGTCCTTCAAATCTCAGTTCTCAGTCCTCTCCTATTTGTCATAGTCCTATAGGCCATCATAGAAAAGTTTAACACTGGCTGTCCATGGAAAATCCTATATGCTGATGATCTAGTTCTTATTGTTGAATCTATAGTGGAATTGGAGAAATTGTGAGTATGGAAGCAAAATCTAGAATTGAGAGATCTCAAAGTAAACTTAGTATAGATTAATGTGTTAATAAGTAAAGAAGAAAGGCCCTGGTATCTTCTGGGAAATGGCCTTACTTAATATGTAGGAAGGTGTAGATAGGGACTCTTTATGCAGTATAAGTTATGGACATACAAGGTATAGTGGAGTAGCAGGCAGGCTAACAGAGAAGGCAAGCTTTGTATGTAGGAGATGCACTGGAGTAATACATACTAAGAGCATGCTGATAGACTTTCTAAAATGCCCAGCTAGAAATAGTTGATAGCTTCAATTACCTAAGTGACATAATTACCAAAGGAGATGGCTGTTGAAAAGGCATAGGATCAAGGGTAAGAACAAGCTGCAAAAATTTTCTGGGAGCTTTTGCTGGCAGCAAAGACCTTCTTCCTCAAAGTCAAGGACATATGTATGATGCGTGTGTTAGAACTCCAATGTTGCATGCTAGTGAAATGTGGACCTGGAATGTAGAAGACTTGAAAGAAATCAGACGAGCATAGTCTGACAGTCAAGAGAAAAACTACATATGAAAGAGAAAATTGCAAAAAGAATCAGGTGTAATTACATGAAAGAATACTGCACTGGTATGGGTATGTGATGAATATGGAAGATGAATGCTGCATAAAGAAGTACTGAGCACTCTTAGTGGAACCTGTGCAAGAGGGAAGCCAAAGAAGACTTAGGTGAAAACTGACTTGAATATGCTATTTCTCATGGAGGAGATAATGAAGGATCATACTGATTAATGATATGTGGTATTGCAGAAGACATCACCACCCAGGGCAAAACATACTCTGACACAAGGATTTTAGAAGCTGAAAGATATTTTGTCTCTTGTCAAGCCTGTATATGCTGCCTTCTCACTTTTATCCCCCCCCCTCTATCTATTGTTCACCCATCCTTTCACTCATAACTCTTCATTTGTCATCTTCCCATCACCTGTGCATAATCTTCATCACTATGATTTCCTTACACTTCACTAAGCATTACAGACTGCATTAGTGTATTTTCATCATCTTTTTCTATACACCCTACCATCTACTCTTGCCTTTGTTCACTACTACCAGTCACTCTTTCCTGATCATACTTTTCAATCATACTTCTTTTCATCCATCCATTTTGATCCTTCTGATCTCCTCACTCTCTCTTCTTAGTCACCTGAACAAATGTACGTACCTGAGGTGATTGAGTACTCCCTACATTTACACTCTTCCCCTTCCCCAACCGTTTCTGGCCTTTATGCTGTCATCACACTCCTACTCTCCTCCTCAGTCTATATGTCTTACGTTATTGTGTATTTTCTGCCCTTACTGTAAACTGGGACAGTAGAAACCTTGATGTCATGTTCTTTTTTAGCTAAGATTTTGCAGTCTGCCAGAAGAGAATCAATATTTTCCTCTTACTGATTCATATGCAGCACTTATTCATTGAATCAATGGAATAAATACCCTTGCTCACAATTCCTTCAATTAAATCCAGACTTCATTATTAGCTTTAATCTGTTCAAGTATAGTGTTTTTGCTTTTTCCTTCATTTCCTCATGCATAATATCAAGTTCCGGTATGTCTAAATACTTGTATTGATAGTGTTATATCCTTATGCCTCCAATATTATAGTACAGTTGATACTGTCAACAATAGATAAAGAATACACTGTAACAGTGTAATACCAAAACAAAATAGAAACAATGGCAGTAACAAGTATGCAACAGACCAACAATCAATATTTCCAACACAGTAACTTGGACTGTCAACTGTACCTGGATTTCAAACACCAAACTATGAAAGTTGTCTACGTCAGACCACTAGTATTTATAGGGTGTCATACTCTTGCCACAACATATCTCCTTTTGAGATTTTGAGTTCCAAAGGAATAAAGAAATTTTATTTATTATTATTATTTTTAGTATCTTTTTCACTCGGGTCTTATCTCAAAGTGTTTGGTCTGCTTCAGTTTTCTCATGCTGGTTCTATGGGACTCCATTACTTTTGGTGCTGGTACATCGAATACATCAAAAAATACTTCCATAGGAATTTCTCTCCATTCTTCAGTATGTCTCTTCTTTAGCTGATTTATGTGTCTCCTATGTTCCTAGCATGGTCTTTTAATTTGATACATCATAGTTCCTTTTTTTTTTTTTAACAAGGCCATCCTCCCAGCCTTCTTTACCATTTTTGTAGGTTTTAAAATGCACTTTTTCTCCTACTTTGAAATATTTCATTGCATCTTTCATGTTTCGTTTACATCTTTTTTTCTCTGGCAATAACTTATCAAAAATCGATTTGTTCTTCTCGCGAACATCAACACTGTGGGTGACTTTCCTGAAATTGTACTTGGATTGGAGATTGCTCTCTATACCCTTAAGAATTTTGTTAGTGCTTTGTCATTACTTAATTTGTTATTTAATTCTTAATGCTCTTTTGAATGTGTCCATGAATCTTTCTACCTGCCCATTTGATCTTGAATGGTAGGGTGAAATGAAAATATGCTTTATCACATACATTTTACAGAAGTTCTTGAAATCATACCCTAAGAATTGCATTCCATTATCAGAAACTAACATGTCTGGAACACTGTATCATGTAAACAGTTCATATCGGAACTTTATAGTTGTCTTAGCGGTTGGTTTATTGCACCTGCATATCTCTGGCTACTTTGCACAGCTGTCTACCACGATTAGATAGTAAGTGTCGTTTACCAGTTTGGCACAGTTGATATGTAACCTAGACCATAGCTTCTCAGTCTCAGGCCATGATTGATATTTTACCGGCAGTAACTTCTCACCAAATTTTCAATATCCTGGTCAATAGTCAGCCAATAGATGTAGTTTCTCATCAGAGCTTTCATCTTCAACATTCCTGGGTATGCACTGTGGAATTGCTGCAATACACGTTTTTGTAATATAGTTGGTGCAGCAACTCTTTACACATACATCGTAATATTGTCATATATTGAGAAAGTACTTGAATTTGTATTTTTATTCTGCTTATTTTTTAAAGCTTCTTACATTTTTGTAATATACTCATCGCCTACAAATTTCATTCTTATATGCTGTGTAGCCAGTAGCAGTTCTTGGATAACATTAGTCATAATACTTCTTGTTTCATTTTCTGCCTGCACTGTGGCTATCATGGTATTTTCTAGTGGTTCCATATTTTTGGGAATTAGTTTCAATAGACAGTCTGCATGACCAATTTTTTAGATGGAATATACTGCATTTTGAAATTGTAATTTTGTAACATTATACCCTAACATTGTAGTCGGTTTGCTGTATGGGTAGGTAACATTTTCTTTGACCCATAAATTGATAGCAATGTTTACTGATCTGTTTGTAACAGAAATCTTCTACTACGTAGAAACCTATAACATTTTTTCGCAGCAAAGATAATCAATAAGGCTTTTTCTGACTGTAATTTTTCTCTGCCACTATCAGCGACCATGATACATGAATTACTAGTTTCATACTTTCATCTTTATACTTGTGTAGCATAACTGCTCCTATTCAGTACTCCGGAGCATCAGACACCACAACAATATTCATTTCAAGATCGAAATGCACAAGAGACAAATAGGTGATTAGAATCTTCTTCAAACAACTTCTTCAAACAACATTTTGGCATTTAACCAACCAATTCCAGTTTGAGCTCTTAATTTGTGCATGTTAGGAATGTAGTTTGCATAGTAGTTTGCCAGCCCAAGAAACACTTGTAATGTTGGTATATTTGTCGGAGTAGGTATATTCTTTATTGCGTCTGCCCTCAATGGGTCAGGCTGTCTACCATTTTTATCAATTATTTGCCCTAAGTACTTAATTTGAGACAAAAAGAATTTGCATTTTTCTTCACTCAAAGTGAATCCATACTCTTTAATTTTCTTGAATACAGCTTTTATATGCTCCATATGCTGTTCACATGAATTATTCTTAATACATCACCCAAATAAAGGATTGCAAATTCACAATCAGATAACATAGTGTTCATGATTTGCTGAAATATTACCGGTGCAATCTTTAATCCAAAAGGTAACTGGGTATATCTGTACAATCGTCTGTGTGCATTTATTGTCAGATACTTGAGCATTTGTCATCTACTTTAATCTGTAAATAAGCATCAGACAGATCCAATTTGGAGAAAAATTTTCCACCATTTAATTTTGTGAAAATGTTCTCTGGAGTTGGAAGTGGATGGTGGCACGTCTTTAAACAGTCATTTAATCCTGTAGAGAAATCAGCACACAGCCTAATCTTATTATTTTTCTTTTTAATGCATACTGTGGGCACTGCCCACTTAGAGTAATCCACCTTTTTGATGATTCCACTCTTTTCCAGTCAGTCCATTTACGATTTCAATTGCTGTGAATGGTACGTTTCTCTTAGATTTAAATACAGGCACAGCATTTTCATTTACTTGAAAGTAAGCTTCAGTCTTTTTGCATAGACCTAAGTCCTCCAATAGTACTTGAGGAAACATCTTTTTCAATTTTCTATTCTTGTCAGAGGGTGTCATACTTTCGCCACAACAGATTGTCATCAGGTTAAAACATCCTTCTGATAGTCTATCTTGTTAAAATGGGTGCATTTTGATATACTAAATACTATTCCAATATCTCTGCAATATACCTTGACTGTATTAACGTATATTAACAAGTGAATTTACCTTTTTCAAACATTGCAAGTATCTTTAAGTCATTCATGAAGACTTGATGATTTAGGGACAATGCATTTCTTCCTAATTTCTCACCCATGTTGGCTTTTCTTAAGTGTCATTCAGATGGGAATTAGTATAGTAACAAATAACAAAGAAGTGAAAGGGTCTCTTTTAATGGCTACACTTCTCAATGATTTCATGTTCACCATCAAGTTTATTTTCCATTGTGTCATGCTAGCATTGAGGACCATCTTTCCAGCTGTGCCAAATATTCTAAGTGACTCCACAATTTAAAAATGATGCACCATATTTAAGCTTTTCTGAAATTGATCCATTTCATGCATAGCATAGTCTGTCTTTGCTTGCAGTTCTTTGCTACCATTTTGTTAGTGATTAGATGGTCCTTGATACCTTTTGAGTATTTCCTGCACTATTCCTGTTCAGTAGGTAATAATTTATTGCGCATCAAATGATTGTATTTGCCTGTCTGTAACTTCCACAGCAGACTGAAGCAGTGACTGGTCAATAATTTCCTACCGCTTTTCCTTTCATTGGAACATTCATTATCGAAGTTGTTCGCCCCTCAACCATCCATTCCAGTACACTTTGTGTTACACATTCATTTAGATAATTCCCAATATGATTGTATAAGGTTTCCAGTTTATCTGAAAGTTCTACCAGCACAGACATTGCCACTACCATATTCACTGTAGCCCCTGGAAAATTCACAACCACCATCAATAACAACTAAAACGCTAACGATAATGCAATCATTTCCACCACAGCAGCTATAAAAGCAGGCTCCTCTGCTGAAATGATGAGGTTGTATGAGCAAGTTTTCATAAAAGACAAATATAGGAGCCTGAAAAACTCCTGAGCAGAGGGAACAGGAGAGTTCAGCTTGCAGTCCCTTCACAATTGATGAAAATAACTGCCAGAAAAATGGTTATATAGTGGGGTGTGTCTATTAAAAACTGATGGTGTAAGGGAAATATGGGGTGATGTAGATTTTGTAACTTGAACCAGGTAATAACTTGAGTTACAAAGACTGTACAGAAGATTACACACCAAAACCTTACCTCAGAAACTTTCTGTCATCCAATGTAAATACAAAGACTTTTTGCTCTTTCTCACAATGTCTTGGTTGGTAAAAGTTAAAATATCAAATGCAGTATCAGATATTTATAGGGAAATGGCATGGTCTTGTAATCTTGCTTGATATTAAAAAATATTGTAAAAAAATTGGTCTATAATATCAAAAAATATTGTAAAAAATTGGTCTATGACTGGGTTGGATATTTTGATCCAGTTAAAGGAAGAACCCCTGGATGAGATTTCCAAATTTATTGAATTGCTGATCATAGTGAAAGGTGGAAAACCTAGATATCATACATGCAAGAGCAGCACACACTTTAAGGCCCTCAACAACAAAGTGGAAATGCAAGAAGTTCTATGCTGCAGCCAACATCATAGCTACAGCAACAACTACACCAACAAGAACAGCAACATCCCCAGCAGCTCCAACAAGAAAAGCAACTGCAATTGTGGAGACCAGAAATCAGTAATTCTACAACAGCTACTCATACAAGCATGGGAGGTCTTTTTATCCACTGGTCGACCAATACAGAGAAACAATCACGCACACATGCATATCCATCTCTTCCTAATACAAATTTAGTAGATATAGAAGTATTATACTCTAATGCGAACAAGATGAGACCATTGCGAAAAGCAAGTATTGCAGCAAAGAACAACTCAAAAAGCAAGAAACACAAAAACTGTCTTAAAACCATCCAACAACATCAACACCAAAACTCCAACAACAGCATAACCAATGACCACAACTACAAAAAACAAAAGCACTTAACCCTTTCGTTACCAAACCGCCCAAAGCCGCCTGAAAAAAATTTTGGTTAATGTGACCAAGCCGCCCGAATTTACCTATTCATATTTAAATGAGAATATCAGAGCAAATCTCTTTAGTACATTCGTGAAAACACGTGATTATGCTTCGTAAACAGTTCATCTACAGTTTTGTACAACGATCGATGTGTAATTTTAATTCCCTGAATTTTGGGAGATTTTTTTCCACATTTTTTTCGGCATCGATTTTTCTTCAACTTTGAAAATGGATAGGGGTTTCATGTTATCAAGCATTGATTCCGAATTGGAAAATTTGTGAAACAAATACTGGGTACTGTTGTGGATTCAGTTTTTATACAAGGAAACTAATGTTAGTCAGCATGGCTTAGGGTATGATGTGGTCTGGAAGTTATTGTTTGAAGCGATCAATGCGGAAACAAACTGACACAGAATGTAAACAAACACAAAATGGGGGTTCAAATTTCGGAAAATTTGTGAAGCAAATACTGGGTACTGCGTGGATTTAGTTTTTATACAGGGGAAATAATGTTAGTCAGCATGGCCTAGGGAACGATGTGGTCTGGAATTTATCACTTCCATACCATAACCAGGGCCGTATATTATTTTTTGACCGATTTCTTTAGTTCGGTCAAACTTACGGTGGATTCCAGTATTTCAGTTTATTCCACCTTTATGGTACACCTGTTGTGCATTAAATTCAACTGATGATATAGTGATGTGCACAATTCTTCTTTATCAAAATTTTGTTGCATACCCATTTGAATATTAGCTGGTGATTCATTTTCTATGGTGATGTTTAAACAAAATTTTAATATTTTTACCTTTTGCTCAATTTAAAATTTTAATATTTTTACCTTTTGCTCAATTTACCTGGATTTACCTGTAATTAAAGTCACTTTGAGACAAAAGTTATGCAATAGAATTGATTAAGAACCCTTTCTTTAATTATGTTCCAAATATCACATTAATATGTTGATAAGTAAAAAAGTTACAGTTATTTAATGAAACAAGCCTAGATTCATGATTATTTTAGAATTTAATTGAAACTCATGAGGGGTGTATTTTGGTCAGAAATATAGTAACGAAAGGGTTAAAGGAAAAGAAAATACAAACTCAACAGCAACAGCTAAACATACAATCAAGTACACAGGCTGAACCCTCATCATCTTTACAGGTTATTCAAATAAGCAACAGCAATTTAATGCAGGAAATCATGGAAAACAAAAACATTCTCATAAATTGGGATTGATTTCAACAAATTCTTGTTGAAGACTCCTTAAGATGAACTATTACTTCAATTTGACACAAATATCACTCCTAAAAAAATTCCCTGTGAACATTGAGCTTTTTAGGTTAAACCTGAAGATGGCCTTTCACAAATTCTTCCTAAACCAGTGAGAGGACAGGACCACTAGCCCTTCGCAAAGACCAAGTTGGGTAACCTCTCCATATACTTTTCTAACAGACATGGTTACGCTGAAAGTGAGTTTATCATCATCAGTTAACACCTGTTTTCCATACTTACATGGGTTGAATAGTTTGACAGGAGCTGGCTAGGATAGAAGCCATAGCAGGCTCCATTGTCTGTTTTAGTATGGCTCCTACAGCTGGATGTCTTTCCTAATGCCAACCACTTTACAGAGTGTACTAGGTGCTTTTTTATGTGGCACTATCATTGACAGAGTCACCAAGTTCCTTGCAAGATGAAAAGAGCAAAAACCCTTCAACTGGGAGTGGGGAGTAGTATGGCAGGAGACACTTTTGCCAGTTGAGAGATTAAAAGTATAAAGGGACAGAGATAGGTGCCTTGCTGTACATATATGGACATCATAGTTGGAAAGGAAGAGTTAGAGAGTAGGATAAGGAGAGTGATAGTGGAGATGTGTTGGGACATACCCTCAAGGGACATTGTGGGTGGTGAGAATAGGTGAAGTGATACAAATGTTTGAATTGGGTGAGTGAGCAGGATAGAGTTCACTCTATTCTCACCACCCACAATGTCCCTTGGGGGTATGTCCCAACACATCTCCACTATCATCTTTCTCACTATCACTCTCCTTATCCTACTCTCTAACTCCTCCTTTCCAACTATGATATCCATATATGTACAGCAAGACACCTATCTCTGAGAGAAACCGAGGAGAGGCTTGAAGGCAGGGGATTGCAGTAAATATAAGAGGGCATTGAAAATAAAAATAGATAAGCAAGTTGTTTATAGTGGAGAACAGCACAGTGGGGAGAAAGTGCAAAAAGGAGTTGATTAGGTGGAGAAAAACAATGAAAAAAGGAAGCAGTTTAGGATGAGGAAGAAAGGTAACTGAGAAAGCCAGGGGAATGTAGTATGTGCCTATTCTGCTCTCAGGTGATAGAGAAGTGATGGGTGTTAGGGGATGTATGGGGGGAGGCAGAGAGGATGTGTGATTGAGGCAGAACCCTTCACAGACAAGCATTACCAAGGTGGTTTTAGGATTTCAATTCTGTGGTGGGTTGGTTTTCTTTAGCACAGCAAGGTGCCAGATATCTCAGTCCTTTGTCATCTCCTTCCTAAGGCTCAGTGTCTTGAGACTAGCCTTCAATACTTCATCACATATCTTCCTGGGTCTCCCACTTTTACAAGTTCCATTCATTTTAAGTGATCAGCACTTGTTTATGCAACTATTCTCATCCATATACATCACATGATCAAACCAGTGCAGTTTTCTCTCTTGCACACTGCATCTAATTCCTCTCATGCCTAACTTTTCTCTCAATACTGTAGTGCTCTGTTGCACTTACACTCTGACATTGCACATCCAGGAAAGCATACTAGCTTCATTCCTCTCTCTTGTATTTATGTATGTGACCTGGGGTCAGCTTGGTTCAAAGTCAATTGTTCGATGACCTCAGGTCCCAAGATAGAGACATATCAACTATCTATGAAACCAGGATCTATAAAAAGCATGTGCTCTCGTCAACTTTTCACATGACGTAAAAGCAACATCATGAACAAATCATGGAGATTGTTGGTCTTAAAACAAAACCAGACACAACTCGTGTATCGGTAAGTAAAGCTACCCCATCTTCATTATCAGGAATATATCATGAGACCCTTAAACCCGTGCCTCAGCCACACCTAACAAAGACAAAGCAACAACATCTAGTTCTAAATGATCAGTAAGTACTATGTATTAAATAACCTGTTACAGCTATGAATATCTTTGTATTTTTGTTGTAGTTTTTCAAGACCATGTGGTTAATAAAGATATCATCATTATTATTATTATTATTATTTATTGACATCCAACATAATAAATTGATCCACATAATTTTCTTGCATTCTTCAGACTTTCAATTCCCGTACCTGCCAGTTGGTTCTTGGTGCTGGAGCCCTTCAGTTAGTTGGTCTAAAAACAATTTCTACAAAGAATTTAGGTGAGTAATGTGTGTGTGTGTGTAATGCTGTCATCATTTTACATTCACTTTCCAAGCTGTCATAGGTAGAAAACCTAGATATCATATCATACAGGTCATCACAGTCCAAGTCATTCTTATTGGGAGCTCAAATTTATTGTTTGGTTTGGTTTCTATGATTGGATGCATTTTTTATTGTCAACTTTGCGGAATGTATTGGCACCAACACTAGAGTGCTGAGTAACTTAAGATGTATAGACTGACTGCGGGTAAGAGTGTGGTTGTTGCTTTCTGTTGTTTCCTTCCTGTTGTTTATCACCACATTCTCCCTCTTTGTTTTTCTCTCTCCTTTCTCTCTCACTTTCCCACTCTCTTACTCTTCTTTTCTCTCGGACTCTCCCTCATTTTCTCTTACTCTCTATCTGTCTCTATCTATCTCTCTCCTATTTATAAACAACAAAAGATCTTGAGTAAGTTGAGAAATAAAATATTTTGAAAGATCGATCATAAATATCAGGCAGTGACAACGGAAAGCTCTGCTTCAAGGCAGACAGCAAGACACTAACATTTAAAAGGGACAGATGAACTTGCGAGCTGAATAAAAATTTAAAAAATATTGGAAACCAAAGTTTGAAGGGATAGAATCTGAGGATAGTAGGCTCACCATGGCTGGCATTTCTCAATGACGGACGTAGTGGCAGTTTAACGGCTGGCGTAAAATTTTGAACTTGATGTAAAAGAAAATTCCTAAACACTAAGTTTTGAAGTGTTTCTTTCTCACGACAGTAGGCTCACCATGGCAAGCATTCAAAACTTCATCATGGACGGCAACACATTGACGATTTAAAGGCAGGCACAAATTTTTTAGCTTGCTGTAACAGAGAATTCCTAAACACCCTCTCCTATAAATTTTAATCCCCTTCCAGCCCCATTTAGACCCCTTTTCACATTTTGGTTAATATAACCCGATTTCATTCGGGTCTACTCAGGCCACATTTTATAAGATGAGGAATTTTGTCCTAGGTCATTTGAGGAAAAAAATAGTTGCCATGCAAACTCACCAGCACTTTTAACATAGGTGTGCATATTTTCAGCTTAACCGACCACATAATGCACACATTATATATATATATATATATATATTGTGTATATATATATATATATATATATATATATATATTATATATATATTGTGTATATATATATATATATATATATATATATATATTATATATATATATATATATATATATATATATATATACGCATTAAAAATATATGTACATATATACGCATAATATATATATATGTGTGTGTGTGTACACATTATATATACAAATGTATACAAATATATATATATATATAAATACAGATATATACACTTTGTATATATACATTGTATATACATATTTATATATAGAACACACACACACACACACATATATAAATTAACCCAATAATTATCGCCACCACCACCACACAATCATGTGAACAAATATTTGTTCTCATGATTGTGGCGATAATAATTCTCTCTATGAATGCAGAAAGACGTAGAGAGAGAGAGGGGGGGATGTGAGAGAAAGAGTGAGAGCGTTGGGGAAGGCGGCGGGGGAAAGATAGTTGATCTGTCACACGTCGTTATAGAGAGAAATTGAAGGGAAGGGAAGAAAGAGAGAGAAACGGAGGAAGACAGGCAAGACTTGTCAAAGTGTGGGTTTTTTGCCCTAGTAACCACACTTTACATGTGCCCTAGTAACCTCATTTTACATGTGCCTGTAAATTTCAGAGCAAATCCGACGGGATCTAGTGGCCTTTAACCCGTTCTCAATGCCAAAACCATACAAACAAACTTTTTGCATTTCAGAATTATAATATAGAGACTAGCTTAAGGTGACCTGCTCTACGCGCGGGTCATGTTTTGGTTGTTGGACCAATGTATTAATGTAGCATTGTTTTAAAACAAAAGAGGCAATGCGTTTATTTCTAAAAAAAAAAAAAAGACAACGTCCGCCAATGGGAAGACAGTTCATATTCAATTAGAGCACTCTGGGTATAATCATAAAATTGAAAAATGGAATTTCGGTGGCGTATATTGTTGAGGACTCTAAAAAATAAAGGTTTTTAACCTGCAGGAAGATAGTTTAAACCAAAAAAGGCAGACTGTAAACTCACATCTGCAATAGTGTATGAAATTAGAATTCACACCCAGCTCAGTTTGTAGAAAGAATATCATGACGTGAACGCATGAGTTGGGAGTTTGACTGATGAGGTTATATGGTGGCATATGCCAGTCCTTTCGACACCACCTAAACAATGGAACAGTGTATAAAATGTAATTAACAACTCATTCACTTTATGAATGTCTTATGTTGGCGAAGAAACAATAACTTGACAACACCGTTCAATGGAGACGTAGAAGGAATCGGAAAATGAGGAATAAAGAGACAAATGAGTTGGATCAAATGTTTGCAAACATTTTAATCCAATCTTCTTTATGAACCATGTTCTTTTTAATGTCTTTATTTTCAAGAATGAAGAGATAAGACATGCAGAAGAAACGACAATCATACAGTGAGAGGGTTGGTTGAAGAAAGAGTAACAGACGCTATCAAACGACGTTATAGAGAGAATGTGAAAGGAAGGGAGGAAAGAGACAGAGAGGTGAGGAAGAAAAGGTCATATATGAAAGAAAGAAGTGTGCGATTTTTGCCCTAGTAACCACACCTTTTAAGATAGGGATTTCTAAGCTAGCCCACTCACATCCTCACCTCATTTTACATGTCCCTGTAAATTTTGGAAGAAAGAGTAACAGAGAGACGGCGGAGGTGTCAAACGTCGTTATCTAGAGAGAAAATGGAGGGAAGGTGGAAAACAGAGAGATCGAGGAAGAAAAGGTGATATATGAAAGAGAAGACTGAAAAATAAAATATTTTGAACCCTAAAAATGATTTTGTTTACAATGAGAAAATGAATGAAATAGTTAAGAAGTAAATATTTCAAAACTGGAAAATTTTTCAAATTTACTGACAAATTATTGTTAACGACGTTCGCCTTGAGCATACAAATAAATTCTTTAAAAGGGTATAATGTTTCTTAGCACAGCAAATCTTGTATCCACACAAAATAATAACATATCTTCTGATAAATAATATCTGTTATAATTGTGCGGTGGTAGTGGGAGATAATAAATCACCTTTCTGAAAACCTGTGGTGGGAATATTTAAACTTTTGCGGCTGTCACGTTTCGTCTTTATAGATACAAACAGAAATACATTGAGAGACGTGTTGGAGAAGAAAGAGAGATGGCGGAGGTGTCAAATGTCGTTATAGAGAGAGAATGTGGAGGAAAGGGGGAAAAGAGAGAAATCGAGGAAGAAAAGATGATATATGAAAGAGGACTGAAAAATGAAATATTTTGAAACCTAAAGATGATTTGTTTTAAGAGAAAGATTCTCATGATTTTGTGGTGGTGGTGGCGATGATAATTCTCTCTATGAATGCAGACAGACGTAGAGAGAGAGAGAGTGACAGCGCTGGCGAAGGTGGCAGAGGAAAGATAGTAGACGCTATCAAACGACATTATAGAGAGAAAGTGAAAGGAAGGGAGGAAAGCGAGAGATGGAGGAAGCCAGGCAGATAATAGAAACCGATGGTGGCGAGGGAAAGATAATAGACGCTGTGAAACGACATTATAGAGAGAATGTGAAAGGAAGGGAGGAAAGAGAGAGATGGAGGAAGCCAGGCAGATAATAGAAACCGATGGCGGCGGGGGAAAGATAATAGATGTTGTGAAACGACGTTATAGAGAGAAGGTGAAAGGAAGGGAAGAGAGTGAGAGATGGAGAAAGACAGACACATAAAAGAATGAGAGTAGACTTGTCAAAGTATGCGTTTTTGACCCTAGCAATGACACCTTTTAAAATGGGGATTTCTAACCTAGCCCACTCACATCCTCACCTCATTTTACATGTCCCTGTAAATTTTGGAGTCAATCCGACGGGATATAGTGGCCTTTAACTTGTTCTCAATGCCCAAAACCAGAAAAACAAACTTTTTGCATTTCAGAATTATAATATAGAGATAATGGGAATAGGAGATGGAACAATGATAACAGAAAGGTCAGAAATAAATAGTTGAGAGTATTGGTGGGGATAGAAGTGTAAGTATAGAACATACTCAATAGACTAGGTTCTTTACATTTGCTCAGGTGTCTCTGGATGGATCAGAGAGAAAGAGGGATCAAGACAACAGAAGTGCCAGAACAGGTGATTGGAAGATAGGGATATTTAAGGGTGAAGTCAGTAGGGCAGTGTTTAGAAATAGTAGAGGTAGAGAACGATAAGGTTGGGTGACGAGATAAAGGCAAGAGTAGCTGTTTCACCTTACTGACAGCATCCCTGTACATGGCATGTACAGCTCTCACCAACCACTCGTCTTTTTCTTGTTTCCACATTGCCCATCAGATAAGGGGGTGGGGTACTCTATCAAAAGCCTTCTCCTTGTCAACAAAAGCTAAGTACAGAAGTTCATTTTTGGCTCAATACTTCTCCTTCAGTTGCCTCGCCAGGAAGATAGCATCAGTAGTGCTTATTCCTGGCATCTTATCTAGTCTAACTACCTAATTAGTCACCAGTATGGGTGCTCCTTATGTGTTACCAATACGAGTGCATTTTACATGTCACTAGCCATTTACATAGGATCAGCACAAGTGCCATTTATGAGGCACCAGTGCCATTCACGTGTCACCAGCACTTGTCATGATCACACTTTCACTTGGCTTGACATGTCTTCTCAGGCACAGCAATTCGGCTGAAGTCCCAGTCTCTTGCCATTGCCTCTGTGAGATTCAACATCTGAAGATTACATTTCACCATCCCATCTCATGTCTTTCTGGATCTACCTCTTTCACAGGTTCGTTTAACATTTAGAGATTAGTACTTCTTTATGCTGCTGTCCCCATCCATACACATCACATGACCATACCAGCACAGTTTTCTCTCTAGCATGCTACATCTGATGTCTCTTATACCCTATTTTTCTTTTAAGACACTTACACTCTATCATACATGCATACTAACATTGTAACATTGCATATCCAGCAAAGCATGCTAACTTCATTTCTTTCAAACCTTCAAATGTCCTCTGCAGTCACAGCTCATGTTTCACTGCCATGCAACAGAGCTGTTCATACACAAGCATCATAACCCCTTTGTTCTCAACAAAAGTAGAAGTTCTCTGAACCTTGCCCAGCCTGTTTTACTCTAGCAACTATGCTCTAAGAGCATCCTCTTCCACTGCTGACTTGGTCACATAGTAATGAAACTGTTTGCTACTTCTAAGAATCCCCCAAGCATTTGATGAATGTACATTCCTAGTATTTATTGTACATGCACATCTGCCATACACAAAGACTACTTTCTCTGTTAACCTTCCTTTGATACTACTGCACCTCTTATGTGTTCATAGCTTGCACTGGGTACACCTTATGGAATTTCTACTTACTTCTTTTCTACATATCATGCAGGGCCTCTCAATGCATCTAAAGCACACTCATTGCCCTCAAACTGCTAAAGTCTGAATTCCATTATAGCCAGTTGATTTATAACCTTATACTTCTATTTTCTCTTATTCCTTTTATATCTTCCCCGCTCTTCCTAACCTAACTCTTTCTTCCATACAGACATTGCATTGACCAACCTACACACAGCTAGAAATTGCCAAGTAGATTTTATCTTGTATCTTATCCTCCACTCTGAAATCTAGGCCTCCTGCCACCACACAATGGCTAGTGGTTGCTAGTTCAAGAACCACAGGGCTTCTGAAACGTGATCAATAAAAAAGTGTCGCCCTCATCTGCTGGGTTTGGGCAGCTGACACTTTCCATCAAACCCAGCAATATAAACTTAGAGTTTTCATGAAGTAATAAAAGTAATGTAATGAGAAAGAGGAATCTATAATGTACATAATTTACTGTAGTCCTTTGGCATTGAAGGAGTATAAACACAGACACGGTTGTGTGGCCAAGGCACTACATTGGGACATATTACAGCAAAGAGAATTTAAAGTAGGATGAAACTGGTATGAACATCAACTAGAAAGTGTAATAGCAAATGACCAGTCTTATGAGATTTTAATGTACAGACTGATCACAAACTTCATGCAAGGTGACCAAATATTATTGTTCTGGACAAGAGGTAAAAAAAGTGTCTTCATAGATGTAGCTATATCTCAGATATGAATGCAGTGATCAAAGAACAAGAGAAAATAAGAAATTACCAGGATTTGGCTTGGAAAATACTAAGGCTGGTGGGTGGGATTCTACAATAGTAATCCCAGTTGTTATAGGCACCTTCGTTACCGTCATCAACAGACTCAGCAGTTTTCTTATTGAGATTGATGCAACTATGAGAGTTGCATTAATTCAGAAATCTGCTCTATTAGGTACAGCAAGGATTGTAAGGAAGATCCTCCATATCTAAGAAAACTGGTTGTGACCTGGTATCAAGGACACTGATTCCAAATATAAGACATTTGTGCACATCATGAATAATAATAATAATAATAATAATAATAGTAATAATAATGGTGATGACGACGACAACCTGATGCAGTACTTGGCACTGGCTTTCATGGCTTCTGATCTTAACTGATTGGAAGTGTTATCATTCACATGTTTTGTCTTGGTATAAAAGATGGGCTACAGCAAATAATCTGCTCAATATCAGAGAGTTGCTTGTCAGTTGTTTGATTTTAACCAGTTCTGCATGTCCCTTGGTGGCTGACGATATGTGCATTTCTGATCATGAGCAGAAGTAGTGGGGGATCATCATAGCCGTGTGTTGAGAGGAATTCTTTAGGGTTTGATTAATTTACCTTTGGAAACATGGGTATTTCGTTCAACATCCTTAAACAACCCTCATTCAGGGACCTTTTGGGTGGGATGGGCTACTTGACCTGAAGAAATTCTAACTTGGCCCCACCTACAAGGTCATGCACTGTTTATATTGATATGAGATCACCATGTCACATACATATGGTTGTGATGCATGTGCCTGCTGTACCCTTATCAGACAGGTAGTCATGATGGGTATACTGGGCTTTGTGTATTTTGCCTCAGTGTCACTTTGATGGCATGCACTGCTCTCACTCAATAATAATAATAATAGCACATATAACAGTGAAAGTACTCTGGAATATAGCAAATATGAGGGAGATATATCAGATACAATTATTTTAAACCCAGATAGGTCATCATCATCATCATCATTTAACATCTTTTCCATGCTGGCATGGGTTGGATGGTTTGATAGCTGGAGCTCAGGCTGTTATGTCTGTTTTGGCATGGTTTCACCTTGGGCAAGTGTCTTCTACTTTAGTCTTGGCCAACCAAAGCCCAGTGGATGGATTTGGTAGACAGAAACTGAAAAAAGCCCATCATGTGTGTGTGTGTGCATTTCCCTCACCACCACTTAACAACCAGTGTTGGTGTGTTTGTGTCATTATTTCATTGAAGTTGGTTGTTATATTGTCATTAATTTCATCTCCTTGTCACTGCAGCCATCTTGCCACATTCTCAACTTTATTTCCTTGCTATGCAACTCAGCACTTTCTTCAGTGATAGTTTATCATTTTCTCTGTCTCTATATTTTTCACTTAAACAATAAATAGAAAACACACCACCTGCAGTGGATTTTCTTTTTAGTAAGTCTTAGTAAGTAGGAGGCAGACAAATCATAAATCCCTTCAGGTAGATGGGCCTGCTCAATCTGTAGGAAAGGCATTGGTAGAAACTCCATAAGATGTACCCGGTATAAGCTATGGACACATAAGAGGTGCTGCAATATCAGAGGAAGGTTAATTGGGAAAATAGTTTTGTGTGTGAAAGGTGCACAGGTACAATAACCACCGAAAATTTATGGAATATAGACCCCATCAACTGCCATGTGGGTAAGCTAGAGGTAGTAAATAGCTTCTGTTATCTAGGTGACCAAGTTAGTTGTGGAGGTGGATGCTCCAAGAGCAGAGCTGTGAAAATAAGAATAAGCTGGGCAAAGTTCAGAGAGCTCCTACCTCTGCTGACAACAAAGGGTCTCTCCCTCAGAGTGAAAGGTAGATTGTATGATGCCTGTGTGCAAAAAGCTATGCTACTTGGCAGTGAAACATGGACTGTGACATCCGAGGACAAGCGTAGGCTTGAAAGAAATGAAGCTAATATTTTTCACTGGATGTGCAATGTCAGTGTGCATGCATGACAGAGTGTAAGCATCTTGAGAGAAAAGTTGAACAAAAGAAGCATCAGATGTGGTGTGCAAGAAAAATGACTGCGCTGGCTTGGTCATGTGATGTGTATAGATGAGGACAGCTGTGTAAAAAAGCACCAATCTCTAACTGTGGAGGGAACCTGTGGTTGACGTAGACTTGGGACAATGTGATAAAAACATGATCTTCAAGTTTCTGCTTTTCCCTAGAAATACACCTATTTAATACTTCACCTATAATCCTTTCTTTCATTTGGTTCATTCATAAAGCAATATTTCATTACAGATTTGTTCACTTCTTTCATTCAGGTGGTTTTATCTGGCTTCTTTCAGTTAGATCTGGTGCACATTTTTGATATATTTTTTTTTTACCTAAACTAGGGGTCTTTTTTATAATATTAAGAGGAAGATTGATATGGATTGACCCTGCATCACCTGCCTGCCACTCCTGATAGCTTCAGTCCTACAACCTCCAATTCCAGTTTTGAGGTTATCTGTAATGAGGTTAGTGTTTTAAGGTGACACTAATATTGGTGATTTTATTGAGACACCATGTCTGAGGATTGCTAACCAACCAAAGCTAAAGAGAGTCTGCCTCTTCATGTATCAGACTTGACCCTGCTGGAGGCCAACTCAGTATTTGTGGTCTCAGTGTAAGTTGTAAGGTGATACCACCACCAATATTTTATTGAGATACCATGTCTAACAGGAGTACAGAAGTGCCAACCAAGACTAACAGGGCCTTCTTCCCTATGTGAGAGGTGCAACCCTGGCAGGAGCCAACAAGATCCTTCTGGTTTCAAGGTAATTATTGTTATTATCATTACCAACCTTGAACTACCATGTAGCATTAGTAATAACATAGGTCATAACTGGATGGCCATTGACTCTCCTGAATCCATCTGGCCTCTGCTAGGTTTTGCCCTTTGCCCTGCAGGATGTCCAGTTACCAAAAACACCAGTCTCACAAGCATGCCCAGTGAGGTAACCAATTTAGTTGCTGATGGCTTAATTATATTCTGAATGATGTCCTAACATATCACATCACAATATTGTGATTTCTACCCTAATGTCAGAAAATGTGTATGAGAATGTTGAGAGTTAAAGATGGTCATTAATGATGTCATAGTCCAACTCGGTGTTTTCCCATACATGATCTATAAAAAGAATTTTTCTTCTGAGAATAGTTACCACTGCAAAGGTCTTTCCACATTTAAGTATGCACAAATGTGTTAAATATAAATGTACACAGCTTTATTTTATAAAAAGATAACTCTTGTGACTCCTTCTCTTCTTCGTCTTTTTTTTCTTATCATCATCATCATCATCATCATTATTATTATTATGATTATTATTATTATTATTATTATATTTTAATTTCAGCTCTTGCATCTCGCTGTCTGCAACTTGTTGTCTTTTATGTACCATTTGTTAAAAACCATTTTAAAACAAGATTATATGATAAAAAACATATGTTAAAGCACTTGGATCAGATAACAAAGGTAAGAAAATATAGTTGCAAGATTTTTACTTAAAAATATGTGCAAATGTGTTGTTATTTAGCCTTAGATCGCTCTTGTTTCAGCAAATATATGATCAAGCATGTTCCAGCTGTAACCATCCTGTCTTTTATTCAGATATCGTGTATTCCAGACTATAATATCTCTCTATATATAAAATTCTTGGTCTGTCTATTCCCTGTGCATTCTCTAACAGCTCCAAATCAAATCAAATTTTACGAGGTAATAGTATTACACCCTGTGAATGTCAATATGTAATTTTTATTTTCATTTGGATTGAAACAATATCACATTTTCTTGAAAATAATCTTTCTATAGTCAACTACAGTGACAGACATTTTATACTATGATGACAATGATGGCAAAGTCACATTTTGTATATTAGTGTGTATGTGTCTTTGAGTGTGTGTGTGTTTGTGCTTTTGTTATGTATAAGATATTAAAGGACATTTTATACCACAATGATATCACATCTCTATCATTCTCTCTTCATTCTGTCTTCCATTCTATCTAGTGTTTACCATTGTAACAATGTCTGGTATCAAAAAAAATATTACAGCTACTTTCATTGTTTACAATCTTCTGTACCGATGTATTTGTGTACACTAACACAAAAACAAAATATTAGAAAGGCTGAAAGGTCAAACAAAAACGCTGTACTGGTGTATTTGTGTGTCAGTAAATAACCATGTTGAAATGATTTGTGGTGCCAAAAAAATTATTACAGCTACTTTCATTATTTGCAATCTTCTGTATAGGTGTATTTGTGTATCAGTAAATAACAATGGGTAAATATTTTGTAAAAGACCTGTTTGTACCTTGGTGTAAAATAGTTTTTTTACACAGGTTTTTGTGAGTGCATTCAATATATCTGACCTCCAAACCTGCTGCAAGCCACTTTTTTCTGGAAAAGAAAGTGAGGGAAGGGTCAAAAAATTATTTCACAGCAAAATATTGGAGGGTCCTTTATCACAAATAGCTGCTCCATGATAGTTAGGCATACTAGAAATAGCAGCTAAATCTTTCCTTTCCTGGGGAAAGGAGCCATTCACGCATGATTTCGATGTCACATTCATTAAAAGTCTGTGAAATAATCTGGAAAAGAAAAACAAAAACACACAAAACAAAGCTCCATTGGTGCCTTTCTTTTCCAGAAAAGGTGGCTTGTGGTGGGTTTAAAGGTAAGATACATTGAATGCATTCAAAAAAATTTGTGGCGAAATATTATTTCACACTGCAGTATGAACAGGTCCTTTACGAAATATTTACTTGATTGTGCCTAGAAGGAAGGTGTCAAATTACACAACAAACAAAGAGAACTGTGTTAAGGCTATGAGTTTATAACCCAAGTGAAACAGGGTCCTTCTGCATGTATATAATATATCTTTACTTGTTACTATTTTGTCCAAAGTCATCATTGATCCAACTGATCTATGATCAAGGATGTTCTTTCTGTGACCATCTATCATTTATTCAGATATAGTTTATCTACAACAGAGGTTCTCAAAGTGGGTGCTGGACATCTTAAAGAGGATGTTAGGCTTTAGAGGACAGTGAGGGGGTGGTAAGGTTACATAATTAACTTACTAAATTTTACTGATCTTAAAGCACCTGATTGGTTCATAAATCCATTTCTTTCTGATGTCACTTCTGCTCAAAGAAACTATTGACTTAAAAAATAATTTCAAAGTCTAATATATTTTCAACAGTTCGGTTATGAATCATTCTAGCCCAAAATGCAAAGCAAGTATTCTCAACTTTGGCAAGAAATTAAATTGTTGTTCATTGCTTTTCCTTCTTCATATTTAATAGAGAAAGGATTCACTGACTAAGCAACAAAATAAATTTGCAATAAGTCAAAGAGGAGACTTATGACCTCTTTTGATTAACATTGAATCTAATATAGAAAATTTAGCTAGATTTCATCTGGCACAGGGAAGTCATTTACTTGCTATGTATAAAGTAAACTTTTGTCTTTATTAGTTTTTTTATCATTTCGCTGTTAAAAGCTTATGCAATCCATTTTTGTGTGAAATTTATAAATTAACATCCATGTTAAGATAGTTTAGTCATGAGATATCATTCACCACTTAGGTTGGTACTAGGTATAACAATTACTTAAAAAGGGGCTTTGCAAAAAACAAAGAATGGTTAAGGACCACTGATCTAGGACTACATTACTTAATGTGTTCTTCCTTGATGCTGTTTAACCCCAAATGAGTCCTGATCTGGCAAACTTTTGATCAAAAATGTTCCAACAGTAACCATCCCATCATTTATTCAGGCATCATGTATCTAGGAGTATATGTTAAATAATGTATATTATCTGATGTATAAGTGGCTGCAGTTGTTGTTTAGCTCCAGGCCAGGCTTGACCCTTTAGACAAATAATCACAGACGTTTCTGCTACAACCACCTCCTTTTTGTTAAGACATAGTTTATCTAAGATTATAGGATCTAATGTATCTTTTCACTTTTTGACTTACCCCCTCTATTTCTCATTTTTCTATTACCCTCCCTCCTACTTTTCTCAACATGAAACCTATAGTAACCTTAATTCACAAATAAATCCACCAAAGCAGTGTTGAGCACTCATTTTTGTCATTCAACATTTACATATGTATATATATATATATCAGGGACATGCTGCCTAGGTAGGCAGTGCCTACCATGAATAAAATTGAGCGATAGCAAGTTTCCTGTCATGGCAAAATAAGCACCTAATTCTATAAAATTATGAAGGTTAGTCTGATTACTGTACATAGAATGTTAAATGCTTTATTTTTTTTGTAGATTAGGTAGGTATAATTTGTGCATGATTTTCAATCTCAGTTTTTAAGCTATGCATAGTACTGCTGTAGTACACGTGCTGTGTACATTTCTACAACACCGTTTTCATTACATGCTATTAAGGTAGAAATAGATCTGCCTTCAACTCGGTCACATGCCTGTGTTTCACTTATTTGTTGTTCACTAATTCGCCAACTGCCTACCCTGAGTAATTACTGATGGCACATGCTTGATATATATATGTAACAGTTTTAAATTGATTGGTAAATATTATTATCCAAAAGCATGCAAAAGTTAGATGCGGTAGAATGTTTGAGTTGGGTTCTCTTCATTGTTTAGTAGTAATTGTGGAGACAGATAGAATGATGTTGTAAGAGAACCGAATTAGAGCTAGAGAGAAGTGTTGTCTGACAGTAAACTTCATTTCTCCCTCTGACCAAGGTTGGTCAACCAGACCACGTTGAGTCATCACGATGTGACTGACTGATTTTTGCTTGGGTGTGCTTGCTTATATAAAGATCCAGAAGGATAAATGTACCATTGAGAACAATAGATTTAGTTGGTGGTCTTGTTATCTATTCTAGCTTTTGGTGAAGTAGAAGAGGTTAGAAAGGGTCAAGTGGTGAAGACATTATTTCGGCCTAGCTAATGGCATCTGGAAAATGTAAAACTGCTGTCAGAGAAAAACCATTGTTCCACCATGGGAAAAGTTCTGTAACAGTGTTGATTTAAATTTGGCTATGGTGGATCAAATCCACTTCATGCATGCAAGATTCGCTACATATATATATATAATCATCATCATCATTTAATGTCTGTTATCCATGCTGGCATGGGTTGGATGGTTTGACCAGGCCTGGCAAGCTGGAAGGCTGCACCAGACTCCAGCCTGATTTGGTATTGTTTCTATGGCTGGATGCCCTTCCTAACGCTAACCACTCTGAGAGTGTAATGGGTGCTTTTTACATGTCACCAGCATGGGTGCCATTTGTGTGACACCAATATCTACCATGACTGTAATTTTACTTGGCTTGATGGGTCTTCTTCTCAAGCACGACATATTGCCAGGGTCTTGGTCATTTGACATTGCCTCTCTGAGGCCCAGAAAGGAGCTTTTCATGTGCCATCAGCATCAGCCACTTTGCCTCGATGAGGCCCAACACTCAAAAGGTGTTTTTTATGTGTCAGTTATGTGACTCCAGCATTGGCCATGACAATACTTTCACTTGGCTTGATGGGTCTTCTCAAGCACAGCATATCACCAAAGGGCTCGGTCACTAGTCATTGCCTCTGTGAGGCCCAATGTTTGATGATCATGCTTCACCACCTCATTCCATGTCTTCCTGGGTCTACCTCTTCCTCAGCTTCTTTCCACTGGTAGAGATTGGCACTTCAATTTTAGAAAAATAAATAAGTAAATGAGTGGAAACTTTACTTGTGAGTGTGTTAAATTATAAGACACCAAAAGAGAATGACTCTCCCCAGACACAACAGCATATATATATATATATATACACACACACACATATATACAAACAAATATATATGTGTGTGTGTATATACACATATATAGCTGATTTGAGCAGTCTGCTAATCTAAGGAGCATCTTCATAACAAGCACAAACCAAATGACCGATATTGTGCAATCTGCAGCAATTTCAGTTTCTTGACAATACCAGTCTATTGTGAACCTCATTTTGAAATTGTTATAGTAGCTTCTCATCAGATCTTTAATCTTTTCTGGTATATAAAAGAAGTCCATTGCTTTCAACAGTTTGTGTTGTACAGAACCATATCCAAATTGAAAGCCATACAACATTCCCTTTTATTCTTCTTTGTGTCTTGCGTCACAGCCCAGATTAAAAATGCATGTTCCTCACGCACAAGAATTCCAACCTTCTAGTCACACAGCCACTATTTTGTAGATACATACACCCACACTCCTATGCCTGCACATATATATAAATATATTATACATCTGTCTGCATCACTGCCACCATTCTTGTGATTTTCAATTCATCATGGTGGAACAACTGGATATGTCCTCTGTGGTCAAGTCTTCTCCAATACTCTGTATTACCAGTCAGCATGATTGTTGTCTCTTATATGAGGTAATAGTTCCCTGCCCATTCTTTCTGTGGCTATTATACTTTGAGACTATCCATCTAATTAGATCATCTAAATAGTAGAAATTATCTAAAGAGCTTTCCAGTCATTTGTTTCCCATTAGTTCTTATTGCTAATTGTCCCTGTGTACCTGTAGCATATGAAGTTTACCTTCTTCATTAATCTGCCTGTGACACCACTGCATCTCTAGTGTGTTCATAGTTTATACTGGGTACACCATGTGGAATTCCTACCTACTCCTTTTCTGCATACTGAAATGACCAGTTCTTAGATGGTAGCAGGGTACTATCTTATCTCCTATTTACTAATACTTTAATCTTCACTAAGTTAACTTTGAGTTCTCTCAGTTCTAGGTTTTGCTTCCACATCTGGACTTTTTTATCTGGCTCCACTGCTGATTCAGCTATAAGAGCTATACCATCAGTTTATATGAGTTCCCATAGACATCTGGTCATTAACTCCTTGGTTATAATCTAGACAACTAGAATGGCCAGAAGAAAGCTGAGGATAGACTGATAAACCCCTATTTGAACACTAAATTCATTGTTGAGCTCATTGCTAACTCACTTTATTAACAACACCTTTATACTTACATACATGTTATTTCATCTAATCCTAGTTTCCATAGTGATCCCAAAATTACACTGTAGGGAATCATGTGAAAGGCCCTTTTTAGGTGAATGAATGCTAGATATAATGGCCTCTTGACTGACCTAAAGATGTGTAGTAATCCTGGGTAAACAGAAACTGTAAGAAGCCTGCAGCGTGTGTGTGTGCACATTTTACTATTATGTACTATAAGAACATATCTATAGATGTTTAGCTAACAATGTTATTAATGCACACATTCTGTCAATATACACAATATGCTCATAGACAGAAAAAGAAGGAACAACAGCATATGTCCCATTTTCCAAATCCAGAGTTTGGTCTACAGCTGTGCGCCTTATTCAACAATTTATTTTACATGGTATTCATTATATCTTTATTTGCCTTTGTTGTCCAAATTCTTGCTAGTTGTCTCCTTGAGTTATTTCTCTTAGCTATTTTTGTTTTGTACACATGCATGCACTGGATGGTCAAGGGCTACAGTAGGAGATAGTTGCACTAGGTGCCACACTGTGAGACTAAATCTGAAACAAACTTCTTTCTGAACCATACAACCATGTATGCACCTATATAAACAAAAATTAGCCAAGTATTATGGTGTATGAAATACCATACAAGATAAATTCTTGATTTGTCAAACTTATCTTTACTTTTGAGATAGGGTATACAAATACCTGGTGACAATTGCCACTAGGCAATTTGTTAACCTTCTCTTGAAGTGAAGATAATGAGGAGAGATAATCTCAAGAATTAAGAATTCTGCAGAATTGACTCACTACTAAGGAAATGAAAGTCCTTTCTTATCTGGTGGTAAGAGGACAATTGTGGACACACGTGTGTATATATAAACACTTTGAAAGGTTTATTGTAAAGCTCAAAATGTTTAACACCCTTTAGAACTGAATTTTAAGCTTCTAATAATTCTTTTGTGCTTTTTTTTTAAAGGATTACACAGACCACATAGATGAAATATCAAATAAATTAGTTGCAATTATGGATGTATCAACAGAATCTTATATTTTGAAGGTTAGTTTTACCAGTTTTTTTATACTTTTAAATCATTACTAATTTAGCCATAGTTTATCTAAGACTATATTATTTAATGTAAGGCATAGTAGTTAGTATTAGTGGCTACCATAGTTTTATAAGTGTCATTCTTTATTTCCTTTACATTGTTTTACTTTATAATGTTTTGATAAAAACAGCTTCTTTTTTAAATTTTGTATGTTTTGTGTTATCTTTGTAACTTCTTAAATAATGTTACAAGAAAGGGGATTAGTTGATTGCATCAACCTCAGTACTAGACTGATACATTATTTTATCAGCCCCTGAGGGAGGAAAGCAATGCCATCACAAGGATTTGAATTCAGAATGTAAAGTGCCAGAAGACATAGCACAAAGCAATTTTTTCAGCTCTAATTTTTTTGTTAGCTTACTACCTTTATAATTTCTTCAATGATTTATAAAAACAGCCATAATGACATAAGTAAAGCCTTTAAACCCAAACTTTAATAGATTAGGGTGCTCAAATTGTGCATGTATGTTGTGTGTTTTCAATCAATATAAGAAATATGTAATTAGTCTAATTACAAACAGAAGGCTCAAAGTAAGTTTTATGTACCAGCTCCACAGCCTTGAACTAATCGTTTAATGTTTGATTGTTAATAACATAATCAAATCATCTGTTGCTTCCTATTTCACACTTTTACAAATTTCTTATGCAGAACATTACCTGATATTGCCAGCATTAACAAAGATGTTCCCAACATCAACTGTCTTATGACAGGTAACATTCTAATCTGTAAATAAGGCCATAAGGAGATAATTTTAATAGAATCAGGGTTATCTTCTCTTGGGAGATGAATGCAGAAAGAACCACTACCAGTTATATTAACAGATGGTCATAGAAGAGTTATGAAAATTATCAATCATCAAAATAAATTCTCACCATTTTATAATATTTTTCAGTGGGATGCTAAGCCTCCAATGCCATCTCAGCATTTTAGGAATATTTGTAAACAAATGACAAAGTTCTATGAAGTTACAATAGACGTCTTACCTGAACACCAAGTAAAGGTATGTTACATTTAATAATTTACACAGTACCATATATTTATACTCATTCATTTGCTTTCTCCAAGCTAGGAGTGACTTATTATTCTACAAGATACCCTTTCTGTTACTAAATCTTGTTATAAAAGTAAAATATTTCTATTTTACAGCTCACCTCACAAATCTGCTAAACTACATGATATATTATCTACAGGAGCTGTAAACAACTTCACAGTTACCTGCTCAGTGTCAGTAGGAAGACATGTGGAAAGAGACATTCACACACACATGCGTACATCTAAGGCATCTTCTTTATCCTCGTAACAGCTGACTATAATGTTGCTACATCAGTTATTGGGTACAAGACCTACTTTTCAGTAAACATGATTAACTCTATGGGTGACTAGTCCATATCCTACATTGCCAGATATTTCAAGCATCTCAGTGGTAATTTGTAATTGATCAGGGGCTTTCTTTGTCTTTATATCCATCATTGTTTTATCTATGATACTGCTATCTACTAGAATAGCTAGTCCTTCTGTTGGGATCACATTGGGAAGACATCCTTTCCCTTGTGCATTCTCTGTGTTTAATATACTTGCATGGTAACATTTCCATGCTACTTTCTTTTTAGAATCACGAAGTACAAGTATACCATTGTCCATTTACTCACACTTCTCACCCACAACATTTCAATTCTCTCTGATATATTTGTCTTGCAATCTGGAATTCCTCACATTTCTGATTCTCACATGGTAAAACATTGGCAAATTTCTTACTTTCTGCTTCTGCTTTTACTAAGTAAACCTGTTTCTTAGTTTCCTTTCTGGCTCCCTGTCAACTTTTTTTTTCTAGGCTTGTCTTTTAAAGCTCTGCTTACCTCAGTTCCACTAGCATGTCACCTTTTGGCTGTCCAAGACTTTGCACCAGCCACAGATTTGGTGTGCAGCCCTCAGTAGATTGTCCTTTAGGAACTTCCAGCGTTCTCTAAGTTATATGTTTCCTCCTACATTTTGTCAACTGCTTCAACCAGAATTTCTCTAAAATCTCTCTGCCAGGTCTTTGAGCTTCTATATCTTCCCTTTTTCAGACTGGTTTGCTTCTCTCTGCTCTTCTAGCTTTAAGTTGTAAGTAAGTAACCACTAACTTATGTTTGGTGGTACATTCTTTGCCTAGGAGCAACATTGCACTTACAAGCGTCTGTCTATCTTGTTTTCTTGTGAGAATGTAGTCAATCTGACTTGTGTGTCTCCTAAATTGACAGATTGGCTGGTTTCCTGAAGCTAATGTTGCAAATCATCAGATAATTTGCATTTAGAACTCCAGCAACTTTGTTAGCTCCTTTGTAGAAACAAAGCCTAATCTCCCATGCACACCATGAAATCCTTTGGAATGTTGTCCAACAAGTTTGTTGAAGTCACCAGCCACAATAATCAAGTCTCTGTCATTTGTCATCAATGTAGTCTGCAAAAGGTGTCTCATAAAATTGATCTTTCTGATCTTCTGCCATCCCAGATTGTAGAGCATAAGTCAAGATAAATGTAAATTGTTGATTTAGCTAAGACTAATTTCAGCTTAACTATCCCATCACACATTGTAACTCCCTTAATTACCTTATTTCCTTATTTTTCTGCCAAAAGTATGCCTACACTACCTACCCTGTCACTGCTGCTTACCCAAAAGAATTTGAACCTCTGTTTCTTACCCATGAGGAATCTGGTGAAAGCTCCCTTCCATCTAACCTCTTGCACACAGCACATGTCTATATGCTGCCTCTCTGTCATTTCAATTATCTCATTAGCCTTTCCTTTCATTGTGCCAACATTGGTAGTGAACTTGGAAGGAAGAGTGAGAAGACAGTTTAGTAACTGAAAAGAAAAATATCTTTGTGAACACTTTCCAGCTGGCAGAGAGCACTTGTACATAGTTTATTTACTCCATAAATTACAATTTCTTCAATCTCATACTCCATCTAGAGCATCAACAAGGTGAGGGGGAAAGGGGTTTCATGTCAGCCAGAAGAGATGATGGATACATAGCAAGGCTTAAATATCTATATACATAATGATATACATATTATATACATTACCCATAGATATACACTCATGTATGCCTACATGTATACAACTCACATACCCAAGTATGCATACATACATATATGTGGTGCCAGGAGGGACTACACATATATTTATACATAAAGAAAGAGGAAATGGGGTTGCATAATGAAATGACAGGTAAGAAAATTCAGGTATGTTTCAATCAAAGATGGAAAAGTGGATTAGAAAGATGTGAGCTGCCTTTAAACTCTACAAGAATCTGTTGCAGTGCACTAATTATTATATGGACTTCATAAAACAATTCTATAATATCTCAGTTATTAATACTATTAGAGGTATATACAGTAGTCCCCCGGTATTCGCAGGGGATTACATTCCTTGAGCACCCACGAATATTGGATGTAGTCCATAAAAATGCCTATAAATGTCAAAATATATTATAAAATATTATAAATATATATATATATAATATTTAACAATAATTTAATAAAAAATAAGATAAAATGTACTGGTGCTCACAAATAATGAATGATATTGATGTAAGACGATGATGATGAAAGAAATGAAGGTAATGACTGCACAGCAAAGAAGATTTCAAGCTCTTCATATGATGCCTCTTTCTCAGATGTTTTAGCGGGTGTTGTATCTTTGTGCAAGGCTTTGTTGGTGGGCTTGAGGAACATTGTGATGGGAAGTTGTTGTCGTTTTTTCTTCATAATGGTGAAGAGAGTTTTATATGTCTGCATGGCAGCATTAACAACATTTTTAAGTTGGAGAGACCAAACTATATAGGGTTCCCATGCTTCCGCCTTCCCTTGCAATTCCTTTGCTGCCCTTAAATGGTCAGACAGATGTCCAGTTGCCAGGCTCACCTCATCCTTTTCTTCCTCTGGATCTGGTGCTTCCTCCTCCTCTTCACTGGTAGACTTCATCTGTCAGGGTTTCAGAGTGGGCATCAATGAGGTCATTGACCTCATTTTGTGTGATATCATCAAAACCTTCGTCACCAAGTACCCTTGCCAGTTTCACTGCATTGTTGACAGCTCCGTGCTGAATATCTTCAGGTGAGAAACCTTCGTAATCCTGGACACACTCTAGCCACACCTTCTTCCTGCATACGATGAGGGTTTGTTTTTTCATGTCTTTAAGTGCAGCGTGGATGTCTGACAGGCACGTTGTGATCATGAAGATATGCCAGTACTCCTTTAACTTGAAATTCTCATCCAAATCTATTGTGTCCTTGGAGAGAGTTCTGAGTGTGAAGTGCTTTGAAGGCATGGATCACACCTTGATCTACAGGATGGATGAGGGAGGTGGTGTTGGCAGGGAAGAACTTGAATTCCCTCATGATTCAAATCCAAAGTGATCACCAGCATTATCCATAACAAGCAACACCTTGAATTCTATGTAAACATTTTGGGAGTATTCCTTGGCTTGAGGGATGAAGCATTGGTGGAATCAATTCAAAGTTAAACTTTTGGTAATCCAGGCCTTGGGGTTGTGCATTCAGTGGATGATCAGTAGTTTTTATTCTTATTTTTGAAGGCCCTTAGATTCATGAACTTGTAGATAAGTCTTGGTTTCATCATGAAGAGCCAGCATCACTCTGTCCTTCTGTGCCTTAAACACTGGGGCTCTGGTTTCGTCCTTCATGATGTACATTCTGGAAGGGATCTTCTTCCAGAGCAAGCCAGTCTCATCCATACTGAAAACCTGTTTTGGTTTGTATCCCTTATCTTTGATGATCTACCTGGAGGTCTCGAGGTACTTCCCAGTGGCATTTTTCTTGGCTGATGCTGTCTTTCCATGCAGGGAAACACACTTTCTTTTAAGTCAGTTCTGGAAATGGTCAAACCATCCTTTGCTGGTTTGAAAATCTTCAGGTTCCGGTGTTGTCAATGGTCTTGGTTGTGGTTCTTCGGTGCCTTCTGCTCTGTCTCCTCTGTTGAACTGCTGATATAATTTCCACACTTTCTCGCAGATGATGTTACCGCTCTAGGGGATGTTTTTCTTCTTGCAGTCACTGATCCACAATGCCAAGGCAGATTCCATCTAGACAAAGTGCTTATTTCTCATTATCATTATCTTTTTGGCACTTTCACAGAAACTTACTGCCAAGATAGTCCTGCCCGCCACCTCGTTCTCCTTTATGTAGCGTATGGTGCTTTCGTTGACAACATAATAGTGACCAACTGCAGCATAACTTTTACCTTCCTGGAACATATCCAGCAGTTGTACTTTCTTATGGGGCATCATAACCTTTTTCTGGCACTTAGGTTCACTGCCAGAAGCCTGTAGGGTATTTGGGCAGCATCTTGGGCATTAATAATACACTGCGAAAAAAACAGCACTGAACAAAATACTGGAGATAGCTACTGGATGTAGTTTTTCCAACAAAAAACCTACAAAAAAATCTTTACTGCATCTAATATGCACATACCACCAATGGGAGATTGAAGAGAGATTAAAAATAATCATGGTTTTGAAAAATTTAGTTTGTATTACCACTAGATACAGTAATCTATAATAATAATAATAATAATAATAATAATGAGAGAGAGAGAGGTGGGGGGGGACAGCAAGTAACCTAATTTCAATGAGGCTAAAGAGTGTGTATATGTGATAGATGTTGCTATACTAATTAGCAAGCTTTGATTGAAAGCAGGAATAAGAGAAAAAAGATACAGCATACTTGTATAAAAAAAAAGTTAAGCAGCATGATGCACGGCTATTCTAATCAGAGTGACCTTCAGCTGCAAAGGAGTATCCAGTAAACAGGCAAATACAGTATATTATTAATAATAATTTAGCCTTAAAAATTGTGAAAAAGTATATATTGCCATGAAAAATGCCAAAAAAATTGCGGACGATATTTACAATTCCACAAATATGCAGTGGTTTCTGTAAATAACCAGGACTATGAATAAGTGGGATACATTGTACTGATAATTTTAGTGATTACACACACACATACTCACATACACATATGAAATAAGGTTAATTTATATACTATTTCATCACATAAACATTTAAAGCAACAGAAAAGAAATCTATTTCCACATGAGTCCTGTCTACTAGTCAGTGATGAATGAGAGAAAATGTAAAGCCATTGATGAAGAAGTCACATATTTTAAGATAAAACATTGACTTAGCAGATTTATGATTTCAACAAGCTCACTTATATATGCACACACACACAACCACATTTATTTAGTGTATTTTGGGTAAAAGCCCCATAACTTGCGTTTAAGAGCTCCTCTGCTTTTGTCCAGCTATCACATATCTCAGATATCTCTGGGTATGGGTATACATGCAGAACTCCTTTCTGCTTAGGATTTATATGATAACAATAATAACAATAATTCATTCTTTTATTGGCCACAAGGGCTAATATAAAAATATATTAAAGGACATGACACTCACATAAACAACAACACAAAACAATACAATGGGTTTTAATGCATGTAAACAGTAAAAACAATAAAAAATTAAGCAAGTAAAACTCCCAATAGGGGGAGGTGCTTTAAAGGTCCTTGTGGAAAAACCCACAAAAGCCACGAGTGCCTGATCAACAGGGCAAGAGCTCTTCTCCTTTTATTTCTTCACAGGTGTACACTCAGAATTGGTCCTTTCACACTGCCCATTCTTCCAACATTCACCTATCTTTCAACAAACTTGCTAGAAGGCAACACTTCCCTCTGCACCCTCACTTTCCTCTTCAAGTGAAACTTGAAAAAGTTGATGAGGGCTTGGCCAAAGAAGAAAGTGTCTGACTTCAGCCCTTTCAGATGAGTCACCCACACTACCTCTTTTGCTTCAGCCACCAGGCAAATAAAAACTGCCTGCCCCTCCTGGCCAAAGGAGGGTGGCAGGGCAATCTTCACTATGGATTCAAGTGATAGCCGGATCTGTCCTACACATGACAGCTGGTGTTTGACATAACCCACATGTCAGTAATGCTCATGCTCTGGATGAGGGCATCAGTTTCGTCACTCTGCATGCACCTTGGGCAAGCCCGGCTATAGCACTTCTGTACCTGTAAAGTTTATCCTGAATGGGCAGCACCCTTCGGTAGCACTGCCAGGTAAGGGATTTCTGGAAATCATCCATAGGACCAGGCCCGAAAGTTCTCTGAAACAGACCAGATAGTTGATTTTCGTCAACACCCAAAGCTTCAATAATAACAACCAACTGCAGAACATATGAGAAGGGATAACAACATGAACTGTCATCTTGTAGTGATGGAATCAATTATGTATCCTTGTTTATTTTAACTGCAATATATAGGAGAAAAAACAAGACAAGTTCACATAAAACTCATGCATGCCACATGACTGGCAGTTTTTAATTTATTTAAACAAACGTGCAACAACATTTGTTATATATTCATTAGGAGTTAATACACAACACTCGCTACCTCAATAAGAAAGTTGATTTGGTAGGTTTCTTTTTCTGATGAATCGCCAGTTTACTCCAATCATCATCTTGTCGACTTCATGTGCTTGAGGTTCGTGTTTCATGCAGTTCTCATTGCCTAACCTCGAGTCAATTCCTACCCGAGGAGGTTGACAACTGTCCACTGACAGTAGCAATCGGTCGAAACTAGCTATCCAGCTTTTGTTTGCGTTTGTGACAATTGCAGTATTTGCACCTTTCTGTGCCAGAGATATGACGAGACTTGCTTTCTTAATGCATTTGTTGTGGTACCAGAAGTTAATAAACCATATAAATCATGGATTGCAGCTGGTACATAACGGTCTTGTGAATGACCTTTCCTCAGGATGAAGAACGATATTTGAGTAGAACTTGCTGTTAATAGAGATGCCAATCATCAACAACAGGATTGATGGTTTGGACAGCTCACTCAGCTTGCCCATTTGACTGGATGATAAGTAGGTGTATATATGCCCTTTATGCCAAGGGTCAATAATCAACTTTTCAATGCTGTAAATTCAAATGCATTGTCTGATACAGTAACTTTTGGCTGTCCAAACAGAGCAAAGAGACACATCAAGCACTTTTGTACCTTTTCCATTTTTGCATGAGGTGCAAGAGATGGCATTGTAGTTGGAATATGAATCAACAATAAGGAATAGATTGCCAACTTCAGTCAGTCATAACAGCCCGATCCATGTGAAAATGTTCCCAAAGACCATCCTTATTCCAAGTCACTGTCAAATCATCTTTCATACTTTGATTCTGCTGACAAGCAGTGCAGTTGGAAATGAAGGTAGTCACATCTCAAGACATGTTTGGCCACCAGAATCCAAGAGAGATTTTATTGAGAATTTGTTGAATACTCAAATGTGTATCATGACTGGCATGTAATTGGTAGGGAACAAATATTTTCATTCGCAAATATAGAATTCCATCTTCTATTGTTAGTTGATCACGCATGCATTTGAAAGGGAGATCGCACTTGTTTCGCGAAGTCCATTTTCCAGATTTGACCATGCATTTGATTCGCTATATGTCTGTCATATTCAGTAATATTTTTCACATGATCAATGTACATGGCTCCAAATGGAATATCATTCACTTGTTTAACAGCAAGGACAATTCCCTTGTCTGCTACTTGCAATTTTGACATTGCGTCAACATAAGGAATTTTAGAGTCAGAGATACGCGATATATCAAAATCAAATGTCATCACTTGAATAGTCCATCACCCGATTCTAGCAGAAACATTCATAGGGATTGGCTTTTTTGGGTGGAAGTTATATTTTAAAGGTTTATGATCTGTATTGAGTTTAAACCTTTTACTTAGCAGGAATTGCTTGAGAGTAGTAATGGCCATATGATGACAAATGTTTCGCTTTGATAGTTGATCAATTAGGTTTAGCAGGTATCAATTTTCTTGATACATATAGAATAGGGTGACCATTTTATGAAAGTATTGCTGCAACACTGTTCATTGATGCATCTGTCATCAGCTCAGCAGGTAATTTAGGATCAGATGGCTTCAACACTGGTTCTTTGCATAGCTCATCTTTAATATTCTCAAATTCAAGTTGGCACTTGTCTGTCCACTGAAAACAATTGGCAGTAGTTAGTTTCTACATTGTTTTGTCACTGAAATTTGAAATGAATTGCCCAAAGTATCCAATTAGCCCAAGAAAGGATTGCAGTTCCTCAGTGTTTTTTGGCTGATTTAATGCCATGATTTTGCGAGTTCTTTTGCAGGTTTAATTCCTTCTGCCAATATCACATAGTCTAAAAATGTATATATTTTTTTATTATATATTATTTTTAATATCAGGAAATCAATATTAGAAAATTCTTCAGAAAGATATATACGTGTGTAAAATAATTGTTGTATTAAAAATATCAGTATGTATAAAAATATATGTAAATATGTATAAGTATAAATATATAATGTATAT
This sequence comes from Octopus sinensis, assembly GCF_006345805.1. Lineage (NCBI taxonomy): Eukaryota > Metazoa > Mollusca > Cephalopoda > Octopoda > Octopodidae > Octopus > Octopus sinensis. Next base: position 52,757,988 of record NC_043007.1, on the reverse strand, counting down.
GACAGTTTAAAAGTTTTTAAAGTTTTAAAGCATCTTACGATTGTTTCACAGAAGTGCTGTCCCTATAATGAAATCCTATATTGATAAGCATTTATAGACAACTCTTCTGCTTTTCAGCAATATAAAATTTGAATTTTGTATAACATATCGAATGGTAGTTTTTTAAAAATTTGAAGTAATACTACAAAATGGTGTTTGTTTGAAATATAAATTAAAAATTACTGCTTTTGATGAGAGTCTTTAAATCCATATATACTTCCTTGGTTAGTCTTACAAAATTCAAATTCGCAGTATTCATTGGCGTGTCACAGATTTGAAAGAACTTAAGAAACTGATTCATTGGATTGTTGAATAGTGGAGATGAATTTTGTTCTTTCAGCTAATATCAGTTTCTTTAATGTGGCGAATTGGCAGAATCGTTAGAAGAGCATAAGCTCGAAATGTCAAAGACACTTCCATTTTCCTGAGCATCAAGCTAATACACTTTGTTTGTTGTTCCCTCACCTTTCTCTTACATCTGTTTTTTTGTACAATTTTGAACTATATATATATATATATATCTTGTACAGTTAGATGTACAACCACTACTGTATGAGTTCGAACTCCATGTAGAAAATGCAGTTACCTTCTGGTATAATAGTTGGCCACTGTACATTGCAGTGTTGCTAGTTATGATATATAAAGAGAAGAAGTTTCAGGTGTGGAAGCATGGTTTAGAATCGAAGGGCCTTAGAGTCAACCTAGCTAAAACCAAAGTCCTAATAAGTAGGAAGGTAGACAAATCACAAACGCCTTCAGGTAGATGGCCCTGCTCGATCTGTAGAAAAGGTGTAGGTAGAAACTCTATAAGATGCACCAAGTGTAAGCTATGGACACATAAGAGGTGCAGCAATGTCATAGGAAGGCTAACTAGGAAGATGGTTTTTGTATGTGGCAGATGCTCGGGAGCATTAACCTCTGAAAATCTGCAGAAAACAACTTCCGTCACTTTCCAGGGGGAAAAACTAGAAGTAGTTGATAGCTTCCGTTATCTTGGTGACCAAGTCAGTAGTGGGGGTGGGTGTGCTGAAAGTGTAACGGCTAGAGTAAGAATAGCCTGGGCAAAGTTTAGGGAGCTCTTACCTCTGTTGGTGACTAAAGGCCTCTCGCTCAGAGTAAAAGGCAGACTGTATGATGCATGTGTACGAACAGCCATGCTACATGGCAGTGAAACATGGGCCGTGACTGCTGAGGACATGCGTAAGCTCGCGAGAAATGAAGCTAGTATGCTCCGTTGGATGTGTAATGTCAGTGTTCATAGTCGACAGAGTGTAAGTACCTTGAGAGAAAAGTTGGACCTAAGAGGCATCAGATGTTGTGTGCAAGAGAGACGATTGCGCTGGTATGGTCATGTGGTGAGAATGGATGAAGATAGGTGTGTGAAAAAGTGCCACACCCTGGCAGTTGAGGGGACCTGTGGAAGAGGTAGACCCAGGAAAACCTGGGTCGAGGTGGTGAAGCACGACCTTCGAACTATAGGTCTCACCAAGGAAATGACCAGAGACCGAGACCTATGGAAGTATGCTGTGCGTGAGAAGACCCGGCAAGACCAGTGAGAACAATCAAAATTAAATCATATATCAGAAAGCAGGGGTTAAGTGACCCATCCGTTCGTGTCCGCTGTCAGCCTCGTCTGGCACCCATGCCGGTGATACGTAAAAGCACCATTCGCTCGTGGCCGTTTGCCAGCTCTGCCTGGCCCCCGTGTCGGTGGCACGTAAAAGCACCATCCGTTCGTGTTCGTTGCCAGCCTCGCCTCTGGCCCCGTGCCGGTGACATGTAAAAGCACCGTCCGTTCGTGGCCATTTGCCAGCTCTGTCTGGCCCCGTGTCGGTGGCACGTAAAAGCACCATCCGTTCGTGTCCATTGCCAGCCTCGGCTGGCCCCCGTGCCGGTGACACGTAAAAGCACCGTCCGTTCGTGGCCATTTGCCAGCTCTGTCTGGCCCCGTGTCGGTGGCATGTAAAAGCACCATCCGTTCGTGTCCGTTGCCAGCATTGCCTGGCCCCGTGCCGGTGACACGTAAAAGCACCAACCGTTCGTGGCCGTTCGCCAGCTCTGTCTGGCACCTGTGCAGGTGGCACGTAAAAAACACCCACTACACTCGCAGAGTGGTTGGCGTTAGGAAGGGCATCCAGCCGTAGAAACACTGCCAGATCTGACTGGGCCTGACGAAGCCTTCCAGCTTCACAGACCCCAGTTGACCCGTCCAACCCATGCTAGCATGGAAAGCGGACGCTAAATGATGATGATGATGATGATGAAAGCATACATAGTGGAAATTCTTACATATGTTTCACTGTTACTGTTAACTGGAACTCAGCATTGGATGTTTCAAGTTCATCCGGATGCCTAACTGTAATGGATCATCTGAGGAACACTTTATTGCATTCTGTTACAGATATTGAAATATCTGAAGTTAGATTCATGGTGAGGTAATTTCCAAGTATTTAGAGATGGAAGTAGAAAGCGAACAAGTTAGTGATGAAGAGAAAAAAGGAAGAGAGAGCATGTGATGGAGTGGAAAAAGAGGAATCCCAACCACGTGGTTCTGCATGCAATCTCACTGCATGGCATCTTGGGCAAGTATCTTCTACTATAGCATTATGAGTGGCTGACCAAAGTCTTGTGAGTTGATTTGGTAGACTGTTGTGGAAGGATTCCAATCACCCCCAAGTGACTTAAAGTGGACTAACTCATTGTTATAAAACAAAGAACTGAGCAATTGACAGTTCGTGTTGGGAGCAGCTCACTGTGAGCCTTTAATATAGTGTTGTGTAATAGTAATAATAGTGCGTCATGTATATACTTTCTTCCCCCCTGCTTTGTTATATTATATATCCAATACAAGGATACAAAAAGTGGCAATGAGTTGTTTGAAGCTTGCATTGGACATTTTTTTTTTTGGTACAAAAGCAAAGTAAAAATCGTTTTAACAATAAAGGCTTATTGGCTTCCATGGTGCAGTTGCAACAGCAACTACAGCAACAACAAAACCAACAGTTGCTGAAATTAATGTTGAAAAAGTCTGAAAATACTTCAAGTTTGTACTCACCAGACAGCATAGAAAACTCAGTTGAAGAATTCAGCTATAATCCAGAAGAACAATTACCTTCTCTGCATATTTTCGTAGATACTAAGAAATCTTCAAAGAAGAGTGTAAAAGTTGGTCTGACAAGAAAAAAGTATGACTACTTTTAAGAAAGTTATCCCCTACCAAACACAAAAAATATATTAACTACATTCCACTGAAAAAGTCAGGTGAAACAATATTTTATTGAAAATTTTCAGTGAAAGAAGTTCCCTGGCAATGTTTAAATTTGGTCAAAAAAGATGAAGAAAATTTTGTTATCTATGCTGGAGTGGTTAACAGAGAGTATGAGAAATTCAAATTGAATGAGTTGACTAAGTCTTTAATTGAAGGTGTGCCGAGTGATACAGCAGATCACTGTGATGAACCAGGATCATTAAAAACAGTTCCTCATCTATTAAGTTCACTTGAGTTAAATGTTTTAGTTAGAGACATGGATTCAACAAAAAGGTCAGAACTACTGGGCTTCAGGTTGAAACAATAGAATCATTTCCATGATGGTGTAAAATGCATACAGAATTACATAAATTTTTTACAGAGAAAGATTGTATTTGTTTTTTTGTAATGTTGAAGGACTCCAACGTGAGATGGGGTATGGCCATAATCCTGAAGAATGGAGACTCTTCATAGATTCCAGCAGCAAAGCAAGCCTAAAAGCTGTTTTGCTGCATAATGGCAATCAAAAACCTTCAATACTACCAGCACATGCTGTAGGATTAAAGGAAACTTATGAATCAATGGATAAAATTTTGTACTTGATTAAATATTCTGAGCACAAGTGGAATATATGCGGGGACTTGAAAGTTATTGGTTTGCTTCTTGGGTTGCAAATGGGGTATATCAGTGCTTTTTGTGCTTTTGGAACAGCAGAGAAGACAAGCATCACTATGATCAGAAAGAATGTCCAAAGAGAAGTGGTTTCACTCCAGGGAGATACAATGTTAAATATATCCCTTTAGTTGACCCTCAGAAAATTTATCTTCCTCCCTTACACATTAAACTTGGTTTGTTTAAGAATTTTGTTAAGGCCATGAATGAAGATTGTGAAGGATTTAAATATCTCAGTGAAAAATTTGTTTCTAGCAAGAGTGAAGCTAAGATCAAAGCTGGTGTTTTTAATGGACCAGAAATTTGCACACTAATTTGTGATGAGCTTTTTCAAGAAAAATTGAGCCCAATAGAGAAAACTGCCTGGGAAAAGTTTGTTTCTATTGTAAAAAATTTTGGAGGAAATGAAAAGTCATCTAACTACATTGCAATTGTGAATGACTTTTTGAAAGCTTGTAAGCAACTTGGGGCAAGAATGTCTCTAAAAATTCATTTTCTCCACTCTCATCTTGACTTTTTTCCACCCAATAGGGTGGTGTAAGTGATGAGCATAGTGAACAATTTCATCAAGAAATCAAAGAGCTAGAAAGCCGCTACAGTGGCAGACTTACACCAAACATACTGATGGACTACTGCTGGTTTTTAAAACGAGAAACAGACATGCAACATAAGTGTAAAAGAAGACGCCAAAGCTATTTTTGAAAAACATAAAATTAATGATATTCACTTCACACTTTTGTTTCATGTTTTATTGGTTTTAGAGCTACTTGTCCACCTAGTTATAATTGTTCTTATACCAAATAACAGTAATTTATCCTTAACATAACATTCATGGATTTTCACATTATTGTAATTTTGATAGCAGTATAATAATGATAGCACAAAGACATGACACGCTAGAGCAAAAATGATTGCAGATTCTGAATCAGTGCTTTCAATTTACCTATAAGCACTAGTTTGTCTAATAGTAGCAAAAAGTTTTTCACCAATAATTATCGGTGACAAAAAATATGAATGAGCCTCAAAGAAAACTTGTGTATGTAAAAATTAATAACAAACGGAAAGTTATAATTGGATACAGACAACAACATCTCAATAATTAACACAGATACATGGAAAAGGATCAGGAGGCCTAAATTAAATGAAACCCTGAAAATTGCCCATGGTGTTGCAGGAAAAAATTATATTTAAGGGTGAATTAATTAATAACGTTACATTTTGTGAAAAAAATCTTAAAAGCTAAAGCTTTTGCATTAAATAATACAACAAACTTACTGGGTACTGACTGGATGGAATTGCTTGATTTATGGGACCTCCCCATAAATCTGTTTTGTAAAAATGTGTATGGTTTTTCTTGCTGTACAAATAAGTTATCAGACGAATTGAAAAAAAATTTTTTGATATTATTTCTAAAGTTCTGTCAGATAAATTAGACAATAAACTGCAGCAAGACAAAGGTGCAGTTTCAAATAAAAGAAAACACCAATATTTAAAGAAAAAATTAACTGTACTGTTCGCAGTGTTAAAACAGGTTAACTTAGAGTTAGAGAGACTAGAAAAATATTGGAGTTATCCAAAAAGTGGAATATAGTGATTGGGCATCACCAACTGTGTTTGTTAAGAAAAAGAATTAAAAAATCAGTGTGCTGATTTTTTTCACTGGAATTGAACACTAAGCGTAAGAGACATTAAAACTCAGAGCGGAGTTCAATTCATAAAAGAGAAGATAGGGGAGACTAATTCTAAAAAGGGGAGATGTTGTGGAAGGATTCCAACCCCTCCCCAAGTGACTAAATGTGAACTGAATCGTTATAAAACAAGAACTGTGAGCAACTGGCAGTTCACTGTGAGCCTTTGATATAGAGTGTTGAGTCTCATGTAATAGTAGTGTGTTGTGTATATACTCCCCCCACCTCCGCTTCACTATATTATATATCCAATACAAAGATATAAAATAGACGGAAACTAAAACAAGCCTGTTATATATATATATATTTATATGTGTCTTTGTACCTCCACCATCCTTTGACAACCAATGTTGGTGTATTTACATCTCTATAACTTTGCAGTTCAGCATAAGAGATCAATAGAATAAGTAATAGGCTTAAAAAGAATAAGTCCTGGGGTCAATTTCTTTGACTGAAAACTCTTTAAGGCGGTGCTTCAGCATGGCTGCAGTCAAATGACTGAAACAAATAAAAGAATGAAAGAAAACAAGTAAATACATAAATAAATGAATAAATAAATAAAACAATAAGTACATAGATAAATTATAAAAATATATTTGTGTGTGAACTTTGTATGTATGTATATGTGTTGATGTATGTATATGTAGCCTGTAGGCATGTGTCTGTGTCTGTCCTTTTGAACTTAAAACCCTCTACTACATTATATGAGTTTATTTTTTAGTAACTTTTAACTCCTATTTTACTTATCTTTTCTTTTATCTGCTTGGCATTACCAACTTAGAATAGGGTCATAACTCACTTGCACTTTTCCAAACCTCCATGTCATCTTCAAGAATTAAATTAAAATACTTACCATCATAATACACTGTCTATATCCTCTTCTTTTCTTTAAACTCCCTTCTCTTCACTTCCTGATTTTTCTGTTTTTCTCACCCACCCACCAATCCAAGTCTGTTTATTCTTTTATTTACTTTTCTCATTTTTAAAAATTATTTCTCAATTTATGTTTATCTTATTTCATTTCATATTAGATATTTTTATATATAAATATGTATATATGTTATATATATACGCAGAAGTGGCTGTGTGGTAAGTAGCTTGATTACCAACCACATGGTTCCGGGTTCAGTCCCACTGCGTGGCACCTTGGGCAAGTGTCTTCTACTATAGCCTCGGGCTGACCAAAGCCTTGTGAGTGGATTTGGTAGACGGAAGCTGAAAGAAGCCTGTCGTATATATGTATATATATATATATATATAATATATATATATATATATATATATATATATGTGCGTGTGTGTTTGTGTCTGTGTTTGTCCCCCTAGTATTACTTGACAACCGATGCTGGTGTGTTTATGTCCCCGTCACTTAGCGGTTCAGCAAAAGAGACCGATAGAATAAGTACTGGGCTTACAAAGAATAAGTCCCGGGTCGAGTTGCTCGATTAAAGGTGGTGCTCCAGCATGGCCGCAGTCAAATGACTGAAACAAGTAAAAGAGTAAAGAGTATATATATATTATATTAAATTAGAGATAAAACCACTATTAGGCAAATCAAACAATGAAAAACGTGGTTTTATCTCTAATTTAATATAATATATTTATACTATAAAATTGGATTTAATCCTAAATCTGATTTTTCCCTGTAAGTTTGGATTTATTCCCTAATATTTTATTATATATATATATATATATATATATATATATATATATATATAGGTAAAAACAGTAAGATAACAAAACAAAGAAAGAGACCTCAATATTATGTAAATAGAGGAATTTATATATATATATATATATAATAATATGTTACAATTTCTCAATAGTCAAGATAAAACTCTGAGTTTCAGATGCCGAAGTGGAAATCCACAACACCATCTCTTCGGTTATCTGGCCATCTGAAAAACGCTATGAAAAAATACTGTTATATAAAGGGAAATTACTGTGTTATTAAAAGTTCATAGTAAACACGTAAACATGGCTACTCATACGTTCACATGTGCGCTCACAGACCCACGTGCGTACTTATACGTCACTATGAAAACGTACACATCTTCACTCGCATTTTTCGCCAAATGTACACGCATATATATACAAACTCATACACACACGCGCGTAATGTAAAAGTTCATACATATGTCTATATATGCACAAGCACAAGAAAAAACATGGTTAAAGGTAACAGAAAAAAAACATAAGGAAGTATACAAAGCATAAAAACCACGTTCATATACGGACATGCCCTTATGCACTCATACACACACACGCCCATATATGTACATACCCGCACATGTTTATATACGCATACACACACATGCATACACAAAAAATGAATATACATATGCCCAATAAAGACCAAAAAAATTGTAAAAATACTAAGTAAAAACGTCTATATATATAAGCATTCTTATGCCCGCACACACGCACACATCTAAAACTGCCCGCTCATACATACTCATACACGTGTACAAATGAATCTATATACACGTCTATATAGGCACAGGAAAAAATGCAGGATGGAAGAGTACAGAAAAAATTATTATGTGTGAAAATATAAAAATATATGAAATAATAAAAGGTATAATGAGATAAAAAACTTTTTGGACATAATATAGAAAGCAAGTTCTATCTGTTTTCTTGAGGGGACCAAAAACGTAACAAAAATTTTGTCACATATGGGCATGATCCGAAAAGTTCTGTCCTTGAGTTTAGACATGTAGTAGGGTCTAAGCTGCTTTTCCAGATAAGCCATCTCTCCATGTCGCATAGACCGCACTTTCCGCTGCTGTTGGTGTAGGGCTTACATTTGGCCAAAATCTTCCAATGGATGTTATAATTGACACCTCTATCTTTTAAAGACCAAAATTAGATAATTTTGTCGCTTTTCTTTTCTTCCAGTGCCTAAAACTCAAGGTGTGGTTATTGAACCTGGCCTTGAAATTACCCTCTGTAAGGCCCACATATCTCTTCGTCGAAACAGTGTCTTTAGTGGTTATAGAGTCCACGGTAGCTTCATAGATGATGGTCTCGGACATGCAAACTCCATTTAGCGGGCACAATTTTTTATTCCTGCATGAACAGCTGTTTTCTTGTTGTGGTTTTTGTATGTTATGTTTGATTATATTTTTTAAATTGGTAGTTGAACTAAAACTAATTTTTAAATTGTTTATTGAAGAGTTTCCTATAAGTATGGTTAACTGGAAAATGTCTATCTATCAGTGTTAAGAAATATTTACCTATATTGAAGGTCACCTCGGGTGAGTAAGGGGTTGTAAACCAGATGATCTTCCTATTTCTATTTTTCCTCTTCTTTACTGTTGGGCTAGTAACAGGTGTATATTTTATTTTTTTGCTAAAACCACTATCTTTTAATGCCTTATTATGAACTGAGGCAATGCTATTAAAAATGTCCTTATCGGAGGAAAGGCTAGAAACTGGTATATTACCTATATTTAACCATGGCCATACATATGCAAACATATTATGTTCATAAGTTATAGGTAAAGACAAGGATAAACATGGGTTTATCAAGAATCAAAATTTAAAGAAAACAGAAAATGGAGAAGTACTGATGAACAACAATTGACTTACATAAATTATTATTTATTCATTCAATGCAAATAGACTGCATCCTATCTAACAGCTGTTTCTGCTTCCAATGTTATATAGTATTGCCATTGATATGCAAAAGTATTAATCATATTTGGTAATAAAACCAATCTGAAACAAGGAGCTTCATCAGAGTGAAGAATACACTACCGTCAGAAATTAATTAGCACCCTTGATTTGCTCTTCACTCAAGGTATGTGCTGTCACCTAGTGGCCATATCTCGAACTATTGCTTTGTTGCGAGTTCACTGTTGCGCAGAACGATGACGTAACTTTGTTTGCAGAGCAGTTTGAGAGTCTACACCCTTATGATGTTGACATAGCAGTGCAACAACAACTTGGAGTGCGGATGCAGACAAATCTTCCTTTGTTTAATAGATATAGGTAGCGCCTCGCAAGGACCGAAATCACACCATACTAAGTTTTCTCATCGCGTAAGACGTTTTGAACAGCTCATAGGTTAATTGATTTAACCTATTTAATGTAGAAATTTGAGAAGTGCTAATTAATTTCTGACGCAAGTGTAAATAAAGAACAGCATAGAGAAGAAAAAGGGTAAAGTTGAATATGGTTGTAATCATACCATTTTGCTTGTGCGTCTCTTTGGGCAGTTAAGTAAAAAACTAAGACAAAATAGCAGCTGGTGGATTAATCCTTTGTACTGGTTGAGTGGGGAGTAGGATGGATAAATAATGAAAAAACAAAAATAATTGTGGGATATGCCAATAGGTTTTAGTCAGAGATACAGTAAGGTTTTATATTAATCATAATAATTTACAAAAGTTATGTTTGTAGTATTAATTAATAATATTAATCATAATGAAGTTCTAATCAGTTAAATGCAATTTATTTATGAAATATAACATGTCTTGAATGGCACAACAATGCAGAGTGGATGATAATAACTATTATGATTTAATTATTCATAGTCTGATATAATATTTCAGAATATGAGAATTCCTTCTTCAGATATTGCCAGGAATTGATCGAGTCACTGCTATAATCGAATTATAACTGTTAGATACTTTGTCTAGCTTGCGAAACAAACATAAAAACGCACACATAAAAATTACCTGTATATCTATATAAATACAAACATACTTACAAATACACACACATATAGATACACATACAAATATGTGAAAAATATATACGCAAATACATGCCCACATATATAAAAATATATACACATATATATATAAATATTTACATACATATATATATATATATATATGCACATATATACACATACCTACAATACATACAAACACATGAATATATAGACATATCTTCACATCAAGATAAATATACACATCATAACGTATATACGCAAACAATTTAAAAGACGGCCTGATGTATATAATATTAAAATGTTAAAATAAGGAAATTGTTCATTAATTTGATATAACATAATTAAATGTGTGTGTAAACAATAAAAATAGACCTTGGCGAAGCTTAAGCTTAAATTTGTAAAACAGCCAAGGCTTTCTTAAAAGTGAAGTTGAAATATGCACTAGCATTATAACACAAAATAACTGTGATGTGTAAAGTCAAATTTAAATGCAACAGTCAAAATTTTCTGAAAGTCAAGATATTTTACCCATATGGTATTTTATTAGTTAACATTTTTAACTTCATGGCGTGCCTGCAGGAATTTAGGAGCTCACATCTCTGGTTCAAAGCATGTTTATCCTGGAACAGGACAAAGAACTTTTATGAGAGGCAAAGATTAAATTTCATTGGTCTTTTATAAGCTCCATGACTGTATGATGATGCTTTTTCTAGAATTTCCCAGGTCACATTGAAAGGACAGGTGCCATTCTTTATCAACTTAGACATGTTTTGCAAGACTAGTTGCTGTCATATTCTTGGGGTATCAGAAAGAATTTTGGTGGGAATAGAATTGAGTCTTGAATGAATTTTCTGAAGCCTCTGTATATGTTTTATATTCTTGTGAGCTAGCTACTTGCACTTTAGCTCTATAAACAATTCCTTTTTCAAGACATTTTCTTTCCAATGGACAGCAAGCCATATCTTTGAAGTTGCAGTTCCTCACATTAGCTTTGGCACTGTAGTTGTTTGTAGTAATTTTCATGTTATGCTGGTTAATAAAAGAGGCAAAGTTTTTGCAAATATTAAATATTCTATAGAACTTATGGCTAGATTGAAAATGTTTAGAATCTAATTTTAAGAATTCCATACCTATATTAGTTTTTACGGCAGTATTAAATGCAGAGTTAAACCACAAAACTTTCCTATATAAATATATATATATATATATATATACACACACACACCTATGTACACTCTCATACTTAGATGCGCATTCACATACAGCATCCGTCCACACAAGTACACACCCATCTATGTACCCGAATAATTGTAATATATATTTTATTGCTATATTAACACATACATGGGTATTTACATATGCTAGTTTCAACAAATAATCCCCCATGCAAGTATTAATACACATAGTCACAAAAATAACAATATTAATAGCACGTAGATAAGTGTTAACTGCAAAATAAAGATCAAGCAAATACATAACTAAAAGAGGGTGTGGGGTGTCAAGTTAGTATTAAAGTGTTAAATAAATATTTCATTATGGGGGTGGGTGTAGTGAAATGTATAAATCCAATAGGGGGTCTTCATTCAATAGAAATAGACCAATGCTGACTTAGAGTGGTCTAGAATAAACTAAAGTGAAACAAGCAAACAATGAGTATGGGATGGTAAAGTATGTTACAAATACAAATTCATTATTAAGGTGGGGGATCAAGATACTATTAAAGTAGGGGAATGGATACTTGTGCACTCTATAGTCTAAATTTATGCTAAGAGTTAAGAGAACTGGCATTATATGGTTATAAGAGAGTGTAAAGGTTGTTTTGAGGAGGAGTAAAATGATGCAATGTAATATAATTTAGTTATGTATGGGAGAAGGGTCTTAAAACTCAGGTTAGTTTAAGGGTATTAATGCTGGGTTACCTAAAAGGGGCCTGGGTAAGTAAATCTGTTAACCAAACTTAATTACAAGTAGTTTATGCCAACATTAGGAATCGAATTCTACTATTTCTATGGTGAAGAACTATGGGTGCCATTAATGGAGAAGATGCCTACTAGATACCTACAAATATTTATATCTAGAGAAGGCAAATTTATCCTTGTGCAGGCAGGCAAATTAAAATCTAAAAAAGGAATAATAGTGCATTCAGACAAAATCAGAAACACTTACAATATGGATATAAATACTTATTATGAACTCATCCACAGAGAAATCACAAAAAAATATAAAGTAGTTCCTAGAAGCACTCTTAAAACAATCAACTTAGACACTAAGAAAATTATGACTGATTACAATATAGATGATATATCAGAACCTTTTACACCTATTAGACTTTGTATTACAATTAAGGACCATAAGGCTAACTTCTTAAGTAACACCCAAGTTAGATTAATGTGCCCCAATAAATCAGATTTAGGAAAACTCAGCAAAGCAATTTTAGATAAGTACTTAGGACAAAAATTAAATTTGAATTATAGACTAATACCCAAAATGCAATTTTCCAAGAATTTTACATTTCAGTTAACACTACCACCATCACCGTTATTGTTGTTGTTGCTGTTGCTGGTAATAGCAGCAGTACTTATTATTATTATTATTATTCAGTAGTTTTATTTTTATAGCGTGCTTTCACTTCACTACCGAGCGCAGCTCTGTGTGCCTTGGGTATGTGCTGTGATTTGTTGTGATGCTCTGATGGTTATTGTATGGAAAGTGTTCTGCGTAGGATGTGTGCAGTGCCTAGTAGTGCAATTTTCTGTATGTTATATGTGTTTGTAAGTCCTGGTGTTTTTGTTATGTATTTGTCTGAATATTATTATTATTATTATTATATTATTATTATTATTATCATCATCATTACAACTATCACCATTACTATAACTATTATTATCATTGTCCATTTAAAACAGGTTTGAATTTATCGATGCTTTGGCAATACTAAAGCTATTTTGGTGACACAGATTGTGTGTCACTATAAATGCTATGACCTGCTTTTGTTTTCCCCTTTCTTGAGTGGCCCTAAGTTGTTGTATGGGTGTTTCTATAGCATGGTGTATACCATTTTCTATAAGTAGAGACAGGTGGATTTTTTTTTTTTTTAGTAGAAATTTTTGGAGTTTTGTTAGGCATCTGTCTTTGGTTTTAACATCCTACACAATGGTACAAATTTTTCTGGCTAGGCAGTATGGGATATTACGTTTTGTATGTGTTGGATGGCATGATTTAAAGTTCAGGTATTGATGTATGTCTGTGTGTTTATAGTTTATATCAGTAGTGATGGTGGTGTCACTTTTAATTACCATTATGCCTACAAACGGTAATTTGGAACTATACATCTCGTTTGCATATTGGAGCGTTGGGTGTAGGTTGTTCAAGAGAATGTTAAATTCTTCCTGAGTATCTAGAGATTTTATCCAGATTATGCACACACACACACATGTGTATATGTTTATGCATTTATTTATTGTTTTTATTCATTTATTTACTTGTATACCCCTATTTTCATCCTGTTTAGTACTATGTCGGTTAGTCTTTTCTGTCTTCCTCTTTTTTCTCTCGATCACATTCTCTTTCTTCCTTTTTTCTTTCCACCACTAGCTTGCTCACTTTCTACTTCCTTCTCTAAATACTTAGAAATTACCTCATCTTGAATCTAACTTCAGATATTTCAATATCTGTAACAGAATGCAATAAAGTGTTCCTTAGATGATTCATTGCAGATGATCCAGATGCACTTGAAATATCCAATGCTGTGTTCCAGTTAACTACAATGGTGAAACATATGTAGGATCTAAATGTTTATACTGGTGGTTATCTTAATTTGCACTGTATATATATATATCATGTATTGTCTTTACAAACAAAATATTGTGTTGAATCAAAAATTTTGCAATATTTTTTATAACTTATTTGCTTTATTTGTCAAGTTACAACAAAAGCAGCCTAACATTCAAAGTAGAGGCCATCATGTTGTGCTGTCTGAAGCCACCTTTTTGTCAGTTCTTTGTTCCCATGCTGAAACCAGTTCTTGTCTAAGGCAAAGAACTCATTCACTGCAGCTTCCTCCTCATTTTGGTTGATGAACCATTGCAAATGCAAGAAGTGAGCCATGGATCAGAACAAGTAATAATCTGAGGGAGCTAGGTCTAAACTATACGCTAGTTGTGGCATATAGTCCAGACCTAGCTCCCTTGGATTATTACTTGTTCTGAGCCTTGGCTCATTAGGTGTGGCATCAGTTCAATTCCCTCAAGTTCCAGGAGTTTATTCTAGGTTGTTTGAGTGGTATGAGCTTGTTTTGTGTTAACCAATGCAGGGTATTTTTGTGGTATACTGGCATACATCCACTCCAGTTGTTTGGAATATAGTTTGGCATCAATGGTTTGACTGTCCAGAACAAATTCATAGTGAATTATCCCCTTGTAATTCCACCAGATGCAGAGCATCACCTTGTGTTCGAAATGCCTGTTTGGCAACATGTTTTGGAAGATGTCCCTTGGTTAACCACTGCTTATACATGTTAGGATTGTGGAAAAATATTTCCTTTGTTATTACTTGTTCCAATCCATGGTTCACTTTCTGTGCTTAAGGAGTTCTTTGCTTTGAAGAAAAAGAACTGGTATTAATGTAAGATTAAAGAATTGGCAGAAAGGTGGCTTCAGATGATACAACACAATGGCCTCTACTTTGAATGCTAGAATGCTTTTGTCATAACTTGACAGATAAAGGCAAGAAATTACCAAAATATTACTAAATTTTGACTCAACACAAAACATTTTGTTACTGCAGAATCAGCTAAAAGAGAATGCCTGCAACAATATAAGTGACTTTTTATATTCCAGAGTATCTTTCAACGAATTCATAATAATTTTGTGACTCTTTTAAGACAACAATTACTGGTACTGAATGTCACAAATGATGGTGGACCACAGAATGGGTATGTTTATAATTTTATTAATATATAACATATGCACTTTAAATTTTCCATTTATCTACTTGTATTAGTATTCAACCCTCTTTCTTTCCCTCTCTTTCAACCTCTTGTGCTAAAATACTGTTTCTATCATTTTGCAATCTTCACACATCCATCCTGGTTCTTCTATCATTGCTTTCTCTTTTGTTCACTTCATCATAGGTTAGTAAGGATACTTTAGTCTTATGGGATATAAATCAACCTTACACGATAAAATACCTCCAGGACACTCTGTAACACTGTTAATAAATGAACAAAGTCATTCTAGAGTTGAAAAGACTCTTTAGTCTAGTTGACAACTCTACTATGTGTGTGTGTGTGTACATACATACATACACATATAACAGTTCATATATTGCTTTCATTTATGTTCGAAAAAAAAGAGAGTACTTGTAAAACTTTTTCATTATGTCAAATCATAAAGTAGCTAATAAAAGAAGTACATTTACGTGAAAGCACCCACTACACTCACGGAGTGGTTGGCGTTAGGAAGGGCATCCAGCTGTAGAAACACTGCCAGATCTGACTGGGCCTGATGAAGCCTTCCGGCTTCACAGACCCCAGGTGAACCGTCCAACCCATGCTAGCATGGAAAACGGACGCTAAACGATGATGATGATGATGATACTTGCATGTGTTTTATAAATCTGTGTATATATATGTATGTAGATACATACACATATATGTATATATATGTGTGTGTATGTATCTTCCCTAACTGACCCCCCTCTTTCAAATGAGTCCACAACGTACAAGACCTTGGTCCACAGCTTCTTCCCTAACCCAACCTCCCAACCCAGCTCATTCCACTTCTCCCGCCCACGATGCTGCACTTGCCCTTACCTCTCCAACACCACCCTCCTCACCAGCACCCATCATTGACCCTATCTCATCACCAACTCCTTCACCTGCACTTCTACCAATGTCATCTACTGCATCTTCTGCTCTCTCTGCCCTTCTCCATACATTGGGCAAACTTGGTTGACTGGTTCACGGAACACCTCCGAGACATCCAGCTCGGCAATGACACCCCGGTCTCGTGCCATTTCTGCTCTACTGGTCACTCTTTGCAACACCTGTCTTGTGTTCGAATTCTCTTTGCACAGGGGCCATCCAGACTTCCGTTTGCACCGTGAACAGGGATTAATCTTCTCTCTTCGCTCCTTTGCGCCACATGGGCACAACTCTCCTCCCCTCTTCATCTAACCTCTCCCCCTCACACCTACTTCCACCCACCCCTCCTCTGTTGCTCCGACTCCTATTTCTTCTCTTCACTCCTACTCTCCTTTTCTTTTCACTCCTACCCACCTTCTCCCTTCACCCCTTCATCATCACCCCCCCATGTAAACCCACCCATACACAATCCAACCACACCTCACCCTTGCTTTCCCCACTCTTGCCTCCCCCACCCCCAACACCATCACACCACCATACCACACAACACTACATCACATCACAATGCACACACTAGAACTGACCACTTCCCAGCCCCACATACACACACGCACACGTCAAGGTCACCAGCCCTCTTTCACATGCACATACATACTCTCTTGTACACATGCATGCACACCTTCGTTTGGGATCACCACTACTTTATTATCTCCCCTTCTTCCTAGCTCTCCTGTGTGACCCCTCTGTCCGGTATTCACCATGATAGATCACTAGCCACTACACATTCTTTATTTTCTCTCCTTGTTTCTTTCTGTGGAAGAGGGTAGGCTCGAAACATTAAAGACTTCTTCACTTCCCAAGCGTTAAACTAATACATCTGTTTGTTGTCTACGCCACCTGTCTTCATCTTTTGTTTTTTTGTGAATTCTCCCTATATATATATATATATATATATATATATATATATTCTATATATAAAACTGAAATGCGTTTCCACCGCTTGGATCGCTTTCAAGGCCACTACATCCCGTCCAATTGACTCCAAAATTTACAGGGACATGTAAAATGAGGTGACGATGCCCGTGGGCTACCTTAGAAATCCCTATCTTAAAAGGTGTCGTTGCTAGGGCCAAAAACCCACTTTGACAAGTCCACTCCCGTTCTTTAATGTATCTGTCTTCCTCAACTCACTCTCGCTATTTCCTCTCTTCCCAGCACTTTTTCACTCGCTCTATTTCCTACCTTCCCATCACTTCGGCGTTCTTTTATGTATCTCTCTGCATTCATAGAGAGAATTACCATCGCCACCACCAACACACAATCATGACAACAAATATTATGAATCTCGTCATCGCATTCTATTGTCTGCCTTTCAACGAGCCGATGAAGCAAATACAAACAGAACACACTAACAAGCGTTCATGTTCTGGTGATAACATAGGTTTTTCATATCTATTACATTTTAACATTTATTTAGAACCCTGCAAATTTTTCGTGCTAAATTTTCATTTTTTACTACTTTATTATTTTTTCTTAAATTGATGCTTTTATTAAAATTAATTCTAATTGTCTGGGTCAACAGTTCGTTTCCTCGGAGGATATGGAAATTCCTATTACCCGTCAGAGAAATAACTCCAGCAGCTCACAACTATTTGAACAAACACAAGGTTACCTGCTTACCAGTCGAATTCAGCGTCAACGCTCACGTGTGACAGAGACTCCAACACACACACACACACACACACATATATATATAATGTGTGCATTATGTGGTCGGTTGAGCTGAAAATACGCAGACCTATGTTAAAAGTGCTGGCAAGTCTGCATGACAACTATTTTTTTCCTCAAATGAAACGCGTGACCTCTAGGACAAAATTCCTCATCTTATAAAATGTGGCCCCAGTACACCCGAATGAAATTGGGTTATATTAACCAAAATGTGAAAATGGGGCTGGAAGGGGATTAAAATTTAAGGAGCGGGTGTTTAGGAATTCTCTGTTACATCAAGCTAAAAAATTTGCGCCAGCCTTTTAATCGTCAATGTGTTGCCGTCCATGATGAAGAAGTTTTGAATGCTTGCTATGGTGAGTCTACTGTCATGAGAAAGAATCTCTTCAAAACTTGGTGTTTAGGGATTTTCTTTTACATCAAGTTCAAAATATTATGCCAGCCGTTAACTTTCAAAACATTGCTGTCCGTCGTTAAGAAATGCCAGCCATGGTGACTCTACTATCCTCACATTCTATCCCTTCAAACTTTGGTTTCCAATATTTTATTATTTTTATTCAGCTCGCAAGATCATCTGTCCTTTTTAAATGTTAGTGTTTTGCTGTCTGCCTTGAAGCAGACCTTTCCGTTGTTACTGCCTGATATTTATGATTGACCTTTCTAAATATTTTATTTCTCAACTTACTCAAGATCTTTTGTTGTTTATAAATGGGAGAGAGATAGATAAAGATAGAGAGTAAGAGAAAGCGAGGGAGAGTCCGAGAGAAAGGAAGAGTAAGAGAGTGGGGAAAGTGAGAGAGAAACAAAGAGGGAGAATCATCAGCATCATCATCGTCGTTTAACGTGCTAGCACGGGTTGGACAGTTTGCCCGGGGTCTGGGAAGCCAGAAGGCTGCACCAGGCTCCAGTCTGATCTGGCGGTGTTTCTATAGGTGGATGCCCTTCCTAACGCCAACCACTCTGTGAGCGTAGTGGGTGCTATTTACGTGCCGCCGGCACAGGCAGCGGCCACGATCGGTTGGTGCTTTTTACGTGCCACCTGCACAGAAGCCAGTCAAGGCGGCGCTGCAATTGGCCATGTTCGGATGGTGCTTTTTACGTGCTGAAAGGAAGCAAGAGAAAGTAACAACCACACTCTTACCCGCGCGTAGAGCGGGTCACCTTCAGCTAGTATATATATATATTTGGGTTTCGGTGTGTATATATATACATATATATTTATGTATGTATATTAATAGTAACGGTATGACAACAAAATAATGAATGAGACCTTGATATTATGTAAATGGAGGAATTTGTCTATAATATAATATGTGACACAAGGTGGCAACAAAAATAGTCACCTTGTGCAACAATACACTGGTCCTAGCATTCCAGCCACTTTTGGAATCCAGCCTGAAAGTCATTTTCTGTAAGTGAGCTGAGGACCTTCTGCAATTCACTCTAGAACTCAATAACACTGTTAAAAGGGTGACCTTTGAGCTACATTTTCATCTTGGGGAAGAGCTGGAAATTTGCAGGTGCTAGATCTGACAAATAGGGTGGGTGTGGAAATGATACCATGTTTTTAGTGAAAAACTCACAAGTGAGGAGAGCTCAGTAACAGGGTGCCTGCATTGTCATCATGTAGAATCCAATTCTCCATGCACTGCAGATCCAGTCGCTTTCACCAAATAGCCTCCCTCAAATGCTTCAAAACATTGCAGTAGTACTTGATTGATATTCTGGCCCTGGGGGATGAATTCTTGTTGCACAATACCACATTTCCAGAGGTGATCTTTGAGACAGGTCTTGCAGATCCTTCATTGTCTTCCAGGGATGTTCTTCCACTTTTGAAGTGCCCAGGCTACTCAAAACATTGCGTACGACGCATTGCTTCATTGCCATAAGCTTGCCAAAACATGCTCAGTGTCACTATAACAGACTTCCCAAGTTTAACACAAAATTTCCCTGTTGGCTCTTTGTTCCTGTCCATGATAAAATTGCAGACTACAGCATACGCATGATCACAAAAACACAAATTTCACAACTTTTGAAGTAAACAGCGATGTCACTCAGCACACTGCCTGATGAAGGTCACTGCTAGTTCCCACTGCATATGCAAACGAGTCCTGCCATCTGATGGTGCACTACAGAACTCAACTGGGAACTTTTTGATACCACCTTGTGTATATGTATGTGCTTGTAGTTAGGGATATAGTCCAAGCTGTTTCCTCATGAAGCACACCAGCATGTTCCAATACTTCAGAATTGTATGTAGTTGTTATATTTTTGTGACACATGCATAAGAGTTGAAAAATATTGGAAATTTTTAGTCATTACATATCAAAACATTATGTGTTTCATTTCCTGATACGAGTTACAGAGGTGTACATATAGAAAAAATGTATAAGATATCTAGTAGAAATTCATCAGACAGAAAATCTAAATAATACAAAATTTGCATTTAGATGAAACTTTAATTCATAGTCTAAATAATAATCGGGAGTCATTTAAATAGTTAGGAGAATAGAGTAAAAAAAGTCAAAATAGAAAGAGGGAATTAGAGATAGAGACAATGCATACATATGCATGTATATAAATATATTGTTGCATTCAACATATACACATATACATACATGCAAATATTTACAAGCCTCCATTTTCAGGGAAGAGATCTATGCAAATATATACATGATTACATACACACACACACACACACACACACACACACACACACACACACACACACACACACACACACACACACACACATAAACATGCATACATGTATATAGTCACATGTGAACATACATTAAGTATATGTGTATATACATTTGTACTCATACATATGTGTACATACACACATGCACACACATAATATATACCTATATACATGTGCAGATATACATACATAATCATATGCACAGTAACAAAACCCCTTCATAAATGTATATAAATACACTTACATAAATTCATACATTATTACATATGCTTTCACTTACATTTAAAGACTCATGCACATTCACGCATCAATATGTACACAGATATAAGCTAAGGATTTTTCTCATTTTTTAAATCACCTCATTCATTCATTTATCTAACCCATCATACTAACATGTATTATCATAACCTGTAACTATTTAATTCTTCAAATAGCCTTCAAACCATAATTCCCTAAAATCTTAGTTCTCTGTCCCTGTTTCATAATGTTTTCACTATTGTTCTCTAAAATTTGTATGCATTCTTGTTTTACTTATGTCTCACTGTTGCCATGTCTCTCTTCCCAATGATAGTAAACTGACCATTGCTTGTCTACGATGTGCCTGTCCATTTCTGCCCCCACCACCTATACCAGAAATCTAATCTTAATACTGGAAACCCCTACAGAAGCTCTGCCTCGCTTCTGTACCAGAAGACATGCGTATCTTCGTCCCTCCTTCCCTGCCACTAACAATTGCCCACACTACTGCGTGCACCAAAAGGTGATATATTACTTTAGGGAATTATTAGTAAATTAACAAACCACCTACCTGTTTCTCCCTATATATAATGGACTAACCAATAGCAGATCATATATATAATTAATTAATTTATACACTGACCTATTTATATTTGCAACAGTAATGCTTAGATTTACAATGCTACTCACTACCAATAGCGACAACAATTTTAACTTGTTTGAATGATGGTAGGTTAAAGCGAGATCAACTGATGTGACATGTCTGTTACCAAACGATTATGGAAGCCTTCTTTTCAGGTGCCCAATACCATCTCTCCTGTCTATGTTCCCTCTCACACCCCTTACCCAGTTCTCAGGGTTGCCACTGTTTGTAGGCACAGTGAAAAGTAGGTCTAGTGAGATTGTTGAGCTGCTTGAATGGAGGCATGTTGATGTATGCTGCATCCAAGGGGTAAGGTGGAGAGGAACTTCAGTCAGGTTCCTCACAGGCAAGACACATAGTTATAAAATCTTCTGGGAAGCTAACAGTGATAGGGTGGTGTGGGCATACTTCTCGCAGAGAAATGGGTGGATAAGATCATAGAGGTAATCAGAGTGAGTGATAGAGTGCATAAGCTCATGCTAGTCTTGCAGAATAACATAGTGTCACTTATCTCTGCCCATGCCCCATAAGTAGGCCTACCAAATGAAAAGAGGACCATTTTTATTATACATTATTTACATTTGACGGTTATTTGTCCTCATCTTGTATCTTGTTGGATTCTCTTTCTATCATCATCTCTTGTTATTTTCCTAAGTAATGAAGATAACCTCTCTGATTTTGTTATTTAGTTGATGTTTTTTCCAACGGTTGTAATGGATCCTTTCATGGACGAGGGCATGTCCTGCCCTTTCCGCTACACTTTATGAATCCACTGGTGGTATTAGCTTTGAGTCTCTACATCTACACAGGAAAGTTAAATGGTTTGAAAGATGAGCTAGTTTTCCATGGAGTTTCTCTATATGTCTCCATTGAAGTCTAATGTTAGCTCTGTACCAATTAGATAATACAGTTCTATATTTAAGAGATGAGGAATATCCTTCAAATGTAAATAATGTTCATAATTCCTCATCTCTTAAATATAGAACTGCATTTTTATTATATTTTCCTGCAAACTACCTCTAAGACAAATGACAAGGATCTCATCTTTGTGGCTGGGGACTTCAGTGGGCTTGTCAGACAGCAGCTTGGTATTTTCCATGGTGTACATGGGGTGGGGGCATGGAATTGGTTCACAAAGAGGGAACAAGACTACTGGAGTTCTGTGATGCAAATAACCTATTGATCTGCAACAGAAACTTCAGGAAGCTGACCAGCCACCTGATAACCTACCAATCAGGTGGCTACACTCACCAGATCAATTACATTCTCATTAGGCAGCAGGATGCATGGCTGCTCTTAAATACATAGACCCTCCTTAGTGAAAAATGTATTCCCCAGCATAGACTAGTCATTAGTGATTCTAGACTCTGGGCCAGAAGGATACCAAGAAGAAGACCAGTCTGAAAAAGAAGGTTTTGGAAGCTTAAGGACTCTTCATGTGTTCAGAGATTTAGGGACATCTTAATTGAGAAATTTGATGAGAGGGAGGAGAAGTTACAAACTTGTGACATAGAGGGCAACTGGGAATTCCTGCAGGACAGCTTGCTGAGAGCCACAGAGCAAATCTGTAGCTAGTACAAAGTCCCAACCGGACTTAGGGTAACATGGTGGTGGAACAATGCGGTAGACTGGGCCATTAGTGCAAAGAAATAGGCCTGGAAGAGTGGGAGTAGTTGGGAACTGTATCAGATAGCAAGGAAGGAAGCTAGCAGACAGGTGTATCAAGCCAAGGGAGAAGTAGAAAAGAAGAAATTTGCCTATGTTCAGTGGCATGAGGACCAAAGAACTGAAGTATTTTGGATTGCAAGACAGTGTGTGAGAGAAAATTGTGATGTCATAGGAGAAATGTGTCCGCATGGATGATGGTGCACTTGCATTTAATGATTCTGGCTTGGAAATGCCATTATAAAAAATTGCCGAACGTGGAGAATGAATGGGAGGGGAAGAGTCTGCCAAATGTTGACCCAATTGAGGGACCAGTTACCTGAATCAACAGTACCTTGGTAGATAAAGCAATTAAGGATTTGAAGACAGGGATAGCCCCTAGTCCATCAGAAATCACTGCTGAGATGCTTAAAATCAGGTGGTTCATGAAGGAGTCATACCAATGACTGGTGCAACAGCACCATAGTTAACTGCTACAAAGGTAAAGGTGATGCATTAGATACAAATAATTACAGAAGTATCAAGTTGTTGGATCAGGTAATGAAAGTCATGGTGAGCATCATAGCCCAACTAATTAGGGAGAGAATTAGTTTAGACGAGATGCAGTTTGGGTTTGTGCCAGGGAAAAGCACCACTGATGCTATATTTCTGGTAAGACAGCTGCAGGAGAAATTCCGAGCCAAAGATAAACCTTTGTACTTGGCCTTTGTTGAGCTGGAGAAAGCCTTTGACAGGGACCCCTGATCCCTTATCTGGTGGTCAATGTGGAAATTAGGGATAGACAAGTGGTTGGTAAGAGCTGTACAAGCCATAAGGTGGGGGTTGGCAATGAGTATAGTGAAGAATTCCAGGCAGAAGTAGGGGTTCACCAAGGATCAGTCCTCAGCCCCTCTTGTTCATCATAGTCCTCCAGACAATAACAGATGAATTTAAGACAGGATCCCCCTGGGAGCTCCTCTATGCTGATGACCTTCTTCTTATAGCTGTATCACTACCAGAACTAGAGAAGTTCCAGGTATGGAAGCAAGGTCTAGAATCAAAGGCCCTTAGAGCTAACCTCGTAAAAACCAAAGTCTTCGAAAGTAAGAAGGCAGGCAAATCACAAATCCCTTTAGGCCCTGCATGATCTGTAGAAAAGGCACAGGTAGAAACTCCATAAGATTTTGACACATAAAAGGTGCAGCAATATCAGAGGAAGGTTAACAGGAGAAGCTTTTGTATGTGGAAAATGCACAGGTGTAATAAACACTGAAAATGTGCAGAAAATAGACTCCATCAACTGCAAGTGGAGGGGAGCAAGCTAGAGGTAGTAACTTCCGTTATCTAGGTGACCAAGTTAGTTGTGGAAGGGGATGCTCTGAGAGTGTAGCTGTGAGAATAAGATTAGGCTGGGCAAAGTTCAAAGAGCTCCTACCTCTGCTGGCAACTAAGGGCCTCTCCCTCAGAGTGAAAGGCAGATTATATGATGCCTGTGTGCGAACAGCCTTGCTACATAGTAGTGAAACATGGGCTGCGACAGCTGAGGACATGCATAAGCTTGAAAGAAATGAAGCCAGTATGCAATGTCAGTGTGCATGTTCAACAGAGTGTAAGCACCTTGAGAGAAAAGTTAGGCATCAGATGTGGTGTAGAAGAGATGACTGCCCTGGTATGGTCATGTGATGCATGTAGACGAGGACTGCTGTGTAAAGAACCTGTGGTAGAGGAAGACCCAGGAAGCCATGGGTAAAAGTGGTGAAACATGATCTTTGAACTTTGAGTCTCAGAGGCAATGACTAGTGACTGAGACCTTTGGCGATATGCTGTGCTTGAGAAGACCCGTCGAGCTGAGTGAAATCATAGTCATGGCTGATATTTGTATTACATAACTGGCACCCATGCCAGTAGAACGTGAAGAGCACCATTGGAGCATGGGGTCTCATGGAGGCAAAGTGGTTGAGTTCCTTTCAAGCATTGGGCCTCATAGAAGCAAAAGTGGCTGAGTTCCTTTTGAGTGTTGGGCCTCATGGAGGCAAAGTGACTGAGTTCCTTTTGAACATTGTGCCTCGTGGAAGCAAAGTGACTGAGTTCCTTTTGAGCATTGCACCTCATGGAGGCAAATTGGCTGAGTTCCTTTCAAGTGATAGTCCTCACAGAGGCAAAGTGACTGAGCTCCTTTTGAGTGTTGGGTCTCATTGAGACAATGACTGAGACCTTTGGCATTATGTTGTGGCAGATACCGGTGTCACGCAAATGGCACCTGTGCTGGTGGCACATAAAAGCACCAATTATGCCAAATCAGACTGGAGTCTGATGTACCCTTCCAGCTTAGCAGCCCTGGTCAAACCATCCAACCCATGCCAGCAAGGCCAATGGATGTTAATTGATGATGATGATATAGATACATTATCTTGACAAGTAAAATAGTATACGGGCAATTTTCAAAACATTGACAAAAATACTTACAAAGGCAAAAGGTAATAAACATATACAAATAAACTATACAAACTTGTTAGTATGCTACTACACACTCACTCACACACACACACAAAGTTGTATAAGCATATATATATATATATATATATAGAGGTCATAAGCCAACTAATTAGAGAGAGAGTTAGTTTAGATGAGATGCAATTTGGGTTCATGCCAGGGAAAAGTACCACTGATGCTATATTCCTGGTAAGGCAGCTGCAGGAGAAATACCTAGCCAAAGATAAGCCCCTGTACCTGGCTTTTGTTGACATGGAGAAAGCCTTTGACAGGGTCCCCCGATCCCTCATATGGTGGTCAATGAGGAAACTAGGAATAGATGAATGGTTAGTGAGAGCTGTGCAAGCCATGTACAGGGACGCTGCTAGTAAGGTGAGGGTTGGCAATGAGTACAGTGAAGAATTCCGGGTAGAGGTAGGGGTCCACCAAGGCTCAGTCCTCAGCCCCCTCCTATTTATCATAGTCCTCCAGGCAATAACGGAGGAATTCAAGACAGGATGCCCCTGGGAGCTCCTCTATGCTGATATCAGAACTGGAGAAGAAGTTTCAGGTGTGGAAGCATGGTTTAGAATTGAAGGGCCTTAGAGTCAACCTAGCTAAAACCAAAGTCATAATAAGTAGGAAGGTAGACAAATCACAAACGCCTTCAGGTAGATGGCCCTGCTCGATCTGTAGAAAAGGTGTAGGTAGAAACTCTATAAGATGCACCAAGTGTAAGCTATGGACACATAAGAGGTGCAGCAATGTCATAGGAAGGCTAACTAGGAAGATGGTTTTTGTATGTGGCAGATGCTCGGGAGCATTAACCTCTGAAAATCTGCAGAAAACAACTTCCGTCACTTTCCAGGGGGAAAAACTAGAAGTAGTTGATAGCTTCCGTTATCTTGGTGACCAAGTCAGTAGTGGGGGTGGGTGTGCTGAAAGCGTAACAGCTAGAGTAAGAATAGCCTGGGCAAAGTTTAGGGAGCTCTTACCTCTGTTGGTGACTAAAGGCCTCTCGCTCAGAGTAAAAGGCAGACTGTATGATGCATGTGTACGAACAGCCATGCTACATGGCAGTGAAACATGGGCCGTGACTGCTGAAGACATGCGTAAGCTCGCGAGAAATGAAGCTAGTATGCTCCGTTGGATGTGTAATGTCAGTGTTCACAGTCGACAGAGTGTAAGTACCTTGAGAGAAAAGTTGGACCTAAGAGGCATCAGATGTTGTGTGCAAGAGAGACGATTGCGCTGGTATGGTCATGTGGCGAGAATGGATGAAGATAGGTGTGTGAAAAAGTGCCACACCCTGGCAGTTGAGGGGACCTGTGGAAGAGGTAGACCCAGGAAAACCTGGGTCGAGGTGGTGAAGCACGACCTTCGAACCCTAGGTCTCACCAAGGAAATGACCAGAGACCGAGACCTATGGAAGTATGCTGTGCGTGAGAAGACCCGGCAAGACCAGTGAGAACAATCAAAATCAAATCATATATCAGAAAGCAGGGGTTAAGTGACCCATCCGTTTGTGTCCGCTGTCAGCCTCGTCTGGCACCCGTGCCGGTGATACGTAAAAGCACCATTCACTCATGGCTGTTTGCCAGTTCTGCCTGGCCCCCGTGTCGGTGGCACGTAAAAGCACAATCCGTTAGTGTTCGTTGCCAGCCTCCCCTGGCCCTGTGCCGGTGACACGTAAAAGCACCGTCCGTTTGCCAGCTCTGTCTGGCCCCGTGTCGGTGGCACGTAAAAGCTCCATCCCTTCGTGTCCGTTGCCAGCCTCAGCTGGCCCCCATACCGGTGACACGTAAAAGCACCGTCCGTTCATGGCTGTTTGCCAGCTCTGTCTGGCAACCGTGTTGGTAGCACATAAAAGCACCATCCGTTCGCATCCGTTGCCAGCCTCGGCTGGCCCCCGTGCCGGTGACACGTAAAAGCACCGTCCGTTCGTGACCGTTTGCCAGCTCTGACTGGCCCCGTGTCGGTGGCACGTAAAAGCACCATCCGTTCGTGTCCGTTGCCAGCATCGCCTGGCCCCGGGCCGGTGACACGTAAAAGCACCATCCGTTCATGGCCGTCCGCCAGCTCTGTCTGGCACCTGTGCAGGTGGCACGTAAAAAACACCCACTACACAGTGGTTGGCATTAGGAAGGGCATCCAGCCGTAGAAACACTGCCAGATCTGACTGGGCCTGACGAAGCCTTCCAGCTTCACAGACCCCAGTTGACCCGTCCAACCCATGCTAGCATGGAAAGCGGACGCTAAATGATGATGATGATGATGATGATGATGATATATATGACTAAGCCAAGTGGGATTG
>NC_043007.1:52667556-52725056 GCF_006345805.1 Octopus sinensis | reverse complement strand
CCCAATGACTGGCGTAGCAGCACCATAGTCAACTGCTACAAGGGTAAAGGGGATGCTCTAGATAGAAATAACTACAGGGGTATCAAACTGCTGGAACAGGTGATGAGGCTCACACAGAGGGTCATAGCCCATTCTTTAGGGAAAGATTCTGCTTAGATGAGATGCAGTTCGGTTTTGTGCCAGGTGGAAGCACCACTGATGCCATATTCCTGGTTCGACAACTGCAGGAGAAATAACTAACTAAAGATAAACTCCTATACTTAGCTTTTGTGGATTGGAGAAAGCCTTTGACAGGGTCCCTCGATCCCTTATCTGGTGGACGATGCGGAAACTGAAGTGTGACGAATGGTTAATAAGGGCTGTACAGGCCCTATACAGAGAGGCCATTAGTAAGGTTAGGATTTGCAATGAGTAGAGTGAAGAATTCCAGGTAGAAGTAGAGGTCCACCAAGGTTCAGCCCTCAGTCCCCTTTTATTCATCATAGTATAATAACAGACGGGTTGCTCCAGGCAATAACAGATGGTTTGCCCCTGGGAGCACCTTAATGCTGATGACCCAGCCCTCATAGCAGTATCACTACCAGAACTAGAGAAGAAATTACGAGTGTGGAAGCAAAGTTTAGAATCAAAAGGCCTTAGAGTCAATGTAGCAAAGACCAAAGTTCTAGTAAGTAGGAAGGCGAACTCATCACACACCCCAGGTAGGTGGTCCTGCTCGATCTGTAGAAAAGGTGTAGGTAGAAACTCCATAAGATGTACCTAGTGTAAGCTATGGACACATAAGAGGTGCAGCAACATCAAAGGAAGATTAACCGAGAAAATAGCTTTCGTGTGCAGCGGATGCACAGGGACAATAAACACCACAGATACTCAGAAAACAGATTCCATCACACTCCAGGGGGAGAAACTAGAAGTAGTTAATAACTTCCGCTACCTAAGTGACCAAGTTAGTAGTGGGGTTGGATGCTCAGAGAGTGTTACCACTAGAATAAGAATACTTTAGGCAAAGTTTAGAAAGCTGCTACCCCTACTGGTGACAAAGGGCCTCTTGCTCAGAGTGAAAGGTAGATTGTACGTCGCATGTGTGGGAACTGCCATGCTTCACAGTAGTGAAACATGGGCTGTGACTGCGGAGGACATCCGTAGGCTGAAAGAAATGAAGCTAGCATGATCTGCTGGTTGTGTAATGTCACTGTGCACACATGACGGAGTGTAAGCACCCTGAGAGAAATGTTGGACATAAGAAACATTGGATGTGGCATGCAAGAGAGACGTTTGCACTAATATGGTCATGTACTATGGATGGATAATGAGAGCTGTGTGAAAAAGTGCTACTCCCAAACAGTTGAAGGAATCCCCGGTAGAGGTAGACTCAGGAAGACATGGGATGAAGTGGTCAAGCATGACCTTTGAATGTTGGGCCTCACAGAGGCAATGACAAAAGACCGAGACCTCTGGAGATATGCTGTGACTGAGAGGACCCAACAAATAAAGTGAGTTCACAGCTGTATCCTACACCAGTTTCTCATAACCAGCCCCAGCCCGTTCAAAAGTACCTTGGATCGTAGGACAACCTGCTGTGCTTACCTTGGATCATAGGGCAATCTGCTCTGCTTGAGGAGACCTATTGAGTCAAGTACATCAACATCAAAATAAAAATCAAATGGAAATTGTAGTTGTGAAAACCTTGCCAGTGGCACGTGAAAAGCACCATCCAAACGTGGCTGATACCAGCGCCGCCTTGACTGGCTTCTGTGCCAGCCTCCTCTGGCCCCTGTGCTGGTGACACGTAAAAAGCACCCACTACACTCACGGAGTGCTTGGCGTTAGGAAGGGCATCCAGCTGTAGAAACACTGCCAGATCAGACTGGAGCCTGGTGCAGCCTCCTGGCTTCCCAGACCCTGGTCGAACTGTCCAACCCATGCTAGCATGGAAAACGAATGTTAAAAGATGATGATGATTGATATATATATATATATATATATATATATGAGAAAGTTGGTGTGTGAAAGCACGTGGTTGAATATATAGTAAAAAGTGAAAAAACTACAGAATGCTTGTTTTAAAAGGTTAAAAAATATATTTGAGTCATTATGTCAGAAGAATGTTATAAAAGTTTTTCATACAGTGACATAGTTTTTGAAGAAATTACCGGTTTCGTGTTAACTTTTCAAATTTCTCAAAACATTGTGTTATGTCTTCGTTATGAAGTGTAAAGTAGAGTTCCAGGTAAGGGGAGGTAATGAGTGATTTCTTCCGGTGTAAGGGAGATAATCACTTTATATTTCTTGTGTCATTTATTTAATGGAGTGAGTTTCTCTGTATAAGAATGTTAGAGTGGTTAATGAAGAATGTTTCCTTGTTTAGTCTAATTTGTGTTGGTGTTCCAATAGCACATTGATAAAAAGGAAAGATTAAAAATTGTGGTAGTAGTTGCTTTGCGCATTTCTCAATATGCTCACTAAAGGGTATCATTCTGTTTTCTGGGAATGCAATCTGTTGTCGATGCAGTGTGCATCTACGTTTGAGTGATAGACCCGTGGACCCCACGTAGTTTTGGTGGCAGCCCGAGCATCTTATGACATAAATTATGTTTTCAGAAGCACAAGTAAAATTAGATTTGATCTTGAATTTTTATCCCTCTTTGAAGAGAAATTCTGATCCTTCTAGAAGGTTTAGGCATGTTGCACAGTTTGATCTACCACATTTTTTTACTTTTGCATCCGTAATTTCAGAAAACAATTTTGCCTTTGTGAGAATCTTTTTAAGTGATTTAGGTTGTTTGTAGCTTTTAATGATTTTATGTATGTTTAGAATTTCCTTTAATTTGGGGTCCTTATGAAGTATTGGTAAATTCTGGGTGATGATGGTGAAGGCTTCTTTGTTTCTGGGGTTGTATGTGGATATGTAAGGCAGTATTTTCGGGGAAGGTGTGTTGTTGTGTTGAACTTTTCTCAAAGTTTCTATGTCGATTTTTGTTGCACGTCTGATCCCATCCTCTATGAGTTGAGCTGGGTAGTGTCTGTCAATTAGGGTGTTTTTGAGTTCTTGTAGTCTAAAGTTCCTGATATTTTGTTCTGACACTATTGTGCATATCCTTCTTGCAAGGTTGAAAGGGATGTTTGTTTTAGTGTGTCTTGGGTGGCATGAATCAAAAAGTAGGTATTGTTTAGCATCTGTGGCTTTGTAAAAAAATGTCTGTTTCTATTTTAAGGTTAATTTTTTTAATTAGTATATCTAAGAATGGAAGCTCCTTTTGGTTGTATTCCATTGTGAACTGTATATTTGGGTTGATGCTGTTCAATAGGATTTTGAATTTTAGGAGTTTATTTGTGTTTTCATTCCAGAGTATAAAGCAATCGTTTCCAATTCTCTTTTATGTATTGATAGAGGAGGTTTCCAAAGGTCGATAAAGATTCCTAGTAAACAATTATTTCCAGGTAGCCCATTGTTAGGTTCGCAATGACTGGTGCTGCCCTTGTACCCAGAGCAATTCCGGATTTTTGACGGTAAAATGTATTGTCAAACATGAAGTGGTTATTATGTAGGATGAATTCAACCAATTTAGTAATGAATTCTTTGCTGATCCTTTTTGGTATTTCTTCTGGAAATTGGTCCAGCCAAAACTGTATTGCCTCTAGTCCATAATTATGGGGTATACTGGTTTATAAATTAACTACATCAAATGAAACTATGATTATTTCTTCCTTGACTTTTTTTGGAAGGTGGTTTCAAATTCTGTGAAGTGGGTGGAATTCTTCACATATGATGTTGACTTTCCTGCCAATGGACAGATTATATCCACAAGGAAGCGGCTCAGTGGATGACATGCTGAACCTCTACAGCTCACTATACATCTTGATGGAATACCATCCATGTAAATCTTAGGGAGACCGTACATGTGTAGTAGTTTACTATAGTGTTGAGTCAGTTGCTTGTACTTAATTGGTGCAAAGTGTTCTTTGTTCTTGATCAAGATATGTGACAACTTCCTCTCTGTTTTCAAAGAAGGGTCTTTCTTTACTTTGCTGTAGCTACCATCACTTGCCAGTTTTTCCAAGTAGTCAGACTTGTTCATCACCACTGTAGCATTTCCCTTGTCTGCTAGAAGTATTGTGATGGAATTGTCATTGTAGTCGTTTGATAGCGAACTTTTCTTCCTTAGTGATGTTTGGTTTGGGAAGTTTCACTTTTTCTAGTACCTGTCTCACTTTTCATCTCAGTTCATTTCCCTGAGCTTTTGGTATCTTTATGGCTATCTCTTCAATAGGGGCTGTTATGTCCAAGTATGGTATGCGCTTGATGGTTGTCGCAAAGTTGAGACCTTTGTTTAGTACTGCTTCTTCTGAGCTTTCTAGATGTCGGCTACTTACATTAATTACTGCTTTCACAGGTGGGTGATGGACTTCAGTCTTCATTCTTTGACCTTTGCGACAACCATCAAGTGCATTCCATACTTGGACAAACAAGATGAGGACAAATATCTGTCTAATGTAAATAATAAGCATGACATTTTTGCCTTACAATATAAAACATTTTGTTTTCTTTCATTCTTTTCAAAAAATGGCACTCCATTTATGACAAGGTTTATTTGATCAATGGAACAGTCTGCTTGTAAAATTAAAGCGCAAGTGGCTAAGTACTCCACAGACATGTATACCATAATCTTTAAATTATAGAGTTGAATTTTGTGTAGCCACCCATTTTGTAGTGGGTAATACCCATTTTTCTGGGCTCTTTTCATAGCTAAAACCTGTTTGAAATTTGCATTAGATTTTGTTTGAAAAAAAGAAACGAGGCAGCTTGTTTGTAGTTTGTAGAGGAAATCTTAAACATACCTGAAAAAACGATTTGGTCATTCCCCCCAACTAAAAGATATGAAGAACTATGAAAGAAGACAATTAAGAACCGGAGGTTGGGGAAAGAAGATAGAACTAACAGTCGATCATTCTGGAACTCCCAGAATGAAAACGTAAACACCTGAAAGACTTTCTCTCTATTCATTACTTTCCCTCTTCTTCATTTTTAAAACAAAAGGATTTAGAAAAGATTGATTGTATTTCAGTCTAATTATCATTTTAAGTGACTGAGACTTTCCTTTCTCTGTCTATCACTTCACTCCTTTTCTCCACGGTTATGAAAGTGAAAGTGTGTAGCTCAGTGGTTAGCGTATTCGGTCCACGATCATAAAGTCATGAGTATGACTCTTGGCGATGCGCTGTGTTCTTGAGCAAGGTACTTCACCTTGCTGCAATCCACTCAGCTGGCAAAAATGACTTGTAGCTCTAATTCAAAGGGCCAGCCATATCCCATTCTGAGTCAAGCTGAATCTCCCTGAGAACTACATTATGGTATACATGTCTGTGGAGTACTTAGCCACTTGCGCTTTAATTTTACAAGCAGACTGTTCCATTGATCAAATAAACCTTGTCATAAATGGAGTGCCATTTTTTGAAAAGAATGAAAGAAAACGAAATGTTTTATATTGTAAGGCAAAAATGTCATGCTTATTATTTACATTAGACAGATATTTGTCCTCATCTTGTTTGTCCAAGTATGGAATGCACTTGATGGTTGTCGCAAAGGTCAAAGAATGAAGACTGAAGTCCATCACCCACCTGTGAAAGCAGTAATTAATGTAAGTAGCCGACATCTAGAAAGCTCAGAAGAAGCAGTACTAAACAAAGGTCTCAACTTTGCGACAACCATCAAGCGCATACCATACTTGGACATAACAGCCCCTATTGAAGAGATAGCCATAAAGATACCAAAAGCTCAGTGAAATGAACTGAGATGAAAAGTGAGACAGGTACTAGAAAAAGTGAAACTTCCCAAACCAAACATCACTAAGGAAGAAAAGTTCGCTATCAAACGACTACAATGACAATTCCATCACAATACTTCTAGCAGACAAGGGAAATGCTACAGTGGTGATGAACAAGTCTGACTACTTGGAAAAACTGGCAAGTGATGGTAGCTACAGCAAAGTAAAGAAAGACCCTTCTTTGAAAACAGAGGGGAAGTTGTCACAGATCTTGATCAAGAACAAAGAACACTTTGCACCAATTAAGTACAAGCAACTGACTCAACACTATAGTAAACTACTACACATGTACGGTCTCCCTAAGATTTACATGGATGGTATTCCATCAAGATGTATAGTGAGCTGTAGAGGTTCAGCATGTCATCCACTGAGCCGCTTCCTTGTGGATATAATCTGTCCATTGGCAGGAAAGTCAACATCATACATGAAGAATTCCACCCACTTCACAGAATTGATTAAGGATACCCTCATTGAATCCAACTAGATGGTGAGTCTAATTGTGATAAGTCTGTTCACCTAAGTCCCAACTGGTTAAGCACTATCGGGGATTCAAGAAAAACTAGTGACAGACACCCATCTAAAAGAACGCACTAGTATACCAATAAGAAATTTGATGGATGTGTTGACCTTCTGTGTAGAAACTACCTACTTCAGTATGGACACTGATATATATCAACAAGAAGAGGGTTTAGCTATGGGTTCGCCCTTATCACCGATAATAGTCAATATATACATGGAATACTTTGAGAATTTGGCTTTGGGGTCAACACCACTAAAACCAACCCTATGGCTGCGATATGTTGATGACACCGTCATACTCTGGCCCCACCAGGAAGATGTCCAAGTGCTGTTAGATCATGTGAACTCAATAAAGCCATGTATACAGTTCACAATGGAAAAAGAAAAAGACAATCAGCTAGCATTCCTGGATGTATTAATAACACACACCAAGTATGGATTCAGGACATCCGTATACCGCAAGCCAACCTTCACTGGACGATATCTTAACTTCAACTCCCACCATCCATACAGTGTAAAGAGAGAGATTGCTCAGTGCCTAAAACATTGAGCAATGAATATAAGTAGCGATCGTGATACCCACCACGAAGAAATGATCAAGCTCAGTAACAATCTATTAAGCAACAACTACCCTAAAAGCTTACTCTCCACTCCAATTATGAAGAAAAGAGAGGATGAAACCGATAAACTGTCCACAGTCTTTCTACCCTATGTGAAAGGTCTCTGTGAAAAGATACAAAAGATATTCAGCCCATATGACATCAGGACAGTATTCAAAAGTAATACAACACTTCGCAAATATCTCCTTCGAATAAAACCATCAAAGAAGAGAATATGACCAAGAACTGCATGTATTGCATCCCATGCAGCTGTGGTAGATTATACAAAGGCAAAATAAGGGTAGAGGAACATCGCAAAGCTATGACACGGGGAGATATTGATAAATTGGGTAAGCTGATCATGTATGGAAAAATGGAGACCACCTCCCCTTGTGAGATGAAGTTAAAATAATAGACAGAGAACACCACTGGAAAATACGAAAACTAAAAGAAGCAGCACATATGCTAGGACACAACAACCTCCTAAGCAGACCAAGTACAGATATGATCAGCATATGGGAACCGGTATTAAGGAAGGATAGGAGAATATTAGATTTATAAGCCCTAAAAATTCACTCCATAATTGCCCATGGCGTAGTGGTTAAGAGTGCAGGCTACTAATCCCAAGATTCCATGTTCGATTCCAGGCAGTGACCTGAATAAACATCAAAAAATACCTTAGGAACAAGAACCCAGGTTCGAAATTTCCCCAAGACACCTGATGAAGGCTGGGGAGCATATCAGCTGAAATATTGTGTTAGCAAATATCCGTCAAATGTACATAATTCCTCATCTCTTAAATATAGAACTGTCATGTGCTTAGTATAAGCAGTGAAAGCTAAGACAAAATAATTGCTATTCTGTTGTGTTGTGACTTTGCCCTAGACTCACGCTCAGTTTGATAACAACAGCCTGCACATCAGTATTTATCTGGAGGCTTGGCCTCCAGATCTATGAGACCCACAAATGCTGCTGTTAGGACTGGATTAACACCTATAGTGACCCTAATGACTAAAAAGATTTTCTTGCCTCTATATAGGATCTTTTTTCATTTTCTTCCAACTACTTGAATGTTTATGTTGCTCCTGTTCACGCAGCTGGCCAAAATGAGCTGTAGCTGTAATTGAAAGGAACCAGCCTTGTCATATTCTGTATGAGGCTGAATCTCCCTGAAAACTATGTTAATGGTGTGCATGCCTGCGGAGTACTCAGCCACTTGCGAGTTAATTTTGTCCTCATGTGGTAATGAAAAGTGAAAGTGACATCCAATATTTGCTGTAGTTATTTGTCTTTGATTTAACATGTCTATATATCTATGTATCAACTTTTCTTTCAATCTATGTATCTACTGTCTCTCACTTCCTCTGTGCTCCTTCTCTCTCCTGCTTTTAATTTAACAATGTGTGTGTATCTACATATCTACTTTTCTTTTGATCTATGTATCTAATTTTCTCTTGATGTATGCATCAGTCTACTCTGAAAATACTGATAAACATTTTACCTCTCCCTTCAACTGTAGAAAAGTAATTGTAACATCCATAGCTATTTGCTGAGAGAGAGACAGACAGAGGGAGAGAGAGTGTGTGTTAGAGAGGCAGACAGACAGAATAACTGTCAGGCAACATTTTGCAATTTCCATATTTTCAACCCCTTTATCATATATCATTGAAAATGAAAAGTTTTCCAGCGGTTTCTGTATGAGAATGGCTTCATTCTCTTTGACTATTATTCTCTGTCCACTCCCTTCCTTCACTCAGTCTATCTCTCTAAAACTCTCTCTTTTCCCTCCCCTCTCGCTCTATGTCTCCTTGCCTCTAACTGTCCTGCTTTCAATGTGTTATGTTTCTCTTACCTTTCAGCACTATCAGTCTCGCCCCCCTCTCTCTCTCTCTCTCTCTCTCTCTCTCACTCCCTCTTCCTCCCTCTTCCTCCTGTTTGCCACTTTGCCTCTTACTTCAACCATACTTCCTCTGCTTCTGTCCCTCCCCTCACTTCCACTTTGCCACTCACTTCAAGTATACCTCCTTTGCTTAACACCTTTTATTTCTCTTTTTACCTCTTCCTTTGAAATAAGTGTGATACACACCACAGGTACGTACAAAAACAAAAAAACTAAGCATATTAATATTATTGATAATTGTAATAATCATTTAAATATTGACTTGAACAAATACCCATTCTAGCTATGCCAGCATCGTAAAACAAATTGAATAACAAAAACAATGTGTGTGTAGAGATAAGTGAATGTTTACTTTCTACACTTTTCATGAATAGTGTTGAGCTACAAACTGTGAAGTTTTCTTACTTGAAAAATAATGAATCTGCAGTATAAATCCATGTTTGAGCTGCAGCAGTGTAGTCTTTGGTGACAAGTCCAACTGAAATTTTCACTAGATTCAAGTTCATTATATCAAATTGGAAACTACTATTCTCCAGGCCAGCCCTCCATTTGCACACAAAACTGGCTCCTCAAACCTGCTCTATACACATAACATAACACCCACTTCAATATTTTAACATACCTCTGATTTTGAGGTATTTCATTACCACTTGATGTCAATACATTTAGACATCATCACCACACATGATAACAAATGCTTAATCATAAGCATTTGAATGATTTCAATGCAGCATAATATGCCCACAAAATACTTCTTCCCTATATTTAATTAGAAAATATTTTTTAGATTTTAAAATAATTTGATCCAAGAGATGCAATTTATTTTAAATACTGAGTTTTCACTCCTTCAAGCTGAAACTAATATTCACATTCAAATAATGTTTCCTCAAATAACCTCTTGTTATCAGTAGCATGTATGTACATATATATCATCATCATTATTTTATGTCTACTTTTCCATGTTTGCATGAGTCAGAAAGCAGTCACTGAAGCATATGATTTATGATCAGATGTCTTACCTGTCACCAACCTCTACCTATTTTACCTTAATTGTTGAACATATTATCATGAAAGATTGGAAACAAAAAGCACCACTTGTATGATAGTAGCACTAATTTACAACTATCACATGATTTCAAGTCAATCATACACATACACTACAGACTTTTCTCAGTTTCCACCCACAAGATCCACTCACAAAGCTGTGGTTAACCCAGGACTAAATTAGGAGACACTTGATTGAGATGTCATGCAATGGGACTGAACTCAAAACCATTTGCTTGGGAAGTAAATTCTTAACCGCACAGCAATAAAACATGATGAAAATGATTGCTCGACTGTGTTTAACATTAATTCTATATTTCTCATCTGTTTTAGGTTGGTCAATGCTGACATAAATTTTTATGAAAACAGCATGAAACAATTAAAAGGAATTACTGATATAATTAATGATTTGCAAACTGTTTGGAACACAAACCATGAGAGATGACTACTCCTTAATTAATTAACTAATTTTATCTCAAACATTTATTGAAATAAACTGTTTGGTTAACAAGTTTTGTTGATTAATCTAGTAAAATTAAAATAATTATGCTAAATTTGTTTTTGTTAATTACTTTTGTGAATTTTTAACAAGTCTGTGACTATATCTGTAATCTTCCTCTTGTTTTATAGAGACATAGTGTAGTGAGGATGTTCCAACCCTGACCATTCTGTCTTTTATTCATGCATAGGGCATCTAGGACTACACTACAATAAATAGTAGTTATTGTTTAATGCCTGATCTGTTTAACCCTAACCTGTGATCAAATATGTTCTGTGACTAACCCAACTTTCACTTAGTATATCTAGGACTACCTAATGCAACTTTGTCGATGGTCTTTGTTTAAAGATGTTCCCGCTATGACCATCTCATCTTTTATTCATACATAGTGTATCTAAAACTACATTAATATATAGTATAGTAATGAGTATTCATGGCTTTAGATAGTAAACAGGGAGCTAAAAGATGGAGTTGGTGCTACTGTTTTTGCAGTCACTGCTGCAATTACTTTGTTGGAGCTGTTTTGCAGTAATAATGACATCAAAGTATTATGTTGACTGCATCACTGTTTCTTCTTTAAATGCACAAATATGAATGCTGGCCTTCATCTCCTTCCTCTGTGAATAGTTGGATCGATTTTTCTATTCTTTAACTTTTATAAACAGAGAAAAAAGTGAAAATTTTTTTACAAAATTGCAGTTTTTCTTTATAACTACCCCCTATCAGTGATTCTTTCTTAAAAGAAAAAGCTACACCTTAAAAATGTGTGTCAGATTTTTGATAATGCTATAAGGAAAAGCAAACAAGGTGGAACATAGTTATTAAGGGCAAAAACAAACAAAAAAAATGTGTGAAACTTACAGAGATGACATTTCATAATGCTATAGGCAAATCATGATAAAATGAATGATAAAAATAATGAATGCTGCATACAGTTAATGGATCCATTTGTTACACCCAGTGTAAGCTATGGTCACACAAGGGATGCAGTGGAATCACAGGTAGATTAACAGGTATGGTTACTTCCATGTGTGGCAGATGTGCAGGAATAATAAGCACCCAGAGCATACAGGACTTAGACTCCCTCAAATGCCCAGGAGGCTCTCTTGAGGTAGTAGATAGTTTCTGTTACCAAGGTGACAAAATTAGCAATGGGTCTCAATGCTCTAAACGTATTGTTTTTAGAATAAGAATAGGATGGAGGAAGTTCAGAGAGCTACTACCTCTGTTGGCAGTGAAAGGACTCTCTCTCAGAATGAAAGGTAGATTGTATAATGCTTGTCTACAAACCACTATACTCCATGGTAGTGAGACATGCACTCTGAATGCAGAGGACATGCATAGACTAGAGAGAACAGCTGTAAACCAATGAAATTCACAGGATAATCATTTATTCCATGCTATACTCAGCTAACACTTCGTTCTGAAACATATATTGAGTTTTACATTGGGTTATTGGTCTCACAATGCCTAAGCAAAATACACACACACACACACACACACATATATATATATATATATATATACAGAAGAGATCCAGAGATTCTCAGTATAGAAGACACTTAGTAGCACTCAAAAGATTCAAATTTAGACTCCAATGTCTTTACAGGGGATCAATTTCACAGGGTAAAGAATGTCTATAAGAAGGATCGAGTTGAGTGGATATAGAGGCAATTATGCAGTAAACAAATTAGATCATCATCATCATTTAATGTCTGTTGTCCATGCTGGCATGGGTTGGATATATTAAATGTAATAGTTTGGATATGAAATACAAAGTATGTGTACTTGCAAAATGAGAGAAAACAAAAAGGTGAAACTTTCAGATGATAAATATTTAAGTATAAATATGCAGATACCCAGTGTTGCTCGGGATTAAAATGGCATACTTTTTTATTATCTTTTGCCGAACCGCTAAGTTATGGGGACATAAACACAGCAACATCAGTTGTCAAGCAATGGTTGGGGTACAAACACAGACACAGAAATATACACATATATACAACTGTCTTCTTTCAGCAAATGGATGAAATACATAAAAAACTCCGACAACAATAGCCAGCATTGGTCAATAGAAAAGGACCAATTCTTCTCCATGACAACGCTTGGCCACATGTCGCACAACTGACCCCACAGAAGTTGAACGAATTTGGCTATGAAACTCTGCCTCATCCGCCATACTCACCAGACCTCTCGGTTACTGACTACCACTTTTTCAAGCATCTCGACAACTTCTTGCATGAGAAATGCTTCAAAAACCAAGACGATGCCAAACACGCCTTCAATGACTTCATCACCACCAGAACGCAAGATTTTTACACTATTGGTATGGATAAACTTGTTTCATGTCGGCAAAAGTGTGTTGATTCTGATGGTGTTTGTTTTGATTAATAAAGTGATTAATAAAGTTTTGTTTGAGCCGAGATATGTGCATCTGAATTTAAAGGTTAAAAACCGCAAGAACTTTCTTGACAACCTTAACATTATATATATATATTAGGTTTGGAGGTGATGTAGAGGTATTATATATTAGAAAAAGAAGGTACTCAGAGATCTGGATGGTTGTACAGATTTTTATTAATATGTCACATATACATAGCGCTTGCATCTACTCTAGTAGATTCTTTAGATTTGAATTTTTTGAGGGGATTCGTCTCTTTTTTGAGTGTGTAGGGGTGACAAGAGATATAGGATAGTAAAAGAGGGTAAGGAATGAGGAGAAAGTGAGAGAGTGTGTGTGTGTATGCCTGTGTATCTGAAAGAAGTGTCAATGGAAAAGAGAAGGAAGAAAAAATGTTTACATCTATACAGCTGGTCAGTTCTTTCAATAGAAAGTGATGAGTTGATTCTTGGCCTTTAAAAATGGCACAACTAGGTGGCTACTCTGGGTGGGGGTCTTGTTTTGATAAAAGTTATTTTTCAAAAAATTGTCTGGATTTATTATCATCGTTATCATCATTGTCCAGTGAGAGAGAGTGTGTATATGTGTGCCTGTGTATCTGAAAGGAGTGTTAATGGAAAAGAGAAGGCAGAAAAAAATTGTGTTTACATCTATACAGCTGTTCAGTTCTTTCAATAGATGACAAGTTGGTTAATAAAAGTTATTTTTCAAAAAATTGTCTGGATTTATTATCATCATCATCATCATCATCATCCTTGTCCAATGTTTACTATCCTATATCTCTCTCCACCCCTACACACTCAATAATACTATAAAAAGAGATGAATCCTCTCAAAAAATTCAAATCTGAAGAATCTACTAGAGTAGATGCAAGCGCTAATATATGATTAATAAAAATCTGTAAATGTACAACCATCCAGATATCTGAGTACCTTATTTTTTCTAACATATATATATATATTGTTGCATTTGGGGATGCTCATGTTGCCAGTTTAGCCAATAAAAACTCACACACTATATATATTTGGTGTTCACTTGCTTCAGCTTTATTTTATATTAATTGTATTTCAGCCAGAGTTGTATGTATGTGCAAATAAAGACACATACAATAGAGATACAAAATGGCTGATCATTAGTAAGGAAAGACACAAAAAAGAAGGACCACTGATGAGGTCACAGTAGTGTGGCAAAAGAACTCTGTCCAAAACGATTAGTATAAAATAAAGCTGAAGCAAGTGAGCACCAAATATATAGTGCGTGTCTTTTATTGGCTAAACTGGCGACATGACCATCCCCAAATACAACAATATCTGTTTCA
Source organism: Octopus sinensis (assembly GCF_006345805.1). NCBI lineage: Eukaryota > Metazoa > Mollusca > Cephalopoda > Octopoda > Octopodidae > Octopus > Octopus sinensis. The sequence continues at coordinate 52,710,951 of NC_043007.1, read as the reverse complement.
ACACACGAATTCACATCAAGAATCTTGGAAAACAAATATATATACGTATATATATAAAAATCAAAATGCGCAAAAGGATATCAAGTAGTAATGCAGTATGACTGCTTCTCCATTTAATTGAACAATGCAATCATTATATCAATTTAAATGTGAGGTAATGATTGCATGTTCAATTAAATGTACCCACTTGAAACGATTGTACCGCATTACAACTTGATATCTTGTTGCTTATTTTGATTTTATTCACCATATTTTGAGCTGTACGGATAATACCAGACTGATTTGGTGCTTCAACTTAAGTACCTAATTCAACTGCATCTTAATTATTTCTTTATATATATATATATAGACACACACACACATATATATATATACACACACACATATATATAAATATAATATGTAGCAATTAGTTGGTTGTCATAATAAAGCTCAGAGTTTCAGATACTGGGGCTGAAACCTGCTCCAGCATCTCATCAGTTATTAAGACAAAACGCTATGAAAAGAAACGTTGAATAAAGGAAAATTACTCCAATAGGCATGGTGAAAGTAATACTCATTCATAGAATCCGCATATGCACACATACACACACACACAATGCACATGTATGTATATATATATATCTATATATTCACACACGCGTGTACATATACTTACAAACACACACACATATATACATATATGTGTCTATACACACATGCTACGCTCATATATACATCTCTACATGCACACACATATGCAGATATACAAAATGTAGTTTATATGCGCATGCATATACATCCGTGGAAAACATATACAAATAAAAACGCACACATGATTATGTTTGTATACACATCTCTATATGCACATACACATACATACGTGGATATACAAAACGTAGTCTATATGCACATGCTCATACGTGGATAGACGTATATACAAATAAAAACACTAAAACATATTCACCACAAAACCTGAATATACAAATGAGTTATGTATATACATAAATACACTCTCCTGTCTGTCAAACACATCTACACCTGCAGATATATAAACGTATATACATACATATATGTATGAAGGAAGGAGACAAGTACAACAAGTAGAGTCTTGCACTCGTACATATGTATATATGCACATACATATACATTAGGTATATACTACACGCATATAAGTTACACAATTATAAAGGGTGAAAAATAATATACAGAAAAAATATATATAAAGTAATAAAATATATATAAATATGTAAGAGATGTTAAGACATGAAAGGCTTGTACGTAGACATAATATAAAAAGCAGGTTCTATCTGTGATCTTAGGGGGTCCAAAAATGTAACAAATGTTTTGCCATATGTGGACATGATCCAAAAAGTTCAGTTCTTGAATTTAGACATGTAGCGGGGTCTAAAGAACTTTTCCAGATAAGCCATCTATCCAAATCGCAAAGACCACACTTTCCACTGCCATTGGTATAAGTCTTACACCTGTCCAAGATCTTCCAGTGAATTTTATAGCCGACACCTTTTTCTTTTAAGGACCATATATAACTGGATAATTTGGTTGTTTTCCTTTTATCCTAGTGTCTGAAGCTTAAGGTATGATTGTTGAACCTGGCTTTAAAATTTCCCTCTGTGAGACCCACATATTTCTTTGACGAAACTATGTCCTTAGTGGTTGTAGAGTCTACAGTGGTTTCATAAATGATGGCCTCGGTCATACAAGCTACATTTAGTGGGCACAAATTTTTAACTCTGCAGGATAATTTTCCTATTTTACCTTTTCTTTATTACTGGACTAATGACAGGTATATAGTTTATTTCCTCGCTAAAACCACTATCTTTTAGAGCTTTATTATATATTAGGGCAACACTATTAAAAATGTTTATATTGGAGGAGATGCTATAAATTCTCTTGCTAATAAATTCTTAAATAGTATGGGAGGATAGCAGGAACCTACATTAATATAGCTAAGTCTATCATTGGGCTTTCTATAGGTTTTGTAAATATTCTTATTTAAATACACCTAGGAAATTGATAACATCAGGTTGGTATCTATTGTTACACTAAGATCAAATGTTTCCATCATTTGGATAATGTCCTTCCTAAACCAAAATTGCGCTAGTCCATTGGTGTTTGTGGTTAAAGCCAGAGCATCAGCTTTGTAAATGGCGAAATATATACGAGGAAAAGTTTTACCCAATGTATCGAGTAGGAATAGTCCAATGAGATCACATATACCTGCTCCATCATATGATCCTATGCTCACATCGAAGGCACCCTCTGTATTGGTTGTCTTAACCCACTCTGCATTCTCACCAAAGAGTAAAGTCTTTCTAGCATGGAATATTATGTCCTTATCTTGTGTACTAATTTCTAAAAATTCACTTGCGAAGGTGAGGGCTTTATTGAGCAGTTCCTTAGAGATAAAAGCATAGAAATCTACAATATCAAATTGTGTAAATCTCGCTTTATTTTTATTCCTGATGGTTCTAAACTTGTCAATGACTTCTATACTATTAGACCTAGTACAATGCATCCGTTACCTGCACTGGTATGGTCATGTGGCGAGAATGGATGAGGATAGCTGTGTGAAAAAGTGCCACACCCTCGCGGTTGAGGGAACCTGTGGAAGAGGTAGACCCAGGAAAACCTGGGATGAGATGCTGAAGCATGACCTTCAAACATTGGGCCTCACCAAGGCAATGACTAGTGACTGAGACCTTTGGAAATATGCAGTGCATAAGAAGACCCGGCAAGCCAAGTGTAACCATAATCCATGGCCTATTCCTGGGGTGTAACCAGCCCACTTATGCATACCTTTCCTTCATTAGACACTGTTGAGGCAAGTGAAATAAAGATCGAATTAAATTCAATGACTGGCACTTGTGCCAGTGGAGCATCCGAGTGTAGTCATTGCCAGAGCAGCTGACTGGCTTCTGTGCAGGTGGCACGTAAAAATGCTGGTGGTACATAAAAAAACATTTGAGCGTGGTTGTTGCCAGTGCCGCTGGACTGGCTCCTGTGCATAGAGATATAAGCATGCGCAAATGAAGACATACAATAGAAATACAAAATGGCTGACGGTTAGTAAGGAAAAACACAAATAAGAAAGAAGAAAACAAAGGACCACTGATGCGGTCACAGGAGTGTGACGAAAGAACTCTGGCTGAAATAAGATTAAGATTAATGTAAAAAATAAATAACACCAAATATATAGTGCGTGTGTTTTTATTGGCTAAACTGGCAATATGACCATTCCGAAATATAACAATATGTACATATATCTCTATATATACATATATATATATATATATATACACACACATATATATAAAAATTATGAGTTAGAGGTTATGCAACTGTCTAAGGGATAAATGTATCTGTAAGCACTACTGGTGTATTACCTTATGTATAGGCCTTTCTATAAGGTTAACATCATCATCATCATCAATTTAAATGATAAACCGTGGTTTGATATATTCAGATAGTTCTTTTCTTATCTGTACATATATATTTATGCATTTATATATATATATACACATATATACATATATATATACATATATATACATATATATATACATATATATATATATATATATATTGATAAAAATGGTATGACAAAAGAAGAGACCTTGATATTATGTAAAAAGAGGAATTTATCATGGCTACTGAATAATTGTCACATATTACATTTACAGATATATATATATATCACACACACACACATATATATATGTATGTGTATAAATATATGTGTATATCTGTGTACATATATATGTATGTATATATATATATATATATATATATATAAATGTATATATAGATGTTTATGTACAGATTTATACACATAGATTGTAGATATATAGATTTGTATGTATATATATGTATTAGACCTAAGAAGACATGGGATGAGGTGGTAAAACATTACCTTCGAACATTGGGCCTAACAGAAGCAATGACAGGAGACCAACACCTTTGGAGATATGCTGTGACTGAGAAGACCCAGCAACTAAAGTGAGATCGCAACCATGACCTATGCCAGTGTTGCATGTCCAGCCCATTTAAGAGTACCTTTGATGTGTCAGGCAATATGATATGCTTGAGAAGACCTGTTGAGTCAAGTAAAACCAAAATTGTAGCTGTGGCCCTCGCCAACCTCATCAAAAGCACAGTTCTACCAGCAATGTTATATGGTAGTGAAACAGGGGCTACGACAAAGAGAGAAGAACAGAGATTGATAATGGCTCAAAGAGCCATGGAGAAGTCAATACTTGGAATCTCGTTGAGAGAGCACATCAGTTGCTAGGTCATCAGAGAGAAGTCCGGCGTGAGGGATGTCATCGCAGAATATACACACAGCAAGTTTAGATAGACTGGACATGTCGCCCGGCTCTCCGATAATCGGTGGACCTGCACAGTTGTTGAGTGGTACCCACGCGAGTGGAAACGACCACTCGGAAGGCCTCTATGATGGTGGAGTTACAATTTTAGGAGGGCAATTGGGATGAGGAAGGCGCGATCCAGAGAGGAGTGGACTGCATGCTGTGATCAGCAGTGTCAAATGGACGCCTGACGGACTGGTCGGTCAAGGTGATATACATATATACACACACATATATATACATATATATATTCTTTCTTTCTTTCTTCTTTTTTCTTTTATTTGTTTCAGTCATTTGACTGCGGCCATGCTGGAGCACCGCCTTTAGTTGACCCCGGGACTTATTCTTTGTAAGCCCAGTACTTATTCTATCGGTCTCTTTTTGCCAAACCGCTAAGTGATGGGGACGTAAACACACGAGCATCGGTTGTCAAGCAATGTGTATATAGAGATTTATATGTATATATATGTATTAGACCCAGGAAGACATGGGATGAGGTGGTGAAACATTACCTTCAAACATTGGGACTCACAGGGGCAATGACAGGAGACTGAGACCTTTGGAGATATGGTGTGACTGAGAAGACCTGGCAACTAATGTGAGATCACAGCCATGACCAATGCCAGTGTTGCATGTCTGGCCCGTTTAAGAGTACCCTTGATGCGATGCATCAGGCGATATGATGTGCATTAGAAGACCTGTTGAGTCAAGTAAAAGCAAACTCATAGCTGTGGCCAATGCCCACTGACTGACTCTTGTGCCAGTGGCACATAAAAAGCACCCACTACCTTCTCAGAGTGGTTGGTGTTAGGAAGGGCATCCAGCTATAGAAACATTGCTGGATCGGATTGGGGCCTGTTGCAGCCACTGGCACTTCATACCTCAGTCAAACTGTCCAACCCATGCCAAGATGTAAAACGAATGTTAAATGATGATGATATATATATATGTATATACGTGTGTGGCAAATGCTCAGGAGCAATAAACACTGAAAATGTGCAGAGAACGGCTTCTGTCACATTCCTGGTAAAAAACTACAAATAGTTGATAGCTTCCATTACCTAGGTGACTAAGTCAGTAGCCGGGGTGGACGCTCTGAAAGTGTAGCTGCTTGAATAAGAATAGCCTGGGCAAAATTCAGAGAGCTCCTACTTCTGCTGGTGACAATAGACCTCTTGCTCAGAGTAAAAGATAGACTGTATGACACATGTGTGTGAACAGCCATGCTACATGGCAGTGAAACATGGGCTGTGACTGCAAGGTGAAACTAGTATGCTCTGCTGGATGTGTAATGTCAGTGTGCATACACGACAGTGTAAGCACCCTGAGAGAAAAGTTGGACTTAAGAAGCATCAGATGTGAGGTGCAAGAGAGACGACTGCAATGGTATAGTTGTGTATTGCGAATGGATGAGGACAGCTGTGTGTAAAAGTGTCACACCCTAGCAGCTGAGGGAACCTGCGGAAGAGGTAGACCCAGGAAGATCTGGGACGAGGTGGTGAAGCATGACCTTCGAACATTGGGCCTCTCCGAGGCAATGACAAGTGAGCAAGATCTTTGGAGATATGCTGTGCTTGAGAAGACCCAGAAAGCCAAGTGAGACCATAACTGTGGCCTATGCCAGTGCTGCATAACAAGCCCATTTAAGAGTACCCTTCAAACATTGGGCAATAATCTCTGCTTGCGAAGACCTGTTGAGGCAAGTGAAATTGTTGTCCTGGCCAATGATGGTACCGACTGACTGACACCCGAGCCTGTGGAACATCAAAAGCACTATTCGAGCGTGATCATTGCCAGTGCCGCCTGCTGGCTCCTGTGCATGTAAAAAGCACCATTTGAGCATGGTATGTGCCAGTATTGCCTGACTGACCCTCATACCGGTGGCATGTTAAAGCACCCACTACACTCTCGGAATGGTTGGCATTAGAAAGGGCATACAGCTGTAGAAATTTTACCAGATCAGATTGGAGCCTGGTGCAACCTTCTGGCTCACCAGCCCTCAGTCAAACTGTCCAGCCTATGCCAGCATGGAAAGCAGACGTTAATCGACGATGAAGTTCAAATAGAACAATTCAAACGTTTTGAGGAATCCACAAAGAGAGAAAATAATTTCCAATAAAAATTCATCATATTCATAAAAATCAGCCAGAGTAGTAAGAATATGAAAATAACAATTGAAGTAGCAAGTTATATCAAAGGACTGCCAAAAATAACAAGTATAATATTGGAGAAAAAATGTTAAAATCAAAATTGGATTTAATACATACAAACGTTTCAAAGACAATACAATAGAGAGATCATTAACATAACTTTCTTCCTTGGCGGAGGTAATAAGACATCTGTTTGAACTACCATGTAAACAGACGTCTTAAATTCAGTCTCGAATTTGTCGTTGCTTATAAATATATATAAAGCTGTCCACACATATACTAGGTTAAGTCAAAATGTGTTTTGAATATTTATTGATTTGATAACTTGTATTACATCATTTATTTGATACTTGTCCAATCATTGCTAAATTGTTTATTCTTTTACTTTCCTATGTAACATATAAGCATTAATTATCTATCCTTTATTTTACAGCTTTGATAATGGGTGATAAAAAAATCCCAATTGAAGTCATTTTATGCTACCTGTGGAGAAAGGATTGAGTGCAAGTGTGGCAGCAAAAGAAATTAATGATGTGGAAGGCCCAGGAACTGTCATTGAATATGTGGCGTAAAACTAGTTCAAATGTTTCAAGGGAGATGACACCAGCCTTGAAGACAAACCAAGTTCAGGGGGACCTTCTGTTGTAGAAGATGAGGCCTTGCTTGAAATGGCTGAACAACAGCCAAGCACTAGCATTCATACATTATTGGTAGAAATTAATCTTTCACAAAGTACCATCAATTGACACCTCCATAAGCTCAGCCTTGGGAACAGATGTTTGAGATATTCATTCTTGGCATTGAATGAAGAATGGATCTATTTTTATAATCCTAATAGGAGAAATCAGTGGCTTTGTTTGAGCCAGTCTTCAAAACCTATTGTCAAACAGGGGCGGTTTAAACAGAAGGTCATGCTGTGTGTTTGCTGGAATTTCAAGGAGGTGTTGCACTTTGAGCTTGTCCCAGATGGTCATACTGTGAACACTAACCTTTATGCTCAATAACTGCAGTGAGTATATGATGCTTTGCAAGCCTGCTACTTGACATTAGTCAATCAAAGATGTGCATTCCTACAGCATGACAATGCCTCAGCACACAGTGCCAATGTGACCGAGTGCAAACTTGAGGAATTGGAAGTGCTGCCTCACTCTGCCTACAGTCCAGACCTTGCATCATCAGATTACTACCTTTTTCAAGCCATGGTTCATTTGCAGCATGGACAGAAATTCAACAATGTGGATGAAATTGAAAATAGGTGCAGGGTAGTATTTTTGCCTCTAAAATTTCTAAACAGTATAAACATGGAATTGAACTTCTGGCATAATGATGGCAACAAGCAATAGAATATGATGGGATATATTTTGATGAATAATTACTTTTCATATGTTGAAATACGAAAAACTTTTGGCTTAACCTGGTATGTACTTATTTTCACACCTACATCCACATATACTTACATTCACCTATATTTATATAAGAGGTGTTCATGTCGTATGTTCATGGGGTGTGTGAGAAAATGTGTGTGTGTGTAGATAAATTTAGAATCTCCTTGAGGTAAAAGAAGGTATGTGAAATACACAAACCCACAAATATAACATGCTTAGATTCTGAAAATAAAGCTAATACACATGAAAAAGTGACTCTTGCATGTTTGTACATATATATGCGTGCACATGTGCATACACACACATCAACAAACACATAGACATGCACACAACCAGTGCCCAAGTAATAAAATAAAATCTTAAATCTAAATGAAACACTCACATGTGCACACACTCACTTCCACACATTCTAAAAAGTGCATATGAATCTATTAGCAAAATAACCCTAGCAAGATCAAACGATACATATAATTATATATGCATGATGGGTGTGTTTCTGTAATTATATATATGTGTGTGAGTGTATGTTTATATAATTATATATAAATACATGCATGTTCATATAATTATATATATATATATGTGCATGTGCACAAATGCAAATACACACATGCAGACATATATACACATACAAATGTATGCATGTTTAGGAATAGTTTTTAATGGAACACGTGAATGACTTTATCAGAAATCAGATTAATCTGGATATATTTAATCCATAAACTATCACTTGATGTTTATCTTTTGTTGCTTACTAGACAGTGATAATAATGATTGTGTTGATGTTGATGTGCTAGTGGTGGTGGTATTTGAGGTAACCAGGGTAGGGTGGAGATGGAAATAGTATTATTTACATGATTCTGCCACCAACACTACTGCTAATAGCTATCCCCTCTAGCTTCATTAGTAGCTATGTACACAACCACAACCTATTCACTGTCATCCACTTCCCTCATTACTAACATTTTAAATACCAACACCTCTCAGCCTCTTACCAACTTTATCAAATCCTTGGTACTTGACAATGAAGATGGCTCCCTAAGTAGTACTCCCACCCACTTTCCTTCCCACTTCCCACTGAACACACTCAAATATTTTTCCTCCAGTCTACTAGCACATATGTGGCAACTGAAAATGATTTTAGTCCTTTCAAATCATCTTGTCTGCATCTTTTCCAAGACCCTCGAACACTTTGTCCTAAAGGTAACTTTCGTCTTTGCAAAATCTCATTAATAGTCTACTTGTTGCCACTTCTAACTATGCTCACACTTATGAAGATGATACCACACTTTATTTACCCTTAACCATCCACTATACACCTGTCTTGGAGGCCTTGTAAAGGATTGTGGATTCTGTCCTTCCTGATAAGGAAAGATTCACAAGCACAATCCACATGCAAGGTAGACACTACTTGTCAAATCCACACATCCTCTCTGCAAAGGCCTTCAAACATCTTTCAAGGGCGATGTAACAATTTAGTCTCTTTCACAGCATAGAGGCACACTCATATCAAGGAAAGGATCCTAATCCTCATCCCTTCTTGTGTTGAAGAACAAGCAAGTAAACCTTCAAGGTAGTCCTACATGATGTGTTTTACACTTTTTGAGCAAAATAAATATATAAATAAGCTGTTTATGAAGTGCTATTTGTGTCACACATACAAATATTCTAGACTAATTCTGAAACATTTCACACTGATTTCCTACTCTACTACAAAGGCTTCAATTCCTCTGAACTATCTAGCTGAACTGTCTATCACTTCCACCTAGGAAGTGACATAACGTAACTGATATAATTGCTTTTTATGTGAAACTAAATGAAGAGGATACTGGACAAGAAGCTTCATCCTCATCATAAATCTTTTAAATAGAGTGTTATTTGGTGGATCGTTTTGACTCCTTATGTCACCTCTCTTATGATGTCATTTATCCTCAGGTCAGCTGTAATCCAGATCTTTTTTTAGGCATAGTATAACTAAGATTACATTATCCAGTGTGTCCTTTCTTTTTCATGGCATGGTTTGAGGGAGATCTGGCTGCTATCCTTAGTGGGTCAAACAATGCATCATTCAGAACTCATAGTTATTGTTGCCAAAAAGCAACAATAACTATCATACCACTGATATTATTACAATTATCTCTACTACACGACTACTACTACTACTACTGTAACCAATACACTGCTACAACTACTACCAGCAGCTGTACTACTATCATACCTGTTGCCCTTGGATTACATGACAGGAGACTTGATCTGAAATACACCCTGCTTCTTAATAAGGTGGCAGGGTGGAGTTCATTACAGCAGATTATTACTGATTTCATCCATTACTGTTGTAATTATTGTTGCTGTTTGAAGTTGTTGTTGCTATTAATATTTTTGTGACACCTGACTTGGATGATGATGATAAACTTAGCCATTTGGCAAAATAAACTGAGAGAATAAGTACTAGGCTTACAAAGAATAAATCCTAGGATCAATTTCTTCAACTAAAGGCAGTGATCCCACATGGCCACAGTCACATGATCAAAACAAGTAAAACAATAAAAAACTATGCCATTTTAATCCTGAGCAATGCCGAGTATCTCCGCTAGTATATATATATATATATATATATATCTATAGGGGGAGAATTCACGAAAAAACAAAAGACGAAGGTGGTGTAGAAAACAAACAGATGTATTAGTATAACGCTCAGGAATTGAAAAAGTCTTTTACGCTTCGAGCCTACGCTCTTCCACAGAAAGGAACACAGAAAGAAACAAGGAGAGAAAACAATGTGTGTAGTGGCTACCGATCTATCATGGCGAATGCCAGATAGAAGGGTCACACAGGAGAGCGAAGAAGTAGGGGAGATAACAAAGTAAAGGTGATCCCCAAAACGAAGGTGCGCATGAGTGTAAGAGAGTACGTATGTGCATGTGAAAGAGGGCTGGTGGTCTTGACATGTGCGTGTGTGTATGTGTAGGTGTGAAAATGTGGGGATGGGAATTGGTCAGTGCTGGTGTATGGGTGGTGTGTTGTGATGTGATGTGTAGTGTGGTATGGTGTAGTGTGGTGTGGTGTGATGTTGTAGGGAGGTGGAGGAGGCGAGAGTGAGGAAAGCACGGGTGGGGTGTGGTTAGGCTGAGGGTTAGGGTGGTGTTGGGGTATGTGGGTAGGCAGGGGGTGGGGGTAGAGACGGGGTTTGTGGGTAGGCAGAGGGTGGGGGTAGAGGTAGGGTATGTGGGAATGGGTGTAAGGGATGGGATGGGCTTATGGGGAGGGTTGACGATGAAAGGGGAAGAAAAGAGAAAGAGAGAAGAAAGAAAGAGAGTAAGAGAGAAGAGAGAAAGAGAGTAGGGAAGTAGGAGTCGGAGCAAGTGAGGAGAGGTGGGTGGGAGGAAGTAGAAGGGGGGAGGAGAGAGGCAAGGGGAGGAGGTTAGATGAAGAGGGAAAGAGAGTTGAGCCCGTATGGCATAAAGGAGCGAAAAGAGAAGATTAATCCCTGTTCACGGTGCAAACGGGAGTCCGGATGGCCTCTGTGCAATGACAATCTGAACACGGACAGTTGTTGCAAAGAGTGACCGGTAGAGCGGAAATGGCATGAGACCGGGGTGTCATTGCCGAGGCAGATGTCTCGGAGGTGACATGTGACAATTGACAATTAGTTGGTTGTTATAATAAAATTCAGAGTTCGGGATACCGAGGCTGAAGTCTGCTCCGGCATCTCATCAGTTATTAAGACAAAACACTATGAAAAAATCCATTGAATAAAGGGAAATTACTCCAATAGGCATTGTGAAAATAATACTTCATTCATACATGTGTGTGTGTATATGTGTGCAATCACTAGTCTATCCCTAGTTTCTGCATTGACCACCAGATAAAGGATCGGAGGACTCTGTCAAAGGCTTTCTCCAAGTCAACAAAGGCCAAGTACAGAGGATTATCTTTGGCTAGGTATTTCTCCTGCAGCTGTCTTACCAGAAATATAGCATCAGTGGTGCTTCTACCTGGCACAAAACTGGACTGCATCTCATTTAGACAAACTCTCTCCCTAATTAGCTGGGCTATGACTCTCTTCGTAACTTTCATCACCTGATCCAACAATTTGACACCTCTGCAATTATTTCTGCTGAAGGCATCTCCTTTATGTTTGTAGCAGTTGACTATGGTGCTGCCACACCAGTCATTGGGTATGACTCCTTCGTGAACCACCTGACTTACAATACAGGTGACTAGACCACACAACCCAGACCACCAGATATTTTAAGCATCTCAGCGGTGATTCCTGATGGGCGGGGGCTTTTCCTGTCTTCATATCCTTAATTGCTTTATCTACCAGAGTACTGTGGATTCAGGTAGCAAATCCCTCAATTGGGTCAACATTTGGCAGGCCCTCCTCCTCCTATTCATTCTCCATATTCAGCAGTCTTTCATAATGGCATCTTCAAGCCTCTTTCTTTGCAGAATTATTAAATGTAAGTGCAGACACATTTCTCTCCTATGACATTGCAATTTTTTCTGACACACTGTCTTGCAATCTGAAATACTTCAGTTCTTTGGTTCTCAGGTTGCTGAACATAGGCAAACTTCTTTTCTGTTTCTCCATTGGCTAGATATACCTAGTTTCCCTTCTGGCTGTCTGATACAGTTCCCTGCTACCCCACTCTTCCAGGTCCGTTTCATTGTTCTAATGGCTCTGTCTGCAGTATTGTTCCACCACAACGTTAACTTAGGTCTGGAAGGGACTTTGCATCAGCCACAGATTTGGTCTGTGGCCCTCAGCAGGCTGACCCATAGGAATTCCCTGTTGACCTCTATGTCACAAGTGGGTAGCTCCTCCTCCCTCTCATCAAATTTCTCAGTTAGGATGTCTCTAAATCTCTGACCATATGAAGGGTCTTTAAGCTTCCAAATACTTTTCCATATTGGCTTGCTTCTCAGCATCCTTCTGGTCTGGAGTCTAAAGTCACTAATGACTAGTCTATGCTGGGGGGTACATTCTTCACCAGGAAAGGTTTTTGCATTTAAGATTAACCATGCATCCCACTGTCTGGTGAGAATGTAATCGATCTGGCTAACACAATCACCTGATTGATAAGTTATCAGGTGGATGGCTGGCTTCCTGAAGTTGCAGATCAATAGGTTATTTGTGTCACAGAACTCCAGTAGCCTTGTTCCCTTTTCGTTTCGGGAACCAATTCCATGGCCCCCACCATGGAAGATACCAAGCTGCCATCCAACGTGTCCATTGAAATCCCCAGCCATGAAGATGAAATCATTGTCACTCGTCTTCGAGGTAGCTAAGCGGGAAAAACAGGGTGGGGTTGTTATTTTATATTTTGAGAATAGATTTAGTGACCGATATTTGCAGCATAAATATTATACTATTGCATTCAATACGATTATTTGTGGATTGCAAAATAGCCAAGACCTCGGCTATGCAAAGATCAGACTTGTTATTGTACTCCGCTTGGGAAATTCTTTGTGTTCCAGATCCTTGAAACTACAAAAAATAAGCTTCACCAAGGCAGCAATGCCAGGATGTGACAGTGACTGCAGCCATCAAAAACGGAATGCAGGTGGTTCTCAGGTACAAAGAGTCTGGGAGAACCAGTAGCTGTGTCACAAAGGATTGTGCTTTCAGCAGACAGAAGTAGAAGATAGGCAAACTTGCAACACGACAACTTGGTAGAAGTTAGATCCAATGGGTCCAGAGCTGGCTGATCCTGTGCAATGGCAGTTAAATTGATTGCAGCAGGAAATGAAAGTGAACACACAGGGAGACGAGAGAGTGCATCAGCAGGTACGTTCTCTGTTCCAGGTATGTGCCGAATGTCATTCATGAACTGGGAAATGTAGCCCAGGTGATGAAAAGCATGAGGCGAGTTTTTGTCCGATTTAGATGACAGAGCAAACGTAGGAGGCTTGTGATCAGTATAAATCACAAAATCTTGGCCCTCGAGTTGATGTTGAAAGTGATGAACCAACAGGTAGATCACTAAGAGTTCATAATCAAACGTACTGTAATGATATTCAGCTGGTTTTAATTGACGAGAAAAAATGCCAAAGGTTTAGTCTGATTATCGATGGTATGTTGTAAAACAGCACCAACCGCAGAATTCGAATCATCAACTGTTAAAGAGAGACGAGCATCAGGAACTGCATGTGCAAGCAAAGGAACAGAAGCTATTTCCTTCTTGACTGACTCAAAAGAAGATAATGCTTCGGCAGATAAAGTGATAGGAGAATTTATTTTTGTATTTGCTTTCAATAGTTGGGTCAAGGGAAGTAACTTGTCTGCACATTTAGGTATGAATCTCCTGTAGAAGTTGACAATTCCCAAGTGATGCAGCTGGTGTAAAGAAGTGGGGTGGGGTAAGATGCGTCGAATCGCATCGATTTTGGAGGAGAGGTCGGATACCATTAGAGTCGATATAATGACCTAGCAATTCCAGAGAGGTCTGTCCGAAAACACACTTATCGGTGTTGATTCGCACATTGTAGGTGCAAAGAAGCTGAAAAAGTTGAGATAAGTGTATGAGATGATTTTTACGTGTGTAGCTAGCTATGAGCAAATCATCGACGTAAGTGAACACAAAGTCAAATCCACTGACAACTTTGTCAATAAATCTCTGGAATGTGCTTGTTGCATTCTGCAAACCAAAGCTCATAAACAGGAAATCAAAACCTCCAAAAGGGGTGGTAACAGTAGTTTTGGAAATGTCATCAAGGTTCATTGGAATTTGATTATAAGCCTGGAAGAGGTCAACCATGGGAAAAATAGCACAACTATGCAAGTTTGAAGAAAAATCCTGGAGATTCCTTATCAGATAGCAATCGGGAACAGTGACCGCATTCAAATGTCTGCAACCCCCCCACCAGATGAAAATCTGAATCCCCTTTCCATGCCAAATATAGAGGAGATGCTCAAGGGCTGGTGGAGGGGCGGATAAGGCTGAGTTGAAGCATATGCTCAAACTCACATCAAGCCTTTTTGAGCTGATCAGGGGTGAGTCACTGTAGACGTGAAAAAACAGGTGGTCCAGAAGTAGTGATATAATGGCGAGTTGAGTGTGTGACTGAGTTGAAAGTTGGATCTACCAGCTCTAGACAGGCTCTGAAAACATCATTAGTAGTAACCTGAGCAGGCGTAAACAAAGATGAAGAATCATCCACAAGTCTCTGTCACCTGACATCTACTAACAAGTGAAAGTGGTTTAAGAAGTCTGCACCCAGAATGGTGTATGGTAAATCTGTTATAACAAGAACCCACCTAAAATCCCTTCAAAGTTTGAGATCTAGGTTTAATGAGACCTGACTGTAAGTTTTTATCGGAGATAGATTCACCACGTGCAGGTTAATGGTAGATTGCTTCGGCTTGTCTGAAGTAAGACACAAAGGACAAATAGAACAGCTGGATCCAGTGTCAACCATGAACAATTCGTTAGACACACGATCCTTAACAAAGAATGCACGATGGGATGAAAAATTTCAGGAAAAATTTGATGTGCCCAAATCTTCTGCAACTAGTTTCCTGACAGCTTGAACGAACAGGGCTGGATGCATCGACGGGCTTTGTCCTTAAGTGTGGCATGGTACCAGCAGAAATTGAAAACCATTTCAGAAGTAGCCGACCGTGACTTAGAATGGCTTCTGCTGTGAGGACGAGAGCTGGTGTGTTCTTGCCACAGTATGTTCATGCAACATGTTAATGCATCGACTCTCTCCAAAATGTTGCCATGTGATGAGGTAGGAGACTTTGTGGTAGTAGAGGAAACTACTACAAGGCCCGAACAGGTATGGTGAGGTGCAGGCTGCACAGTAAGCTCTATGATTTTTTCAGAAAAATTCCAAAAAATAAAAAAGTTACGAAGGGTTATATGGCGTGCATAAAACAGAATTTCACCAGTATTTCATTTATTTACAATTAACAAAGCATGCTGTCACGCATAAAATGATAGCTTCTAAGTCCTGTTCTGATTGGGTGAAAATTTTCAAATTTTAAACTTCTATAACTTTAAAAAAATTTTTTTCTGGAAAAAGTGAAATATCTCTTATTCACCTTGGAAAACTATATTTATGGAATCTTTTCCTTTTCAACGGAAAAGATCCCAAATTTTCAATAAACTTTGAATTTTCGAATCTTGGTAGCGAAGTACACCAATATAAATGTGTGTGTGTGTAAATATATATATATATATATAATATTAAATACATTAAGTAAGTTGTGTATATATAAAACTTAGGCAGAGTTTCGGAATAACTCATCCACAGATTGGATTTTTTCCATTTCACAGGAATTTTTCAAATTATTTTTTCACCACACGCTTTAAAATGGTGGTGGGGAAGCCTTGCGTCCCTCACAACAAGATTTTCAATTTATTTTGCACTTACAAAAATGGAGGAGTTTTTTTTTTTAATAAAACATTGAAATTCATGAAAATCCATGATTTTGGAACGTTGTACCTCCATCTCTACCCTCACGTCAGCAATCACCATTACAATTCTTTCCCCACCCACCCTTTTTTTTTTTGCAACACAGTTTTCATATTCGAGTACTGCATACAAATGATAAGCTGTGGATGCTGATATGAAATGAATATTTTCCCACCACTGAAACACTCATTGGTGTTGAATTAAAACCTGATTAAAATATATATTTGGCTCAGTAAGAGAAATTAAGTGGTTTCACAATAACGAAGGATGCTTGTAAATTCAATTATCGAAAACTTTGACACTTTCTATTGCAGAAATTTAGCAGCAGTAATTTTAAGCAGGTGTCAGTTTGGTGTCTGTCCGTAAAAAAGAAAAAAAAGCAACACAGAGTCAAGCATCGTATGTAGATATCTTGAATTGAAAAACCAAGCAACAATACTTTTTATCAAGTAGGAAACGAAATAATGGAAGGTAGAATTCCATCTGATGGGCTTATTTCATTATCAGGAAAAGTGAATTTTGCGAACAGTACCGATTTATTTATTTAAACAAATGAAGAACAATTCAGATATGGAAATTCCATTGGTGAAAGTTATTTCAAAATTAAACCCGGAGAAAACCCCACTCCCATTAAAATTTTGGTAAAATTTTTACATGTGTCGAATGCAAAAAGTTTGAAAAAGTAAAAATAGATGTTTCATTTTGTGTGGAAAAAATATTGGGGTAAGAATTCTAATGGTGATTGAAAGCAGGGGTGGAGCAACATTCCAAAGTCATGGATTTCAATTTTCTCTTTTTAAAAAAAAGGCGAATCTTTTCGGTTTGAACGGCAGTTTTTTAAAATAATTTCCACGTAACTAAACACTTTTAAACTTCGTATACTGGTAGAATGTGTTTATAAAACATCTTTTTCTTTTGAGAAAATTCTATAGTTTGTAAGATATTTGGGGTTTTTTTCCTTCAGTTTCTACAATTTCAACCAATCACTGACGTCTATTGAGGTAACAAAACATTCTGTGCCGTATGAATATGTCCCTCGTTTAAGAAACAGATTGGGTTTATTTACATTTGTGAAGAAAAAAAGATACCCTTCCCCGACCCCTACCCCTAACCCTAAAACAGAATGAAATGCAATAGATCGATACTAGGGCCATAATTATGGGTGACAATTACATATGACACCGCTAGAAAAACTGCCGTTCAAACCGAAAAGATCCCAAAAGGCTTTCCCTCATAGTTTTCAAGTGCACTGTGTGAGGAAAAAAAATTAAATCTGTTGTGAGGAACCCGGAAAAATCATGGATTTTTCAAATTTCTTTTCTTTTTTTTTTGTTCATAAAAGACCTCCCCCATCATTTCACGCTTACAAGAAAAAGACTCTCAACCTTTTCTTTGTATAGGTTAAATAAACATGAACTCTGCTATAATGTTAAATAATGTTTATATATAACTTTACATGAAAACAAATATCAATATACCTGCATGCATTATTAAGTATAATTGCAGTTTTCACTTACAAAAGACATTACAACACAATTACATATACAAAATATATTCATTTTAATATGATAAACAAGAACAATACCTACACTCAAATATCCTTTTCAAAGATCATGTAGAAAAATCATTCCCACATTATATTCGAAAATACACACACAGTCTGTCTTCACCCCGTTTTATACTCACATGTCCCTCACATCCTCAAGCGTTTTACAGTGTTAAGGTCTATTTACTTCATCTGCAAAACACACACACACATCTCATGTGTGTACCACTACATTACATCATCAGGCATAAAATAAACCTCGTTTATCCTGCCACAGTTTGAACTTTCGGTAATTGTCTCTTCTTCTGGATGTTTACAAATTCTAGACTGATAGTTCGCACAACTTGTGGATTCTTGATCTTTGTACAAGTCAGACATGTCCTGGGCCACTTCTCTAGAGTAGCAGGAATAGTAACCAGGCATGATTCTTTGAAGATATACTGGTAAATGATTACATATATACTCCTGCCATTGTTGTTGAAAGTAGCGGTCCAGAAATCCATAGAAGAATGGGTTAAAGAGAGCATTGCTGATTAGAAGTGATCGAGTAATAACTTCTAAAAGTAATGGTGGACACCAAGGGTTCCATACGCGGAGTCCCCAAAGGAATTGTTGGAGAAAGTAAGGAAAGAAGCATATGGCATAGCAAAGAACTAACAGCGAAAGTATTCTCGCAGTTTTCAGATAACGAAGGCTCATCATTAGGCTGCGTGTATTGCGGTCCTTTTGGAACAATGATAGGCTCGAGCGCTTAAACGTTGACACAAATCTTTTCTCACGTTTCCATGCGAATTTCATAATTGAAAAGTAATGCTGCACAATGATGACAGTTGGGAGGAGGAAGCCAATGTTAAAGTAGAGTGCTGCAGATAGGACGAACACATAACGACGGTCTGTCACTTGTAACATCGGGTGACCAGCAATACATGTAATGTGTGAAGAACTGAAAGTGATGATAAATGATACAAAGCCGACTAGTGAAGACACAGCCCACACGAAACCAATTGCCATTTTGCAACGCATTGGAGTCATCGTTTCACGATAAGTGTGGTATTTGACAATGAGACGGTATCGATCTAGGCTTATGACGGCTATACTCCAGACTGATGTTGCTGTGAATAGTGATGTAGACAAGAAGAGAATACCACATAATCCAATATCAGTATGCGGTGTCAAGAGGCGCCAGATGTGAAATAATGTTAAGAAAAAGACTCCACAGAAATCTGTCAGTGCCAAATTAATAATGAAGAAATGACTAGGTTGAAGATTACTTTTGTTCATAAATATTGCCACAGCCAAGATGGTACCATTGGTTAGCATGGTAAATAGACCTAAGATAAGGTGCCATGAAACAGCAACATATATGCCAATGCGTGGCATTGACATAGGATCCTTAGTGCAATTAGATGGAATAAACTCCACTGATGCATCATAAATAGTTCCATTGGTCTCTCTAAAATGATGCATGATGTTTCTTTGAAATCTTGGCAGCTTTTTAATATGGAGCCTTTCTGAGATGTCATGAATTATCTTCTTGATTTAGAAACAAAGACAAAAAGTAACTAACAAAAGCATCCAAAAGTGATGGAAAACAGTCCAATGAGGATAGAAGTTCATATTATGGCAAATTCGATGCATTGGAAGAAATTAAAGTTGCTATGTTTTCGTCGACGATAACAACTGTAAGTATTCCAGACATGATGTAAAATTGTTTGTAAGGCTTTCTCGGTGGTGATGGTTGTTGCTATAATGTTCCTGATAACTTATTTTTTACGGCTGTGCAAATGACACCCAGCTAAACAACGACTAATTTTCAACTGAATATGAAAAATGGATTATCTGCAAAACGTGTGGTTGTGGTACATGTGATCAATGTCAGTATCTAGATTAAATCACTAAACAGATTATACACACACACACACGCGCGCTATTTATTTATCATAATTCAATATAATCTATTCTGATGAAATAACAATGAAATGATTGCCAAAAAAGCTAGTGAGAAATAACATTGTAGATTATCGTGAAAGCAGCAAGATTAAGGTGACTAAATTATTTCAGAGATAAAGTAGAATGATAGGTCATTTAGATTTAAGCTTAATAATGATATTGATAATAATTGTTGTTGTTGATGTTGTTGCTATTGTTTACACCACTAATTTGAAACTTCCGGTTCATCACCCCCTCCCCAAATAATCTTCTTTCTCGTCACCTCCTAAATTAGCTAGCCCAAGCTTACTGAATTAAATTTTATTTCGTCACATTCTTTCAATTAGAAGTGAAAAGAAAAAAAAATAATACAGAACAACAATAATAATAATTTGATGGAGAAAAAAAAAAGAATTAAAACCAAGCTCGAGTCATCATTGGTAGGGGCATGCTGAATCACTTCGTTCTGACACAAGTTCAGAGAAAGACAACAACGAACTAGAATCAAAGAGTAAAATGAATAAACTTTCTCTGGAAAATATAGCTGAGAATTCAAACGAAGAAAATGCTGGTAACTGGTTCTTATTACATTATTTTGGTAAGTAGACTACACACCTTCCTCCGGTACTACTTAAATACAGAGGTCCCTTAATGGTACTACTTAAATACAAATGTCCTGACGCATATATGTACTCTAACCCTAGCCCTAAAAGCTAATCCTAAAACTAACTAAAAACATATTATGTAGACGCATAGGGAACCTCTGTATTTAAGCGGGATTTAAATTATCAGGTTACTTTCAACTTATTTTTCTCACTCTTCAAACTATGGAACTTTCTATATATCATACATTGAGCTGGACTAAAATGTTTTATAATTCTGTTTGAATATTTCAAAATACACAATGAATGAATAAAGGGCCATACATGTGTGTGTGTGTATATATACATGTGTATAAACATACATATGGTAAAGAATCAACGTACTCCAGGGAATTCAAAGGTGAAATATAATCCTAAGGTACAGGTGATCCACAAATTAAGTACGCCAAATCATTGCCGAAAGGACATGGAAGGGCTATGTAAACGTGCGATAATAAACAAATCAGTAACAAACGGCAACTTCGAGAACAAAAACAACAAAAGTCAAATGGACATACACAGTGAATATATTAGTTTGAGGCACAGTAAAAGTTCAGATGGACAAGTAAAAGTAAAAACGTGATGTATGAAGTATGGCTCTTGGTCTGATAATGGAAGAAAGTCCAGTGACGAGGAAAAGAAGGAAGAAATGGATAGTCTGGAGAAAAGCATGTGGGTTTCCACATGGTCAAGATATTCGTGCTTTTCTATCTATATGCATATAGAAGTAGTTTGCTCCTATTCACAGTTTGACCACTTATTAAAGTACTTTTTCTGTGCATGAGCATAGAAATAACTTTTAAGTCCTGGGAACTTGTGGTAAAATAGCTTATTTGCAATGGGTCACATAGGTCAGTGCTTCTCAAACTATATGATGTGGTGTACTGGCAGTTTTTTTCCAATGTGCCAGGGACCAGTAATATTTCTTAGTAATATTAATTTATACTGGAAATGAATATAATAAAAGTTAACAAGTTAAAAGTTTATCTTATATTTATTTTGTAAACAAATAATACAATATTACATAAGCATTTTATAATGTTTCTTTTCTGTAGACTCACCATGTACTGGCACTGGTCCACAGACCACCACTTTGAGTAGCACTGGCATAGGTGAGTTGGTTTTCATTGTTGCTGTGGTATTTGATGTAAGATTACTATGAATTAAACTGGGCTGTGTGTTTTGTAAATAGAAACGCAACTTACAAACATTTTATAATCTATTTATTTAAACATTTCATAATCTATCTATTTAAAGAAATGTGGTACACATAAACACATGGGTTTTCAGATACTATTAAAGAAACTCGGAATATAGGGATTGACTTTCATAGTGTCTAAATTCTACAGTCATTAAGAATTTGTTCTGAAAACTGGAGCAAGTTGGTCTTCAATCAAAACCTGAGTTTAGCCAAATCTACTTGTATTTCTGGTTTGCTTTGGGAAAGAGTGAAGTAATGTGTTTTTAACTGTGTTTACTCAGTTATTAGTTATCTTAGAGAGAGAGACAAGATGTTAGTTTGCTGAAATGTGCTAAAGTTCTGCTCTTAATTTTTGGTGGCTTATGGTGAGATGTGTGTTCTCTGTGGTGGTCTTGAACCTCTGTAAAGATTTTTAGCATCAAACTGCTTATGACTAGAGAAAAGGGTGTATATCTCAAGGACATTTGAGATGATGCTCTGAGGTGTGATCTGGAAATCGATTGATTGATAAGTAGAATAGACGTGAAACACACATGGTTCACTCATGACCTAGACTTATAATATAGAGAAAGGGGTTCAAATCCTAGGTCTTGCTACAGAGAGTCTCTTCCTTGTAAGAAAGCTCTAAATGATGACTGGAACAACAAAATAGTACAAAATTTACATACTAATAACGGAATGCAATTATATGTGCAAAGCATGAACAAAGTTTAAATGATGTCATAATATTCATATTCATTGTCAATAAGTGGCGGGAAAAATATATATTTTAACCATATACAATAGAAATGTAGTAGAAAATTATTACTGTTATTATATACAACTATCATAGATACACAAATAGTTCGGTTTTTGTAACAATTTAAATGTAGTAGGTTTGTGCATACTTAATTAGTTCATGTTTCTAGAGGTGACTAAAGAAACATAGCACGTCAGGCACTGTGGTCGTGTATGATTGCCGTGTTCAAGCAAGGGCACAAAACTGCAACAGACATGAACAACTTGACTGAAGTGAGTTTGCATAGATGATAGTGGTTAATGGGTGTACATGCACACATACACATGCACCCCACCCCCATGTATGCTAAATGGGTTGAAACAATTCTAGTGATCAATAAGCATTCTCATATCTTCCATCTTCCGTCTCTCTCATTAATCAAATACCTATCTGCCTAATTACCTACCTACCTACATACCTACCTATTGTTTGTAGAAAACATAAATCTGGAGGAGAAGCACATTCTAAGATGTATTTCACTGGAGAAGGCTAGTTTATGGGATTAACCTGACTTTCCTGACCATAAAGGGTTTAACTTTATGGTGTATCATCAGACCCCAAAACCTACTGGCCTAAGATCTCTTCAAAATATGGAGAGGAAAGTCCTCATTGTGAATGTAAACAAGGGTATTATCTCCCTTTGCCATTGGCTATTAGCTATCAACTTCTGGCTGTGCCATCATCTTGCTGTCGCCAAAAACCTATGAGAGTAAACAGCAAGGGATTATCTCCCTTCGCCATTGGCTATCGACTCTGGCTGTGCTGCCATCTTACGGATTCCAAAACGCCATCAAGAATTTCCTAAAATGCAAACATGGACCGAAAATCTCTGTTCTGGAGTTAAGGATGCTCCCTGGCTAGGATTCTTGCACATTCAGCTATGCATAACTTGCAGCGCTTCATCCCATTAATGTAGAGGCCTGGGATTTTGAGGATTTTCCATGAGATCAAGTGTAAGATTCCATTGTCTCTTAGTTTTCAGACATGACTGGCCAGTGATGTTATGTATCTCTTTTCTGGGAGCCTGAAGGAGGATTTATAGTTGGAAATGCATTGCTTGAAAGAATTCCCAGTACATCCAATGCATTTCTGTGGTTGCACGTTGTTGCAACAAAGAGATGACAAAATGCCATGCTTGAGCTCAAGGAAAATCCTCGGAAACCCAGGCCCTGTAAGGGATGTTTGTCAATTTTTCAATTAATAAATGATCGTTTATTAATTATCTGTCTCTATTTTTATCTTATAATAAATTCATATATATAGATCACAGTTTATATAGTTACCTTGCAGTTGACTATTAACTGTAATGTTCAACATTTTTTCTATAGGTAATTAACCAGTACTTTCATAGGATTTTGCTATCCCTTAATAAGGATTGTAACATTTATTTGTATATATATAGGAGTAAGTCGCCATGATAGATCGTTAGCCACTACACACATTTTTTTCACTTCTTGTTTTTTCTGTGTCCCTTTCTGTAGAAGAGCGTAGGCTCGAAACGTAAAAGACTTTTTCTATTCCTGAGCGTTATACTAATACATCTGTTTGTCTTGTACACCACCTGTCTTCGTCTTTTGTTTTTTTCGTAAACTCCCCTTATATATATATATATATATATAATATATATATATATATATATATATGCACTAGCTTAAGGTGACCTGCTCTACACACAGGTGAGGGTTACTTTCTGTTGCTTCCTTTCTGTTTCTTATCACCACATTCTCCCTCTTTGTTTCTCCTTTCTCTCTCATTTCCCACTGTCTTACTCTTCCTTTCTCTTACTCTCTATCTTTCTCTATCTCTCTCCCATTTATAAAAAACAAAATATCTTGAGTAAGTTGAGAGAGAAAATATTTTGAAAGATCAATCATAAATATCAGGCAGTGACAACGGAAAGCACACTTGCCTTTTGTACGTGCCACTATCTAAGTGATTAAAAATAAGGAAAAAAAGGATTTCTTTATTAAATTTAGTACTTATTTTGGGAATTTTTCGACGATTGACCATGCAAATGAAAGCTCTAAACACGGGCTACATGCAGCCGTAAATTTCTTTCAGAAAAAATAAAAACTGTAAACAATAAAGATAAAAGGCAAAAATACGTAAAAATGAGAAATTTTTTCAACTTCAAAACTCTTGCCTTAATTTTCAAAATTTTGAACCCATTTTCCGTGGTTAAATTACTAATCCGCTTCCACTTTACCATGTTGAAAATTTAATTGAATTTGGACAAAGGTGTCCAGTCAAGACCCCCAAGTGTCCCCAAAAATCAATAAAATCCCTATTTTCACAACAAAGCAACCACTGTAGCACCCCAAAACGCCTCCCAATCAATTTCTCACCTCAAGTTACCCCCTCCTGTAAATTTTAATCCCCTTCCAGCCCCATTTAGACCCCTTTTTGCATAAAAATCCAATTTGTATTAACGTTTGCCTTCTTCATTTTATAGATTAGATTAGATGCCCATCGCGCCAATCTGGAGGGGCCTAGAGCCCCCTTGAATCGATAAAAAAATCACTCTTCCCACCATAGCAACCGCATCTTTCCAGATGGCGAGTTTTAACCTACTCAACTCTCTGCCTCATCACGCCTTCTATGTCTGTGTCAATTTTCAGCTCGATCCAACCACTGGTCTAGCTGTCAACCTCTGACGTAGCAAAATGTGCACACAATTTTGACCCAAAGCCTCTTTTATATATATAGACTAGCTTAAGGTGACCCGCTCTATGCGCGAGTGTGGATGTGGTTGTTACTTTCTGTTGCCTCCTTTCTGTTTCTTAAATCTTGCTTTAATTTTCAAAATTTCGAACCCATTTTCTGCTCTTACATTACAAATCCGCTTCCACTTTACCATGTTGAAAATTTGATTGAAATTGGGCAAAAGGTGTCCAGTTTAGACCCCCAGGTGTCCCCAAAAATCAATAAAATCCCCGTTGCCTTCTTCATTTTATAGATTAGACTAGCTTAAGGTAACCAGCTCTACATGTAGGTGAAGTTGTGGTTGTTACTTTCTGTTGCTTCCTTTCTGTTTCTTATCGCCACATTCTCTTGTTTCTCTCTCCTTTCTCACTTTCCCAATCTCTTACTCTTCCTTTCTTTCGGACACTCCCTCGCTTCCTCTTACTTTTTATGTTTCTCTATCTATCTCTCTCCCATTTATAAATAATTAGATTTCCGTGTTTAAATTACAAATCCGCTTCCACTTTACCATGTTTAAAATTTGATTGAAATCAGGCAAAAGGTGTCCGATCTAGACCCCCAAGTGTCCCCCCAAATCAATAAAATCCCAGTTTTCACACCAAAGCAACTACTGTAGCACCTCAAAACGTCTCGCAATCAATTTCCCACTTCAAGTTACGCCCTCCTGTAAATTTTAATCTCCTTCGAGCCCCATTTAGACACCTTTTTACATAAAAATCTAATTTGTATCAATGTTCGCCTTCTTCATTTTATAGATTAGACAGATATACCAGGCCTTGCTCGGGATTAATAGTTTATTATCATTTTACTTGTTTCGGCATTATAACCTGATTTCATTCGGGTGTATGTGGGTCACATTTTAAATGATGAGGAATTTTGCCCTAGAGGCAATGCCTTTCAATTGAGCAAACTCAATGTTGCCATGCAAACTCACTAGCACTTTTAACAGAGGTATGCATATTTTCAGCTGAATCTGATCACATATGCATAGATTATATATATATATATATATACACACACATTAAATATGTATATATGCATTATATATACATGTCTACACACATATATATATATACATCTACAAACATATATACAAA
Organism: Octopus sinensis; assembly: GCF_006345805.1. Taxonomy (NCBI): domain Eukaryota; kingdom Metazoa; phylum Mollusca; class Cephalopoda; order Octopoda; family Octopodidae; genus Octopus; species Octopus sinensis. Next base: position 52,684,730 of record NC_043007.1, on the reverse strand, counting down.
TATATACACTTTATATATATATACACACACACATATATATATATGTATACACATTATATATATATATATATATACACGCACATATATATAAACTAGCAGAATTGCCCGGCGATACTCGGGGCTGAATTGCTTGAAAGTACTGTTAATGATTGCACTGAATTATGATGATTATTCAGGCAAATATTGATGTAAGTTTACGGCGAATGAATGTATTTGCAAGTGTATAGAAAGCCGTGTAAAGGGGTTCCTACCCCCTCGTAGAATGGTGTAAGAATTGAATGCGAAGTTGCCTTGAAAAGAGCCATGTTATTGTTCTCATAATTGTGAGAATTTGATAGTTGTGGAAGGCGGTGTAAAACGTTCGCAGGTGAATAGGGTCTCTTCGTTTTCCACGAACGGCAGCAGATGTGCTGTTACAAAACTTCATGCTGTGTTAAAAGAGAATGGATGCCCTATGTAGTGGTATGAGGTTGATAGTGTTATGTTGTCTGTACGGAAATAAAAGATCCATATTTTTATCCTTCACTTCGTACACACACACCTTCTTAGCTTACCATTTGTTTCTTTCAACAATTGACAACTGTAACAAATACACACGTGTATGTGTGTGTTTGAGTGTTTTTTGTTGTGTTTCCTGCGTCGACAATTCATTTCCACCCAGTTTAGCAATTCTGTCTTCAACGTCAATGAGTGTTTTGTTATAGATTTCATTGCTGATACCCTCCATGTCAGGATAGAGCAGTTGAGCTTTGCGCTGAAGGGGACAATGTTTTTGAGATTCCGGTTCGAATGTAAGGCAGGTATGAAAGTTGCCTGTATATATGTACAAAATCCACTGAGAAGGCTTTTGTTGGTCTGAAGCTACAGCAGAAGACACATGCCAAGTCACCACACAGTGGGACTGAACCCAGGACCGTGTGTTTGGAACGTAGTTTGTTACCACACAGCCACACCTGCCCCTATGTATGTGTGTGTGTGTGCGTATGTGTGTATGGGTAGATATATTATGCATGTATATATGTGTATATATATATATGTGTACATATTACATGTACATCTATATATATACATCTACACATAAGATACAAAATGCAAAGTTATATCTTGATATCACTAGTGATAACAATACTCAAAATATATAACAGACTGGAATTGTAGGCCCATGTCTTGCGATTAATTGGATCTTGTCCTCCCTCTTCTATAGAAGTGTACGGCTGCAGCGAAATTCATTTTTGGACTTTCTTCTATTGAAAGCATTTTAACAAAAATGCTTCCGTAAAGACGGTGAAAATATTGTCAGTTTCCCCAAACAGGGACACAATTCAATTTTTAAACAATAACCAAAGCCCCTTCTCCGAAAGGGGGAGGGTTACGGTTTACAATTATTTAACAAATGCAACACAACAACGTTTCCCTGACGAGGAACCAACAAATGTGATTACAATAGTCAAACAGTAATAATAATAACAACAAACCTTTTTAATTTATCCCCATTTATGTGAAACCACTTATTCAAGTTCAAGTCATTGATGCAATTTTAAAGGAGGAGAAAGTGTAGTGGTAATGGAAGGAGTGAAGCACTTGAAATGAGAGTTTCAAGTTCAAGTCATTGATGCAATTTTATACGAATTGCTAATACACACACACACACACACACACACATAATAAGGGTGAAAAATTGAATATTAATTTGATTAATATGAATTGAAAACCAGTGGTGTAGCATATAAGACCATAGCGGATCTTCCTCTAGCAAAAAGGATGACCAGTATTAATGGCTCATCCCTGTTATATAAATACTTTCACTTTAATTGTTGCACACTTGAAAAGAGAAAGGAGGAGAAAGTGTAGTGGTAATGGAAGGAGTGAAGCACTTGAAATGAGAGAGGCAAATCGTAAAATATTGAGTTTTCTCGAATTTTTGCTTAATTGGGGGTGAAATTGAAAAAACTTTACATGCCATGACCCAATGGAATCTACTTCGAAAAATCATAGGTAAATTCCAATTGAAGAAATTCTATATTGTATAATTGTATAAAAAACGGACGGTTTGGGAGGCAGAGAAAATCTGCCTTTTATCATAAGAGATTAACTCAATATATCTGATTAATATGTTATGATTGTGTGATGGGGGTGGGCGATAATATGTCACTGTTCTAAAAGATGGGAATATTTAAACTGTTGTTACTGTCACGCTTTCCCTCTATAGATAGAGGCAGAACTACAGTGAGAAACGTGGTGGAAGAAAGAGTGACAATGAGACGACAAAGCTGTGAAACATGGTTATAGAGAGAAAGTGCAGATAGACGTACAGAGAGAGAGAGAGAGAGAGAGAGAGAGAGGATGTGGTTGAAAGAGTGACAGCGCTGGTTAAGGTGGCAGGGGAAGGATAGTGAAAGTTTCAAATGTTGTTATAGAGAGAATGTGAAAGGAAGGGAGGAAAGAGAGAGAGATGGAGGAAGACAGGCAGATAAGAGAAAGAGAGAAACGACAAACACTTGTCAAAGTGTGGGGTTTTATTGCCCTAGTAACCACAGCTTTTGATAGTGTTATGTTGTAAATTTTGGAGTGAATCCGACCGGATCTAGTGTTATTGAATCCTTGCCAAAGTGTGCAAGTTTTATTCCTCTTTTATATAAGTAGTCTAGCAGTATCGACCAGCGTTGCTCGGGTTTGTTTCGACCCTTTAGAATTGGAATTTTTGAAAATTAAAAATTTTGCATTGATTGTAAATTTGTATGAAATTGGTTGTGTAGTTCTCAAGTTTTATGAATTCACACAGACAGGCAGATATAGCAGAAAACACATGCCAAGTTACCACACAGTGGGACTGAACTGAGGACCATGTGTTTTGGAACGAAGTTTGTTACCACACAGCCACATCTGCACCTATGTATGTATGTGTGTGTATAGATGTATGGATGTATATATGTATGCATGTATATATGTGTATCTATATGTGTACATATTACATGTACATCTATATATATATATATATCTACACATACATGTATATATATATATACATCTATATCTATAGAAATACATCTATACATATTGAGTTATACATATACATCTATATACATAAGTTGATTGCTGAAGTATAAAGACGTGTTTTTACTCCTCTCCGCGTCGGTCAGGGTCACACAGCAGGAAGCACCACCCCTTCCTTTTGCGGCCCCAGCAGCTCAATCATCATCATTGTCAACACCATCTCCTCTGCTTACTACTACTAGTACTACTCCCACTATGTATCGACAAACATCTTTGTCTACCGCTATCTCATGGAATCAACCTCCTCAATCATTACCACTGTCAACATCTCTTCTACCTACTACTACTAATGCTATCTCAAGGAATTTACCTCCTACAGGTCACAAAGGTCGCCAAAACTTCAACAAACTATCATCTACACCTCACAACTCACACACACACACGCACCTACACACCCACTCGAAACCCCATCATTTGCCGATATTCTCTTCGACATAGACTGTGCACTGATAGAGACTGCAAATTCACCCATTTACCTGGAACAAAACGCTCTAACCCCACAAACTACAACAGCAACCACCATAATACATACTCTATTACAACACCACCACAACCACCAATATCTCAAACAAGGAATCCCCAAATCTGCCGCTATTCCCAGCGAGACAGATTGTGTTTGCACAGGGATTGCCCCTTTACCCATCTCCCGGGGACTCGTCGGACAAATGGCATTATAAATAAAAATAAAAGCAAAAAAACCTACAACTCATATAACCACTCATATAAAAATAACCACAACCACAGTCACCTACAGTTCCCTAGACAGGAAACCACCTCTTCTTCCTCTTTTTTAGCTATAATGAATCTAGCAAAAGAACTGGAAAAAAACATCCGAGCTATCACCCACCACCATCCACCACTATTACCCCACTGCACATGCCATTAAAAAGCAATCAAATAAACAAATCACCAAAACAATTAAAACCATCCACTCTCGCCTCAACATTTTTGCTTAATGCCCAAGGCATCAGCCCTTCCACCAATACACAAAAATGGATTCCGTATGAGTGGTTATATGAGTTGTAGGTTTTTTTGCTTTTATTTTTATTTATAATGATATTGCTGTGGGCTCGCTCTAGGCAAAAAGTTAAAAATTCTTTTCCCCATGACACTACATGGACCCTAAGGAAGGCATGTGTAAAATTTGAATGAAATTAGTTGTGTAGTTCTCAAGTTTTAGGGATTCACACACACAGACAGACAAACACACATTCTCAGTTTTATATATATAGATAAGCCCGGTTTCACCCGGTCTGTTTGAATGATGTGACTGTGATCGTTTTTGGTTAGGCATAATCTATAACAGCATTTCTCAACCATATCATTTTGGGTCCCCTGTTTCAATTGGAGTCTCCAGCTGTATGAAAATTTCTCACCCACCCCAACCCCCGTCAAAAAACAGCTTCAAGAGTTGTGAAGAAAGAATTTGTATATAGTCTGTTTCTGAGAACTATGGTATTGGACCTCTGTCCAATCATTAAAACATTTATTTAATTATGAACATAGAAGAAATTACACATTAATCCCTATTTTGTAAGCAGTTGTATCCATAAAAATTTTATTTGCAGATGGCATTAATTGAAAGAAGATATGTGAAATGGATGTGTGTGGCGTGCGTGCTTGCGCATGTGTATGTAAGAGAGAAAGCGGGTGAGAAAGAGAGATAGAGTGAGTGAAGTGAAAATATCTTCGCAGAAAACAGCTTCAGGAGGTTTGAAGAAAGAATTTGTACGTAGTCTGTTGCTGGTCTAATCACGTCTTTTAAGGTATACACACATACATAGACAATGTGAAGTCATAGTAGAAAATTTTTACGATAGATATTGTTTTAATTTCTTGTTTTGTCTAATGTAGAAGTTGGCGTTCCGTGTGTGTGTATGTGTATGTGTGAGTGCTTTGTGTTTGCTATTTTATCAGATTCATAGATATTGTTTTAATTGTTTTTTGTCTAATGTAGAAGTTGTCGTTCGGTGTTTGAGTGTGTGTGTGTGTATGTGTGTGTGCATGTGTATGTGTGTGTATATGTGTGTGTCTCACATGCCCCATCAAACACACACACACTCACTCTCTCACACACACACACTCTCTCTCACAGACACACACGTACGCACGCACATCAAATCTTCCGATAAAGATCAAAAGATCCCATTTTCCGCCAACCCCATATGTAAAGATATATATGTATACACATATATATATTTATATACACACATATATATATAAATTAACACAATATATATCTGATTAATAATATCTGTTATGATTGTGCGATGGTGGTGGGCGATAATATGTCAGCGTTCTCAAAGAGGGGAATATTTAAACTGTTGCTACTGTCACGCTTTCTCTGTATACATACAGAAGTACAGTGAAAAAGGTGGTGGGAGAGTGACAGAGAGACAGCGAAGCTATGAAATGGCGTTATAGAGAGAAAGTGCAGACAGGCGTAAAGAGAGGGAGAGAGAGGGGATGGGAGAGTAATGAGTGACCGCGATGGCGAAAGCGGCAAGGGAAAAATAGTGGAAACTACAAACACCGTTATAGAGAGAAAATGAAGGGAACGTAGGAAAGTGATGGACGGAAGACGAAAGGGTGATAACCATTAGAGAGAAACAACAAACACTTGTCAATTTTCACTCTCTTTGTCATAGCAACCACATCTTTATAGCTTGCAAATTTTAACCATCGCAGGTCGGAAGCTCAGCACGCATTTAGTATCCCTGCCAATTTTCAGCTCAATCCTAGCACATCTAGTGCCATTGAATCCTTACCAAGCCAAAGTGTGCAAGTTTTTTTCCTCTTTTATATAGGTTGACTAGCAGTATCGCCCGGCATTGCTCGGGTTTGTTTCGACCCTTTAGAATTGGAAATTTTGAAAATTAAAAATTTTGCATTGTAAATTTGAATGAAATTGGTTGTGTAGTTCTCAAGTTTTAGGGATTCACGCAGACAGACAGATATAGCAGAAAACACATGCCAAGTTACCACGCAGTGGGACTGAACTCAGGACCATGGGTTTTGGAACCAAGTTTGTTCCCACACAGTCACACCTGCACTTATGTGTGTGTGTATATGTGTGCATGGGTGTATATATGTATGCATGTATATATGTGTATATATATGTGTAGATATTACATGTACATCTATATATATATGTATATACATCTACACATACATGTATACATCTATATCTATAGAAATACATCTATACATATACATGTATACATATAGAGCTATACATATACATGTGTGTATACATATACATGTGTGTATATATATATATATTTATCCATCTCTATGTATACATCTCTCAATATATATAGTTAGTGTTAGTTGAAGGCTAAAAACCTGGCACACACAGACAACTTCAGCTTTATATATCTAGATTAAGAGCACTTCCCGTTCGATTTTTGAGGCGATTCTGTCTGCAAAATATTCTCTCATTTTGAGCTATTTTTTTTACCCCATTTTCAACTGAGAACTCCTTAAAAAGGCACAATCAAAACTGCTAGAATTTACATTTTTCAAGCTAGAGAATTCAAATTTGCTCCAATCGATTCAGGAAATTTTTCTATGTATATGCTCATATTTTGTTTTTCGAAAAACTCAAAAATTGAACGTGTTTTTGCCCCATTTTTCCGTTGCATTCGCGCAAACACGCGCACAGTCACACATAGAATCCCACATGTTGCATGAACACAACTCAAGGCAATAATGTATGACATCCACTCACTTGCAGACAATGCATTGTTTCGGGCCTTTGTTATCGAGATAGAGACTTGAAACCTACTCTGGCCGTAACTACACCACGCCTTCTGTAGGTGTGTAAATTTTCAGTTCGATCCTAGCACATCTAGTGCCATTGAATCCTTTGCAATTTTTGAAAAGTAAAAGTTTTGCATTATGTAGCTTGTTATTCTCTTTAAGTGAACATTTTTCTGGTTGAAATACACCGAAAAATGGCGACACAGCAGTAAAAAAATCGTAAAAAATAGGGATTTTCATAAAAAAAAAGCACCTTTTTGATGTAAATAATTTTTGGTGTTAACATGGTCCGATTTGAATTTTTTCTTCTACAGAAGGAAGAGCAAGCCTTCTATCATACTCTCAATTTTGGTCAACTTGCGCCGCAGGGTCTCGGAGGAGATAGTGTTCGTTGAAGGCTCCCAAACCTGCCATACACAGACAACTTCAGCTTTATATATAGACTACTCGTAACCCATTGGGTCACTGGCAAAGTTTGAGATTCCCAGCAGCAGAGTTTTGTTTCGTGAGGTTTTTTTCTTCTCTTTCCAGATTATTTTGCATGCTTTCAACGAATGTGTCTTCGAAACCACGAGTAAGCAGCTCCTTTCTCCAGAAAAGGAAAGATTTAGCTGCTATTTCTTGCACGCCCTGCTACCACATAACAGGCATTTCAGGTCGTTTATCGCAAATAGCAGTTATGTGGTAGCGGGGCGTGCTAGAAATAGTAGCCTATTATTTGGAAGTGAGATACATTGAATGCACTTGGAAAAAAATTATTTCACACAGAGGTTACGAACAGGTCTTTTATGAAATATTTATGCTAAAAAGAATTTTTGAAATGGTATTCATTGAAAATAATTTTTAAAAACCATTGAAATATTGTCTGTTTAAAGAAAATTAAAATATAAATACTTATTGTACAAAGAACTTACATTTTTGAAATCACATTCACTTAGAAATATTACTAAATGATTAGTCACTGGACCATGTGCGATTGTTTACATAAGATCGTCACTTTCTGTAAAAATTTTAATTTTCTTATATATGTGGGTTGGGGAAAGGGTATCATAAAAGCCAGACAGATAGAGCGCGAAGTTATTTTGAAGTTGGCGTTCCTGTTGCGTGTGTGTGTCTCGCACACCCCATCAAACACACACACACACACTCTCTCGCACACTCTCACTCTCACACATACACACGCATGTACATCAAATCTGATTGAGGCCAACATGAAAAGATCCCATTTTCCTCCCAACCCCATATGTAAGGATATATATGTATACACATTATATATATATTTATATACACACACATATATATATAAATTAACGCAATATATATCTGATTAATAATATCTGTTATGATTGTGCGATGGTGGTGGGCGATAATATGTCAGTGTTCTAAAAGACAGGAATATTTAAACTGTTGCTACAGTCACGCTTTCTCTGTATACATAGAGGCAGAAGTACAGTGAGAAAGGTGGTGGAAGAAAGAGTGTCAGGGAGATGGCGAAGCTGTGAAACGTTGTTATAGAGAGAAAGTGAGGGGAAGGGAGGAAAGAGAGAGAGGGAAGAAGAAAGGGTGATAACCATTAGAGAGAAACAACAAACACTTGTCAATTTTCACTCTCTTTGTCATAGCAACCACATCTTTATAGCTTGCAAATTTTAACCATCACAGGTCGGATCATCACCACACATTTAGTACCCTGCCATTTGCAGCTCGATCCTAGCACGTCTAGTGCCATTGAATCCTTACCAAAACAAAGTATCAAGTTTTTTCCTTTTTATATAGGTAGACTAGCAGTATCGCCCAGCGTTGCTCGGGTTTGTTTCGACCCTTTAGAATTGGAATTTTTGAAAATTAAAAATTTTGCATTGTAAATTTGAATGAAATTGGTTGTGTAGTTCTCACGTTTTAAGGATTCACACAGTCAGACAGACAGATAGCAGAAAAAAAACATGCCAACTTACCACACAGTGGGACTGAATGAGGACGATGTGTTTTGGAACCTGCACTTATGTATGTGTGTGGGTGTGGGTGTGTATGTGTGCATGGGTGTATATATGTATGCATGTATATATGTGTATATATATGTGTAGATATTACATGTACATCTATATATATATATACATCTACACATACATGTATACATATAGAGCTATACATATACATCTATATATATGTGCATGTATATATATATATATATATATATATATATATATATACATACACATCTATATATATTCATCCATATGATACATCTATCTATCTATATATATATATATATATACATGTAAATTTAAATTAAAAGTAATAAGGGTGAAAAATTGAATATTAATTTGATTAATATGAATTTAAAACCACTGGTGTAGCATATAAGATCACAGAGGATCTTCTTCTAGCATGGACCCTATATATATATTATTGGTGAATTGAAGAAATGGAGCTGAACGAAGATTGAACAGAAATCGTTTTATTTCATTCTACACGTGTTTCGAAAGGCACAATTTACCAAAATCCGATTGAATAATGAGACCATATTGTGTCTTTCTCTTCAGGAAGAAATAGGAAATCCGTTGGAAAAAACAAAAACAGAACAGAGGCGGAGCAAAACAAATCGAACTAGGCTCCTAAGAGCCCATGGCAAAACTGTTTATCAGTGTATGTTGAGAACCGGTGGCTTAAGAATTTAACGGGTCAGGCAGCGGTCATTCATGTGGGTGAGGGTGTGTAGATGTTCTTTGTGACCGAGAATAAAGTTCTGACTATTTAAGGAATATTGGATGTTTTATAAGGGGCGAGAAAAAATCTACTTAGAGACATGTGTGTGTATACTGTTCTATATATGTGTGTGTTGGCGTAGGTTGGCAAGACCTCCGTCAAGGGGTAGAAAACATTTTTTGTGTAAGTGTGTGCGTTTGATCGCTCGGCTGTCAGTGGTTAAGCCGCTCTACACAATGGCTACTGCAGTAAGAACCGTTGGGTGGCAGAAAAAAATATATTATGTTTTATGTGTGTGTGTGTTCGTCTGAACCTGCCTTGTCAAGGTAACCCCCGTTGTCAAAAAACCAAGCCCCGTTTATCTTACAGGAGTAATTCCCCTTGCAGTGGTTAATCGTAATTATCTTAAAGGCTATTTCAGAATTTGTTACCAAGGGCTATGGGTGCAGGTATTATTTATAAACGCTATTTAAAAGCCAGATAAGTGTAACGCCGCCAATGGGGGCATCGAAAAGCCGACTGTAAAAGTCCGTTTACCATCCGGCCTCTGGCAAACAAAATATGGAAGAGTTCGGAGACACAAAGGTTGCACTGCCTTCTGCCCCTATCAAATGGGAGGGCCACCGACAAAATTGACCATTCCAGCCTGTAGCTTGAGTTCGTATCCTTCAATCGCCATATTAGCTTGCTGAGTCCCGTGGTCTGGCGCTTGTTCATGTCCCGAAAAGTTGCGTAATGGTTGGAGACTCGCAAAGCCAATCTTGACGATGAGGCCCCTACATAAGTGTAGACATCTGAGTCCGTGTAAACCTTGCATTGGTAGACGGCGTTTTTGATCTTGGAGTTCGCCGACGTGAATCTTATTCTGCTAGGATTAGTTTCTGAAATTAGAACTGCATTCCTGTCACTATATTCGTTCCGAGAACTGCAGCCGCTTACTACTCTATTTTCCACTACGTCACTATTAACTATAGGAATAACCCCTGATTCTCCACTATCTATTAGAGTGCTGTCATTGCTAGTGCCCGTGGTGCTGCTATTGCGGGAAATGATGCTGGGGTTGCTATTGGGGCTCTCTACCCTACTCCCATTGTTACCGTCAACCACAACACCCCTATTTATAACTATACCCCTAGTGGGTACTCCTTGGCTGGAGCTGAGATTATGTGTCACTGTACTGGCTCTCATATCATTATTACTACTATAATTATTCCTACTGAGCATTAAACCGGGAGCAGAAGAGGCTGTGCCTCCGGAAAAAGGTGATAGGGTCTTAGTAAGTAGCCTATTATTATGGGAGGCGATTATCTGGGCGAGGTTTTTAGTGTTGGAGAAAGCTATCCTAACTTTATGCGAGTTAACCGTGGAGTAATATTTGGAATTTCTGGGGAAGTTATCGGTATCGGTTAAACTTTTGATTAATCTGCTACAAGATTATTCATCTTTCTATTTCACATAATATATATATATATATATATATATATATATATATATATACACATCTACACATACATATACATCTATATCTATAGAAATACATCTATATATATATACTAGCAGTATCGCCCGGCGTTGCTTGGGTTTGTTTCAACCCGCTGGAATTGTAATTTTGATAAGTAAAAATTTTGTGAACATTTTTCTGGTCGAAATACACCGAAAAGTGGCAACACAGCAGTGAAAAAATCGTAAAAAATCGGGATTTTCATAGAAAAAAGCAGCTTTTTGATGTAAATAATTTTTGGTGTTAACATGGTCCGATTTGAATTTTATGTTCTACGGAAGGAAGAGCAACCCTTCTTCTATCATACTCTCAATTTTGGTCAACTTGCGCCGCAGGGTCTCGGAGGAGATAGTGTTAGTTGAAGGTTACCAAACGTGGCGCACACAGACAACTTCAGCTTTATATAGAGATAGAGATAACACACACACATTAATACACATACATAGACACACACACACATGTATGTATGGATGTATATATGTACATCTGTCTACTTCTTGCAATATTTTTATCCTTAACTTCCTACACACACACACACACACACACACCTTATTAGCTTACAATTTCTTTCTGTCAACAATTGACAACAGAAGTACGCTCGCCAATTAATACTACCAAAATTTAACGACAGAAAGTAAATTAAAAACCAATTTACCTTTTCTGTATTGTTATGGCAATTCGACCATCGGTGTGTTTTTGCAAATGTGTTCGAATGAGAAGTGAGTTGTGTTTGGTGCCTTTTTTACTAATAACAAACACACACGTGTTTGTATGTAGTTGTTTGAAATGTTTGTGTTTGTCACTGTCATATATGTATGTGTATGCGTGTGTGTGAGGAATGGCAAACCAGATAGATAGCGCGCAAAGTTCTTTTGAAGTTCGCGCTCCGCTTGTGTGTGTGTGTGTGCGTGCTTTAGGTGTACGTAGGTATGTGTACTCTCTCTGTCTCTTTACACACCACACTTTCTGTGTCGCACATCCCATCAAACACACACACACACACACACTCACGCACGCACACATGTACATCAGTGCTTTCGGAGTGAAATGTTAAAATATTGAGTTTTCTCGAATTTTGTCTTAATTGGGGGTGAAATTGAAAGAAATTTTGTATGGCATGACCGAATGGAAGTACTTTGAAAAATCATAGGTAAACTCTAATTGAAGAAATTGTGTGAGGAGTAAATCGTTATGTATTTATTTGGTTCTGTTTGCTGTGTTTTTTTTTTTTTAGTAGTGGTTTAAGGTACACTTGCAAAGAGAAAGTGGGAGAAATTAGGGTGATAGCATGAGTGAAGCAGATCGCTCCATTTTTGTGTGTGTGTGTGTGTGTGTGTGTGTGCTGTAGCCCACAATGTGAGTTTTCTCTAAATTTTGCTTAATTGGGGTTGAAATTTTAAAAACCGGACCTGGAACGACCCGATGCATTCTACTCTTAAAAATGCTAGGTAAATTGTAATTGAAGAAATCCTATATTGTAGATTTCTATAAGAGACAAAGGGAGGCAGATAAAATCTGCCTTTTATAATAAGAGATATACATGTAAATTTAAATTAAAAATTATAAGGTTGAACAATTGTATATTAATTTGATTAATATGAATTTAAAACCAGTGGTGTGGAGAAAATGTGATTTTGCTGTGGGCTCGCTCTAGGCAAAAAGTTAAAAATTCTTTTCCCCATGACACTACATGGACCCTAAGGAAGGCATGTGTAAAATTTGAATGCAATTGGTTGTGTAGTTCTCAAGTCTTAGGGATTCACACAGACAGACACATTCTCAGTTTTATATATATATACATAAGCTCGTTTTCATCTGGTCTGTTAGAATTTTGTGACTGTGATTGTTTTCGGTTACGCATTATCTATAACAGCATTTCTCAACCTTGTCATTTCGGGTCCCCTGTTTCGATTGGAGCCTCCAGCTGTATGAAAATTTCTCGGCTACCCCACCCCCGTCAAAAAACAGCTTCAGGAGTTGTGAAGAAAGAATTTGTACATAGGTCCAATACAATAGCTCTCAGAAACAGACTATTGTATTTAATTATGAACATAGAAAGAAATTATACATTAATCCCTAATTTTGTAAGCAGTTGTATCCATAATAATTTTATTTGCAGATGGCATTAATGTGTGTGTGGCGTGTGTGCTTGCGCATGTGTATGTGAGAGAGAAAGAGGGTGAGAAAGAGAGATAGAGTGAGTGAAGTGAAAATATCTTCGCAGAAAACAGCTTCAGGAGTTGATTTATGGAAAAGATTATGTGAAATCTGTGAATGAAAATGAAGTTCAGATGTCTACATGGTAGGTAGACCTGGTAGAAATAGCAGCCAATGGTAAAGTGGAGAAGTATGAAAGAAGTTATTGTTATACACTTATAGAAAAAAATAGATATGAAAATGTTGGTGAGAGGTATTGTATTGGACATCTGAGTAATGAGAGAGCAGAAATTGAAAGAAGATATATGAAATGGACGTGTGTGTGTGTGTGTGTTTTTCTGGCTAATTTGGCGGGATTTTTGCAGTCAGCACGATGTGGTTTGTATATCTCTGGAGGGGTGGAAAGCGGATCTTTTGAAGTCATGAAAGTGATTGATCTCTTCCGTCCGTGTCAAGCTGCATGCATGTGTGTGTGAGGGAGGAAGAGAGAGAGAGAGCATGTGTGTGTTTGTGTTTGATGGGGTGTGCGATATGGGCGAGAGAGTTAACTGAAATTTTGTTATTCATTTGTTACAGTGAGAGAAAATGTGAGTGAGTAACAGAGAAAAGGAGAGAGGAGTTATGTATGTTGGCGGGGAGATTCCATTAGAAAAGTTTGCCAGAAAGGGAGAGGCAGGGGGAAAAGAGCGGCAGAGACACATTGAATACGGAGAGGGAAAGATAGTGAATAGAAGCTGTTAAAAGCCATTATAGAGATAAAGAGGAGGGAAGGGGAAAAGAGAGAGATGGAAGAAAGGGTGATAACCATTAGAGAAGAACAACAAGCACTTGTCAATTTTCCCTCTCTTTGCCATAGCAACCACATCTTTAAAGCTTGCAAATTTTAACTATTGCAGGTAGGATCCTCACCACACATTTAGTATCCCTGCCAATTTTCAGCTCGATCCTTGCACATCTAGTGCTAGAATACTTACCAAAGCCAAAGTGTCAAGTTTTTTCCTGTTTTATATAATTAAATTAAAGATAACCCCTTCTAGCCTCTACAGCAACATGAAAAGCCACCATTATTCAAACAGCGCAACCTGTCTATCCCATAAAACTCAATTTTTCCCATATTCCTCACCATGGCAACAAAATGGTAGCCCTGAGCGACTTGTAACCCTCCTCACACCATTACCCCCCCCCCCCCCCGTTGTAAATTTTGGCGCCAATCCGATCTTATCTACCACCCCTTAAACCGTTCCCATCCCAAAATGAGACAAATAACAAAGAAATCAAACAACTTTTTCACATTTCAACTTTATAGATATTGATTATATATAAACTTAGATAAACTTAGATATGTTTCGACCAAAGATTGGTCCAGGCCATGTCTAACTTAATAGCACCACTTGATAGGATTATTCGAATCCTGTTTAAGTCAAGTTTTGTTCAAGTAGTGAGTTCTTGTTGGGTGAGTTGTATCTAGTTTTGTTCAAGTAGTGAGTTCTTGTTGGGTGAGTTGTATCCAATTATGGGTGGCTTATCTGGTATTCTTTGAAGGAATCTATCCAGACTCTGTTTAAAGTTGATGGGATCCTTTTCCTCTTTGATCTCCCTCGGGACAATGTTAAATAGGGCAGGGCCTGTTGAGGAAAAGAGATTATGTTGCAGTGTACATGTATGTTGTGATCTTGAATTGGGCAGGAGACGTATTGCCCATGGTCCAAGTCTTGGATGAACCTTGAAGCTAATGTTTAGGTCGTTTGGGCAAAGTTGGCGGTATATTTTCCACATCGTACAAATGATGTACCGCTCACGGCGATGCTGGATGGAGTAAAGTTTCAAGGCTTTAAGGCGATCCCAATAATCGAGAGCTGCCATGCCTTCAATTTGTTTAGTGAGTGCCCTCTGGGGTGACTCAATTCTGGAGATGTTTTGTCTTGTGTGAGGAGACCACAGTGGGCAGCAGTATTCAAGGTGTGGCTGTACAAAGGAGGAAAAAAGTGGTATGATGACACCTTGTTCTCTGGACCGGAAAGTTCTTAAGATCCAGGAACTCATCCTACGAGCTATATCGACCTTCTTGTTGATGTGTGCACTCCAACTGAGATCGTCATCAACAATTACACCCAGGTCTCTGATATATATGTATATATATATGTATATATATATATATATATGTATAGACATACACACATATACATATGTATACACATTATATATTGGTAAAAATGGTAAGATAACAAAAGAAAGAAAGAGACCTCAATATTATGTGTGTGTATGAGTTTGTATATATATGCATGTATATTTGGCGAAAAATGCAAGTGAAGATGTGTACGTTTTCACAGTGATGTATACGTACGCATGTGGGTGCGCAAGCGCACGTGTGCGTATGAGCAGGCATGCTTATGTGTTTACTATGAACTTTTAACCTTATTTTAATTAGAGGTCATTGAATTAGCGCTTTTATATAAATAGCGGACTTATAACACAGTAATTTCCCTTTGTATAACGGTCTTTTTTTCATAGCATTTTTCAGATGGCCAGATAACCAAAGAGGTGGCGCTATGGATTTCCACCTCGGCATCTGAAACTCAGAGTTTTATCTTGGCTACCGAATAATTGTCACATATTATTTTACAGATATACACATTATATATATATATTTATATACACATATATATTTATAAATTAACACAATATATCTGATTAATAATATCTGTTATAATTATGTTGTGGTGGTGGGCAATAATAATTCACCATTCTAAAAGACCTGTGGCGGGAATATTTAAACTTATGCGGCTGTCAACGCTTTCTCTCTATAGATACAGACAGTCGTACTGTGAGAGAAGTGGTAGGAGAAAGAGTGACAGAGAGATGGCGAAGGCAGAGAGGGAATGAGAGTGGAAGGTGTGAAAAGTTGTTATAGAGAGAATGTGGAGGGAAGGAAGGAAAGAGAGATCGAGGGAGACAGGGTGATATCCGAAAAAGAGAAATGACAAACACTTGTCAAAGTGTGGGTTTTGTTGCTCTAGTAACCACAGCCTTTGAGATAGGGGTTTCTAACCTTATCCAGTCGCTTCCTTGCCTCTTTTTACATGTCCCTGTAAATTTTGGTGCCAATCCGACCCAAAAATGAGACAAACAAATTTTTTGCATTTCAGCTTTATAGATATTGATATATATATATATATATATAATATATATATAATATATATATATATATATATATATATATATATGTAAAATGAGATAGGGGTTGAAAATTCAACCCACCATGGGATAACATATATCCAATATACTGCTAGAGAGGTACCCAACAAGACTAATACATAAATGTTAAAAATTGCCATGCAATTGATTCATCTACTGTATTATGTGGGCAAGGGTAAAAATATTACCGTAAATTAATAATACAAAATTAGAAACTGGAGAAACATACTTAAATCAATCAAGCATCAACCATCAGATAATACCCAATCAATACACCATTACATAACAGTAAAGACATTATACAAAATATATTGTAAATATAATTAGACAAGGAAATAGAAATATAAAATACAATTACATCATATCTGACAGCTGTTTCGGCGGTGAGGACAAGTATGCCTCATTTACCTATAAGCCATATAAGGCAGGTATAAATGAGACATTAACAAGGATGTCCCACGGCCTCTTCAGAGAATTTAATTTAAAATAAGTGTCAAAAAAATTTTACTTATAAATATAAAAATATAAAATATAGAAATGTGTGCATAGACACTCATAATACTACACATATATATATACACATTAATACAATAATACAAAATAAACAAAATATATCAATATACATTAACAAACACAGTTATTTTATATATTGGACCCCTAGTTCCATAACTAACATCAAGGAAAATATATGCACACTCACATTTAAATCAGACATATATACATAAAAAAGTAATAAAAAAACCCACACAGTTCAGTTCATAAAATTATAACCCTATGTATATATATATGTATATATATA
>NC_043007.1:52639061-52667456 GCF_006345805.1 Octopus sinensis | reverse complement strand
TGCGGCCATGCTGGAGCACCGCCTTTAGTCAAGCAAATTGACCCCGGGACTTAATCTTTGTAAGCCCAGTACTTATTCTATCGGTGTCTTTTGCCGAACCGCTAAGTGACAGGGACTTAAACACACAAGCAATGCTAGGGGGACAAACACTGACACACAAACACACACATACATATATATATACATATATACGACAGGCTTCTTTTTGTTTCCGTCTACCAAATCCACTCACAAGGCATTGGTCAGCCCGGGTCTATAGCAGAAGACACTTGCCCAAGATGCCATGCAGCGGGACTGAACCCGGAACCATGTGGTTGGTTAGCAAGCTACTTACCACACAGCCACTCCTGCGCCTATATATATATATCATCATTATCATCATCATCGTTTAACATCCGTTCTCCATGCTAGCATGGGTTGGACGGTTCGACCGTGGATCTGGGAAGCCAGAAGGCTGCACCAGGCTCCAGTCTTATCTGGCAATGTTTCTACAGCTGGATGCCCTTCCTAACGCCAACCACTCCGTGAGTGTAGTGGGTGCTTTTTACGTGCCACCTGCACAGGTGCCAGGCAAGGCTGGCAACAGCCATGGTCGGATTGGTGTATTTTATGTGCCACCGGCATGGAAGCCAGTCGAGGCGGCGCTGGCATCGGCCACGAGTCGGATAGTACTTTTTACGTACCACCAGACCAGGGATCCTGGCTGGTTCATTTCGATTTCGCTTTCGCTTGCCCCAACATGTCTTCGCAAGCAAAGGGAGTTGGCATGGGTGCCTGTCGTAGGTCAGATTGGTGTATTTTACGTGCCACCGGTACGGAAGCCAGTGGAAGCGGCACTGGCATCAGCCACGAGTCGGATAGTGCTTTTTACGTACCACCAGATCAGGGATCCTGGCTGGTTCAATTCGATTTCGATTTCGCTTTCGCTTGCCCCAACATGTCTTCGCAAGCAAAGGGGGTTGGATGGGTGCCTGTCGTCGGATGAGGTTCTATATCGACTTCGCTTGCCTCAACAGGTCTTTGTGTCCAAGGGAGGAAAGGCATTCATAAGTGGGCTGGGCTCACTTGTCCTGCCTGGTCTTCTCACGTGCAGCATATTTCCAAAGGTCTCGGTCGCTGGTCATTTCCTCAGTGAGGCCTAAAGTTCGAAGGTCGTGCTTCACCACCTCGTCCCAGGTTTTCCTGGGTCTACCTCTTCCACGGGTTCCCTCAACTGCTAGGGATTGGCACTTTCTCACACACCTATATATATGTATCAAATGGATACATATATCCTATCACCTCTGCCACTAGCTGGCATGTACAGGTGCTTACATTTATCAAGTATTCACCCTGAATTTATATATATATACATACGTATATATATATACATACATATATATATATAAATATACATACATACATATATATACATACATATATATATATACATACATATATATATATACATACATATATATATATATATATACACATACATATATATACATATATATATATATAATATACACATACATATATATATATATATACATATATATATATTATATATATATATATTATATATATATATATATATATATATATATATATATATATGTGTGTGTGTGTGTGTCAGTACATCCCATAAGCTCTGTCTGAATTTTGAATAAAGAAAACAAGTGATCAGATATAGAAATATTTTTATTTCTAAGTCTCTCTAAAGGAGATTACGGCAGCGGTACTGGATATTAATAGTTATCGCCAAGCTAATATGGCAGCCCATAAATATAAGACAAATGCTGACATTGATTAGCTTGCTATGTGACATCGCCTCTAGCTAGCTATGTGACACACGAAACTGTGTCCATTATAACCTTCGAACAGGGGAGGTCAGTCGCTTCCCTTTGCTGGTCAGGCATCTGCAGACATGTTTCAGGGTATATGCCATTTATCAATGCAGAGTAGCCAAACCCAGCAATTCTCTTTATTACGATTATACAATCAGACACAGATGGGACAACACAGGACACTACAAACATTTGGAAGGGTTATTTAGTGAGTTATTTTTTACAAAAATATATTAAAATGACATATAATGTTTTTTTTAAATTTTGATATTACTTTAGTTCTGACTTTTTATTATTTTATTTTTAAAGTTCTAACGGCTACACCTTTATTTTTATCCTGGATGGGTTAAGTAGGGACATTCACTCCCAACTTCCTTACTGCATCCTTCCATCTTTCCTCATACGCTCTTTTCGACAGGCGTCTTCTCTCCAGCCCTATCTTGCTTTTGAGGTGGTACCTGAAGTAATATCGCATTCCAGTGCCGGAGATGAATTTCTTGTAAAGAGGTAACGCATTCCTGAAACACTGCCAGGTCAGGGATCTTTGGTAATTGTCCAAATACCCTACCTCGAAAGTGTTTCGAAACAGGTTGGATAGCTGGTCCCTATCAAGTCCCAGAGTCTCTCCTAGAACGTCATCACTTTTAAACTCTACCAACCCTTTGTAAAATGCAGAGGTGTTATTCCCGATGCCGGCCTTACCCACCGTGTGGATTAGCGCAAGTGCCTGCCGACATTCCTTTTGCCATTCAGTCGTGTTTAGTCTTTTAATCAAACCAGGTTTAAATGCCTCCAGGGAGGCTGGTTGTGGAAAGAATTCCCCTGTGAGTGAATTCCACACCTGACCACCATCCAGGTAAAGCCAGAGATACCTTAGTCTCAGTGCATGTTTGCACATCATCAACTACGGCATCTCTAGGCCACCCTTTAATGGCTCTTGACAGCACACGGAGCGCCTCACAAGCGGCTTTCCCCTCCACAAAAAGCAGAAGAGAATTTGAACCAGCTTGTTTAGCCACGAATCGGGGCACCGACGACGGTCAGACAGTAGGTGATAACAGACGCAATAAACGTCTGCACCACCTCTGGGTTCACGCTTCTACCTTTTCCGTCACCCCACTCAATTCTTCTCCGTCTCGAAGCAACTTAACAGGACCATCCACCCAGTGTCCCACGATACTGGACGTTATCGGCTTGCTGCTCCCGGTGCCGAGCCGCAAACCAATGGACTTGTCCATGTTAACTTTTGCCCCTGCCACCGTTTCGTATCTTCTGATTGCCTCTGCCGCACGAGGTAGCTGAGTCATCTTGGATACGGTGATGGTGACGTCACCTGCATACGCAGAGACACTCTTACCACATCCAATTTCATTGGTGGTGCTTCCCAACCTCTCCAACTTCCGCAGCAATGGCTCGAGAGTCAGTACATACAGAAGCGGGTTACAGAGGGCACCCATGACGAACTGAACGCCTGATCTCGAACGGCTCCAATAGGTAACCGTTCAACTGAACTGTGGATCTGATGCCGCCGTAAATGGCCTTGATCCAGTCGTGGAAAACTGGGCCCAGCCCAGCCGCCAGGTACCGATGGTCAACCCTATCGAAGGCTTTACTCTGGTCTAAATGGACCAGTGCCCCACCTTTACCGGAAACTTAACCTACTCTGTCTAAGGTGTAGCGTAAGAGATGAAGATTGTCCTGGATCGACCTGCCAGGGATGGCACATGTTTGCGCCTTCCCGACAATTTTCTCCGCAACAACCGTCAGCCTTTTGCCAGCACCTTGGCCAAAATCCTTAACTCTACATTTAGTAGAGTTATGAGCCTGAAATTACTAATATGATTCCCCTTGCTCTGACCAGTGTTACCACTCCCTGACTCACAGAACTGGGAATTCTCCCATTCTGCTGCCTGTTCGTGTACACGCAAACCAGCAAGTGTCCGAACAAGTACGGCATACTACTGTAAAACTCGTAGGGCAGACCATCCAGCCCTGGCAACTTGTCCCAAGTGCATTTGGCCAGCACCTCTTCGACTTCCGCAGCCGTGATAGACCCTTCACAGCACCTCGCCGAGAGTCGCGGCCCGTCGGCCAGAAATTCCCTTAAGGGCTTCCCATGGTCCAACTCCTTGCTCGTCCCAAATAACCGGGCAAAATGCTGATGAAAGGCCTTCTGCATCTCCTCCTGTCCTTTGATCAAGCGACCCTGCTCGTCAATTAAAGACTGTACAGAGCCTTCTCTGCCTTTCCGACTCTCCACACAACGGGCCCATCCAGCAACATTAATACCTTCTCTGCCCACCGCGCGTAACTTAGCCCTCACTGTACACCCTTCATGTTTGGCTTGGAGGTGCCGGAACAATACCGTTCTCGCCGCCAACACTCTGGATGCAGAGCCTGATGCTATGGCCTCCTCTAATTCCTTAGTTAACTGCCCATCTATTCTAGTTCCCTCTAAACTTGGCTCTTTACTAAATCTGAGAGACTCTAAACGAATGGCTCGTTTGAGGGCGCACCACCATCTGTTGTTTACGACAGCTCCGCATAATGCCCTCTGTACTAACTCCTTAACCCGGGTACGGAAGACTTTACTAGTCAAAATAGACTTGTTCAGCTTCCAATACCCGGGTCCCTGACTATGACACTTAGCTAACTGCACCTCATATGTCACAAATTTGTGATCCGTGTAAGAGGTACAGTGAAAATGTGGACAACTAACCATATCTCTGTCATTATCTTTTATTATAACCCTATCTAAGTAAGACCTGTGTGAACCGTCGTTATTAGACCACGTTCACTGTGGAACAAGCTGTTCATCCAGTCTGTAGCGGTCTACTAGTTTATAGCTCGCTAGTAGCCTTTTTAGGCCAGGGCTTCCTCTTCTGTTATTCGAGCCTACACTATCCACCCGCACGTTGAGAATAGTGTTGAAGTCTCCTGTTAAAACTAAAGTTTTCGACGTTACTAGGAAATTCTCCAAGTCCCGAAAAAAGACTGTTTGACTATCCCCTTTTGGAGCATAGACTGCCACCAACTTGAAGGACTGCTTACTCACATGTGTCACATCTAGAACGACCAACCTACCTTCTGGGTCTAGAAAGACTAGTTACCTGTACGGCCAAGTTTTTTTTTTATCAGCACCACCACGCCCCTACCCCTTCCTTGACTTGGAGAAATAAACTTCTCGTAGTCATTCAGAAGAGGAGAGAACGCCTGTGGCCCATTCAGCTTGGACTCAGTCACAACACATATATCTATCTTCCGTGACCTGAGGTCGTCTAAGAGGCATGTCTGCTTCCCTTTCCACCCCAGGCCATGCATATTTATACACCCTAAATTAATTGTGATAAAAATATTTTTCTTTACCTTCTTTTCCTCTAGGTTTGAGGAGGGTCTTCATGGCTTTCGTCTTCCTCTCCTCCTGTATCTTTTGCATCTGGTGTAGCCATTGGTACTAGAATAATTTTCTCTTTCACAATAAAATTACTGACATCAAAAATGTCTTTTGTGTACCTTTTTTTGAATTGTTCAAAATGTTCTTCATTTATTCTTGTTAGTCGCATGTGTTCTGGTTGTCCTTGTATAGGATCGAACACCGTACAATTAATTTTTGTTATTATCTCATGCAACACCATATTTTTTGTGTTGTAGGAGACCATTTTCTTTTCTACTTGTATGTCTTTGTGAGTGGGTTTCGATTTCGAAGTGGATGGGGGTATCTTTTTTTGTGTGTTTTGCATTGTCTCTTTTCTTTTTCTTGTAAGGGGAGGGGATTCAGGGCCAAGGGATTTTTTCTTTTATGTGTTACTACTGTATACTCCATTGGATCTGTTGTTTCTTTCTCTTTCTGGTGGCTTCTCTTTTTCTTGACTTTTATTTGTTTTACTTGTTTCTTCTGTCGTTTTACTTTTTCCTTCTTTTGCTTTTTGTACTTGGTCTTTTTCCAGTTGGGGAGGGACCACTTCTTTCTTCTGCATCGGTGTTTTTACTTTTTCGCACTCGGAGCGAACTTCCTCGCCACATTTGTAGCATCTAGGCCGCCGTCCCTCCACCGACACTCTCACGCTCAGTCCCTCTCTTATGAAAATTCTATCTGGTCTAGATTCTAGAGTTTCATTTGATGCTTGGACCACCAATTCCAGTGCCTGGCCTTTTCAATTTATTGCCTCTCTTTTTTTCATAGAAAGAATATTTATTTCCTCCTCTGCGTCGTGAATTAGTGCTTGCGCTAACCAGTATACGTCGTACCCGGACGGATTCTCCTCAATTATTATTTTTGCGGTTCTCTGTCCGAGATACGTTGGCAGTAATAAAATTTCATCCGTTATCAGTGTCTCTGTGGACACTTCCTTCGCTATTTCGGCGTTTTCGAATTGCGCCTCAACTGTTGCAATACGCGGGCCTTTCCCTACTTATTTTATTTTTCCCCAAATGGGGGCTAAACATTTCTCAATTAGGTCCGTTCTCACAACCATAATTCTTTTTTCCTTTCTGTTGTAAGTTTTGTACACAACAGTTCTCACTTCTAAATTCTGAATAATTTCCTTTGGTGGTATTAGCCTTGTTTCATTGCTGGTTCTTTTGATTAAGTTTCTATATTTAAATAGGTGTTCTTTAGACACTTCCAAATCCACAAATTGGCCGCGAACGGCGGCAGAAAATCTGTTTACCTTTTTTTTCAACTAGGATAATTTGTTTAACTGGGTTAACTTGGTTTACTGGGTTAACTTGGTTAACTTCAGGAATGACTTTTTCTAACAAATTTTCTCCCTGCAAAAGCGGGAAGTCAACTTCGCTCAGAAAATGTAAATTTTCCATCATGGTGTCTTCCATTTTACAGAAGAATTAAATTTTCCTTCACGGAAAAGAGTTCGCAAAAATTTTCATACACGTAGTTCACAAATTCTCCTTACAAAAGGAGCGAAAAAATATTAACAGCGACATTCAAATTACAGAAAATTCAACAACGGATCATTAACAAAATTAACAAAAAATCAACAGTAGAACAACAGTACAACTCACCAAATCGCTGAGGAAAAATAAACGCAAAGTGGACGAACCCAGAAGGCGTCTCTACTGACCGTCTGTTCGAAGGATTATATACCTAACTTCAGTGGAATATATCCACTGGTTTTCAAAAATAGAAATATTATTATTTCTAAGTCTCTCTAAAGGTGACTACGGCAGCGATACTGGATATTAATAGTTATCACCAAGCTAATATGGCAGTCCACTGAATTTAAGTAAATAATCCTTTGAACAGATGGTCAGTAGCGAAGCCTGCTGGGTTTGGCTGCTCTGCATTCATAAGGGGCAAATACCCTGAAACTAGTCTGCAAATGCCTGACCAGCAAGGGGAAGCGGCTGATCTGCCCTGTTTGAAGGTTATAATGGCCTCTTGGAGCTAATCAACGACAGCATTTGTCGTATATTTATGGACTGCCATACTAGCTTGGTGATAACTATGAATAAGTGATCAAATGTTATATTTAATTGAAATTTAATCATCAATGTACTTTCCTTGATTATCTATGACTTTCCATACAAGCTTTTTAATACCATGAATGTAAAACTCTTTTGGCTTCAAAGCGAAGAACTCTGAAATGTCAGTTTTGACCTCCTCCTGGCTTGCGAAAGTTATATCCCTCAAATGATTCTGTAAACTATGAAACAAATGGTAGTCTGAAGGAGCAAGGTCAGAAGAATAAAGTGAATGAGGAATTTTTTCACAACCAAGCTCTTCTATCTTCTGTGATGTGATCTTTCCAGTGTGGGGTCACACATTGTCCTGATGAAACATCACTCCTTTTCTATTCACTAAAGCGGGTCTTTTTATTCTTCAAAGCTTGGTTCAAATGTTCTAATTGCTGACAGTAGGCTTGAGCATTAACTGTTGCATTAAGCGGTAACAATTCAAAGTGAATTACTTCTTTGCAATCCTATCAGATAGAGAGAACCTTTTCCCCATAAAGTTCCCTCCTCAGTTGTGGTTGAGTCTTTTCCCTTTTACCAAGCCACTGTTTACGACATTTAACATTTCAATAGAAGGTCCATTTTTTGTCACCAGTCACATGTCTATCCAAAAAGGGTTAAATGAGTTCATGAGAATGGAGAGAAGAGCAGATCTCAACTCAGGATTTATGGTTGCTTTCAGACAATTCATGAGGCACCCATTTTCCAAATTTAGAAACCTTTCCAAGTTGTTGAAGATGACGATGAACAGTTGTATGGTTTGAACTAAGCTTTATTACCAATTCTTCAACTGATAATGAAGGATTTTCTTCAAGTAATGCCTCAAGGAGCTTATCATCAAACTCAACTGGACATCCTGTTCAATCTTCATCTTCAAGGCTGAAATCTCCACTTCTGAATTTTGCAAACCATCTTCTGCAAGTTCTTTCATTTAAGCATTCTTTCCCATAAACTGAGGGTGTGTTTCAAGTTGCTTCGGCTGCAGAGTTTCCTTTTTTGTACTCATAAAGCATTATGTGCCTCAAATGCTCTTTGGATACTTCCATGTTAGAAAGGGTTTTAATCAAAGAAATTTTAATTCTATTATTCTGTAAAATAATATTTAATTAGTTTAAATGTACAGAAATGCATAAAAATAATTTTTAATTCCATTAGACATTCTAAAATACTATTAAATTTCATTTAGTTTAAAAAAAGGTAAAATCGGACAGAAATTATGGGATGACCTGATGTATGATTTTTGATTTTGATTTTTCCAGTTTCAGCTTATGAGCTGTGGCCATGCTGGGGCACCGCCATCTGTATACAGATATCTATTATATATATATATAATATATATATATATATATATATATATATATATATATATATAAAACTTATATATATATATATGTGTGTGTCACGTAAACAAATTCAAAACATTAGAGTTCACCGGTTAAATATACTAAAACACGGAGTAAAATCAACTGTTCTGATCATTTTGGCCGCCATGGGTTTTGCAGTAAATCACTAAATAATCCATAACTTTTGTATTATCCTCTCAAATTACACCAAAATCTCAGACAATAACAATTAATATTGTATTTATTGTCTGTGAAAATTATAGAATATAAAACAACTTTGATAAAAACTTATACGTACTTTTCTGACGAAAACTTGGAAGAGGATGCGTGGCATTCAATCATATAATAATATGCATATGTATATGTACATACATCTATACATACATATATATGCATATGTGGGTACAGTATATCACAAAATGTGTACAACAAAAAAGTACAAAGCACGAGTACATAGAACATAAACTATTCTTTCGATGAAAGAAAAAAATGGGAAACAAAGCAAACAGAAAGAACGACCCTTCACCAGTTCATTATTTATATTTGACAGATATTTGTCCTCATCTTTGTTGTTAACACGTTTTGGCTGATATACCTTCCAGCCTTCATCAGGTGTGTTTGGGAAATTTTGAACCAGGGTTCTCATTCCTAATATATTTTTCGATGTTATTATTATTATTATTATTATTAAGGTCATTGCCTGGTATCGAACTCAGAATCTTGGGGTTAGTAGCCCGTGCTCTTAACCACTATACCATATGCCCGTGGGCAATTATGGAGTGAATTTTAGGGCTTAGAAATCTAATATTCTCTTATCCTTCTTTAATACCAGTTCCCATACGCTGTTTATATCTGCACTCGGTCTGTTTAGGAGGTTTTTGTGTCCTAGCATATGTGCTGCTTCTTCTAGCTATACCTGATTTATCAATATCTCCCTGTGTCACAGCTTTGCGATATTCATCTACCCTTATTTTGAAATGGTGAAGGCACGCCAGATTCAGAAGTTTATGAAACTCAAATGTCAGAAAATGAAGACTGAAGTCCTACAGCAAGACCCTACTTTGAAAACAGAGAGGAAGTTGTTACAGATCTTGATCCAGAACAAGGATCACTTTACACCAATCAAGTACAGACAACTGACTCAACTCAACAGTAAACTACCACACATGTACGGTCTTCCTAAGATTCACAAGAATGGTATTCCATTAAGACGTATAGTGAGCTGTAGAGGTTCAGCATGTCATCCACTGAGCTGCTTCCTTGTGGATATAATCAGTCCATTAGCAGGAAAGTTAACATTGTATGTGAAGAATTTCACCCACTTCACAGAATTGATTAAGGATACCCCATTTAATCCAACCAGATGGTGAGTCTAGATGTGATAAGTCTGTTCACCAAGAATAAAAAGCAGCAGTTTTAAATCTATCCTTTTTAACCAACTTTACCATAGCACGATCTCTCTTGGTCGTTTTTTTTGGCCTACCTGTAAACTTTCTTGCTTCACACGAACCACAATCATCGTAGACCTTAAGAATACTGTGTACAACACTTTTTGACTTATTAACAATCTTTGCAATAGATCCAATACTTAAATTATCCTTCCTTCGAAGCTTAATAGTCTGCTGACGAATTGGTAACGGAGTAAGTGGCATTATATTAACAAAGTACACTGCAAATATTCTTACTAATGTTTAGTAAATGAACCGTCACATAAACAAATTCGAAACATTAGAGTTCGCCGGTTAAATATACTAAAACACGGAGTAAAAACAACCGTTCTGATCATTTTGGCTGCCATGGGTTTTGCAGTAAATCACTAAATCATCCATAACTTTTGTATTATCCTCTCAAATTACACCAAAATCTCAGACAATAACAATTAATATTGTATTTATTGTCTGTGAAAATTATAAAATATAAAACAACTTTGATAAAAACTTATACCTACTTTTCTAACGAAAACAATGCCATTCTGAACATTTTGGCCGCAACTGTAGATATATTATTTATATTATATATATATATATGTGTGTGTGTGTGTGTATATATATATGTGTGTGTGTATATATATATATGTATATATATATTTATATATGTGTGTATATATATATATGTATACTTTATTTAAAGCAGCAGAAAATTCAACAAAATCTGTTACTCTGAGTTTTTGCTAGAATGGAACCGATATATCAATTCAATCTAGACTCTTACAAACGCTACACTTTTAAAAAAAATGGACTTGTTTGATTGGCCCTTTAGAAATAACGGTCAATCTTCAAGCGTAAACAAAAAAAGCTCAAAAATATATGTATATATATATAAAAAATTATAAAATTCGAGGAAAAAACCTTACATTGAATAAAATACATATTGACGTTAATGAAAAAAGTATAATTAATGCATAGAAATTAAAACCTATTATAAATATTACACTGCAATACATATTTATATTAAAGCATACATATATATATCAACATACACAGAAGGATGCGTGCAAACGCCATACATATACAGACATAAATATAAATCTAAAATATACACATAAATGCACGCAATCTATCTCGCATGCAAGTTAAAATCATCAATGTAGCGATTCTCATATACTGAGTAAAGCTTAAGTAAGGGGGACGTAAAGTTGCATCAGTATCAGTTAGAGAAAAAAACGAAAGAAAGGAAGAGAGAAAAAGGAACGAAGAAGGGGGAAGGAAAAAAGAAAAAGGAGGGGTGGGGAAAAAAACGAAATAAGAAAAATTATGTATACAAGCTGTGTAACCGCATTATTGACATATATGGAGACAAGTATACAAATACACAAGTTCGAATAGATACATACACATAGTCGTGTATATGTGTGCTTAAGGACAAACATATGCTCACTTACACATACACAGATACGCATGCTTACAAATACATATCCATGGCTATACACATACTTATATCAAAATTCTAATTTTTGACAACATTTAAAAAAAATGAGTGCAATAATAAAAAATATATACGAAAGACATATAAAATAAAATATAACACCCTATTTTAGATCATCTATAAATTAAAAATCGAGGTAATCCTATACAATACAATAACATGAAATAAACAAAGTCAAAGGTTTTTCCTAATGTATATGTAGAAATATAAGACTTTGCTATACGGAATGAAATCTGCATAGCGCGAAACAAAATCCATCGTAGCGTTTACATACTAGTTCAAGAGTCAAAATCAAAATTTCAAAAATCAAAAATACAAAATATATACTCTATCCATATGGTATATTTATATTCGACATTTTAAATTTAGTTGCGTGCCTACATAAGTTCATTAGCTCACTTCTTTGATTCAAAGAATTATTGTCTTTGAATAAAATGTACATATATGTATGTATATATACATATGTATACATATATGTATATATATATATGTGTGTGTGTCTATATATGTGTGTGTGTGTGTGTCTATATATATATATATGTATGTATATATATATATTTATAGATGTATGTATATATATAATTATGTATATATATATATAAAATTATAAAATTCGAGGAAGAAACCTTACATTGAATCAAATACATATTGACGTTAATGAAGAAAGTATAATTAATGCATAGAAATTAAAACCTATTATAAATATTACACTGCAACACATATTTATATTAAAGCGTACATATATATATCAACATAGACAGAAGGATGCGTGCAAACACCATACATATAAACGTATTTATATAAACATAAATCTAAAATATACACATAAATGCATGCGTACATATATGTCCGCAATCTATCTCGCACGCAAGTTAAAATCATCGATGTAGCGATTCTCATATACTGAGTAAATCTTAAGTAAGGGGGATGTAAAATTACATCAGTATCAGTTAGAGAAAAAAACGAAAGAAAGGAAGAGAGAGGAAAGGGAACGAAGAAAGGGGAAGGAAAAAAGAAAAATGAGGGGTGGGGAAAAAACGAAATAAGAAAAATTATGTAACAAACTGAGTAGCCGCATTATTGACATATATGGAGACAAGTATACAAATACACAAGTTCGAATGGATACATACACATACAGTCGTGTATATGTGCGCTTAAACACAAACATACGCTCACTTACACATATCCACAGATACGCATGCTTACAAATACATATTCATGGCTATACACATACTTATATCAAAATTCTAATTTTTGATAACATTGATTTTTTTTTAAAAAATGAGTGCAATAATAAAAAATATATACGAAAGGCATATAAAATAAAATATAACACCCTATTTGGATCATCTATAAATTAAAAATCAAGGTAATCCTATACAATACAATAACATGAAATAAACAAAGTCAAAGGTTTTTCCTAATGTATATGTAGAAATATAAGACTTTGCTATACGGAATGAAATCTGCATAGCGCGAAACAAAATCCATCGTAGCGTTTACATACTAGTTCAAGAGTCAAAATCAAAAATACAAAATATATACTATATCCATATGGTATATTTATATTCGACATTTTAAATTTAGTTGCGTGCCTACATAAATTCATTAGCTCACTTCTTTGATTCAAAGAATTATTGTCTTTGAATAAAATGTACATATATGTATATATATATACATATGTATACATATATGTATATATATATATATATATGTATGTGTGTGTGTGTGTCTATATATGTGTGTGTGTGTGTGTCTATATATATATGTATGTATATATATATATTTATAGATGTATGTATATATATAATTATGTATATATGTATGTATATATATATAAAAAATTATAAAATTCGAGGAAAAAACCTTACATTGAATAAAATACATATTGACGTTAATGAAGAAAGTATAATTAATGCATAGAAATTAAAACCTATTATAAATATTACACTGCAATACATATTTATATTAAAGCGTACATATATATATCAACATAGACAGAAGGATGCGTGCAAACACCATACATATAAACGTATTCATATAAACATAAATCTAAAATATATACATAAATGCATGCGTACATATATGTCCGCAATCTATCTCGCACGCAAGTTAAAATCATCGATGTAGCGATTCTCATATACTGAGTAAAGCTTAAGTAAGGGGGATGTAAAATTACATCAGTATCAGTTAGAGAAAAAAACGAAAGAAAGGAAGAGAGAGGAAAGGGAACGAAGAAAGGGGAAGGAAAAAAGAAAAATGAAGGGTGGGGAAAAACGAAATAAGAAAAATTATGTAACAAACTGAGTAGCCGCATTATTGACATATATGGAGACAAGTATACAAATACACAAGTTCGAATGGATACATACACATACAGTCGTGTATATGTGCGCTTAAACACAAACATACGCTCACTTACACATATCCACAGATACGCATGCTTACAAATACATATTCATGGCTATACACATACTTATATCAAAATTCTAATTTTTGATAACATTGCTTTTTTTAAAAAAAATGAGTGCAATAATAAAAAATATATACGAAAGGCATATAAAATAAAATATAACACCCTATTTGGATCATCTATAAATTAAAAATCAAGGTAATCCTATACAATACAATAACATGAAATAAACAAAGTCAAAGGTTTTTCCTAATGTATATGTAGAAATATAAGACTTTGCTATACGGAATGAAATCTGCATAGCGCGAAACAAAATCCATCGTAGCGTTTACATACTAGTTCAAGAGTCAAAATCAAAATTTCAAAAATCAAAATTTCAAAAATCAAAAATACAAAATATATACTCTATCCATATGGTATATTTATATTCGACATTTTAAATTTAGTTGCGTGCCTACATAAGTTCATTAGCTCACTTCTTTGATTCAAAGAATTATTGTCTTTGAATAAAATGTACATTTTTTCTAATAGGCAAAGTTTGCATTTAAAATTATTTCTGTATGCTCCATGCCTGTATGGTGCCTCTCTGTCCAGAATGCTCCATGTCACGTTGAAAGGCGGGGTTTCCTTTTCTTTTAGTTCCCAGACATATTTTGCTAGGCTGGTCCTCTTCCTATTCTCTGGTTATTTAAATGAATTTTTATGTGAATAAAATCGTGTTTTAAATGAATTTTCTGAAGCCCCTGTGTATGTCTTGTATTCCGATGAGCCTACTCCTTTCACTAGACATTTCCCTTTTAACGGACAGGAGTTTTCGTTTTTGCAATTGCATTTCTTAATGGGCTCGGCACCATGTCTAATCTCAATTAGCTTCCTATTATGCTGGCTAATGTAAGAGGCGAAATTTCTGCAACAAGAATAGCTAACCTTCAGGGTTCTTCTATTAAATATCCTATAGAATTTATGACCCTGCTTAAAATGCTTAGAGACTAATCTCAAAAATTCCTTACCTATATTAGTCTTTACAGCCAAAATTGAAAGCCGGGTTGAACCACAAAACTTTCCTGGTCCTAGTTCTTCGTGCAGCATTATTACCAGCATTAAGCTGGTTGTACTGGATCTTCTCAGAGAATCCACTATTCTTTAATGCACTATCGTAATAAGGTGCAGCATTATGGAATGCTGCCTCGTCCGAAGAAATTGAAGATATTCTTCTACCTACATTACTGACTAAGTTCCTAAGGATAACTGGTGGATGGTTCGAATCTTTGCTAATATACGATAGCTTTTCATTGGGCTTACGGAAAGGTTTAAATCTATCCGACCTTACATTAAAATTTACGTCTAAAAAATCTACACTATTCAGGTTAGCATCTATTTTAACCCGTAAGCCCATCCTTTGAAAGAAAGCAATGAGGTCCTTCCTAAGTCTATCTGATTCATGGCCGTTTAGATTATGCGTGGCTATAAGGCCGTCATCCCTATATAAACCTGCATCTATAAATGGGAATTCTATTTTTAGATTATGGAGAATAAAGGCTCCTATGAGCATACATAACTCAGCCCCGTCGTATGCCCCCATCGGTACATCGAAAAGAGTATCCTCAGTCTTCTTAATCCAGGTGGAATCCTGGAAAAAAAAGAAGCGATTTCCTCGCATGCATAATAATATCAATTTCCGAGCTATCGATGTTGACATACTGCTTGGCGAAGTCCAATGCCCTTAGGAGCAACGTCCTAGATATTGACGGGTAAAAGTCAATAATGTCGAATTGTGTGAAACTACAATTATTCTTATAGCTAATACCTTTAAACCACTCTATGACTGACTTACTATTCTTCCAAATTCTCAAGTCTACTTCACTATCTTACTTAACTAAAATACAGTCCAAAATATTTTTGCTAATAATTCCTATCTCAGTTTTAGCCGGATTTATCAATCTACATTTGGGGTTTCTATTAAAATTGGCTTTATGGTCTTTCAGAGTAATAAAAGCTGGTCGTGGTGAAAGATATTCAATCCTATCGCTAATCTTCAGATCGTTAGCTATTCCTCTTGCTTCTAAGTTCACCTCTTTGTATATATTCGTGTTGTCTTTTTTGTATGTGTCTGTGACACTATTCGAAATCAGGCGCTTATAAACGTCCTTATCAAGTGCATATAAATTCCTTGTCTTATCAGAATTAACGAAGATCTTATTCGAGTTGTTAATCTCCTTAATTTTTTCTCTCATATTTCTCTGTAATTGGTTGGTATATTTGCGGAATTTAATTTTCCTAATAAGCTCGAAAAGGTCTTTCTCGAAGGCTTCTAATTCCGGAATAGGTGGCGGGTTTCTGGGAGATTTAAATCCATATTTGTTTCCTTCTATTTTCTGTTTAGTATCAAAGAAGAAGGCTTTCCATCTCAATCTTCGAATAAACTCTTCCGTTTTCTCTATAAGACCTTTCAGATATTGCTTCCGTGCTGGGATAGGTATATTTTTCTGAGAAAGTTCCTAAGGATAACTGGTGGATGGTTCGAATCTTTGCTAATATACAATAGCTTTTCATTAGGAAAAACTTTCGACTTTGTTTATTTCATGTTATTGTATTGTATAGGATTACCTCGATTTTTAATTTATAGGTGATCCAAAATAGGGTGTTATATTTTATTTTATATGTCTTTCGTATATATTTTTTATTATTGCACTCATTTTTTTAAAAAAAAGCAATGTTGTCAAAAATTAGAATTTTGATATAAGTATGTGTATAGCCATGGATATGTATTTGTAAGCATGCGTATCTGTGGATATGTGTAAGTGAGCGTATGTTTGTGCTTAAGCGCGCATATACACGACTGTATGTGTATGTATCCATTCGAACTTGTGTATTTGTATACTTGTCTCCATATATGTCAATAATGCGGTTACACAGCTTGTATACATAATTTTTCTTATTTCGTTTTTTCCCCACCCCTCCTTTTTCTTTTTTCCTTCCCCCTTCTTCGTTCCTTTTTCTCTCTCTTCCTTTCTTTCGTTTTTTTCTCTAACTGATACTGATGCAACTTTACGTCCCCCTGACTTAAGCTTTACTCAGTATATGAGAATCGCTACATCGATGATTTTAACTTGCGTGCATATATGTACGCATGCATTTATGTGTATATTTTAGATTTATATTTATGTCTGTATATGTATGGCGTTTGCATGCATCCTTCTGTGTATGTTGATATATATATGTATGCTTTAATATAAATATGTATTGCAGTGTAATATTTATAATAGGTTTTAATTTCTATGCATTAATTATACTTTTTTCATTAACGTCAATATGTATTTTATTCAATGTAAGGTTTTTTCCTCGAATTTTATAATTTTTTATATATATATACATATATTTTTGAGCTTTTTTTGTTTACGCTTGAAGATTGACCGTTATTTCTAAAGGGCCAATCAAACAAGTCCATTTTTTTTTAAGGTGTAGCGTTTGTAAGAGTCTAGATTGAATTGATATATCGGTTCCATTCTAGCAAAAACTGTCTGATGAACGGCAACGAGAAACTCAGAGTAACAGATTTTGTTGAATTTTCTGCTGCTTTAAATAAAGCATATTACTCTACCACTGGTATTTGAGTACTCTTTTTTCCACCTTGTTTCACATTTGTGTTTACTCCGGTATATATATGTATATATATATATGTATATATATATTTATATATATGTATATATATATATATATATATTATATATGTGTATATATAATATATATATATATATATGTATATATATATGTATTTATATATGTGTATATATATATATGTATATATATATATATGTATATATGTCTGTGTATATATATGTATATATATATATATATATATGCATATACATATATGTATATATATATATATACATATATGTATATATATATATGCATATACATATATGTATGCCTATATATATATATATGCATATACATATATGTATATATATATGTATATATATATATATATGTATCTATATATGTATATATATATATATATATGTATATATATACATACACATATATGTATAAATATGCATTTATATGTGTATATATATATGTATATATATATATATAAATAGTTCAGTAAAAATTGAGATTCAGTTGAATATGGTACTTAAATTAAATGCACCAGAATTTAGTATAGTATTATCCATATAAATCAAAATGGG
Organism: Octopus sinensis; assembly: GCF_006345805.1. Lineage (NCBI taxonomy): Eukaryota > Metazoa > Mollusca > Cephalopoda > Octopoda > Octopodidae > Octopus > Octopus sinensis. Next base: position 52,649,275 of record NC_043007.1, on the reverse strand, counting down.
GTGTTTATAATCAAAATAACCAGCAAGGATATCCAAATGTATTGCAGTACAGTCGTTTCATGCGACTTCATTTAATTAAACAATGCAACATGTTTCTGCTGATGAGACTTGCCTCTCTGTCTATCTACTTACCTTCTTTGTAATATTGAAAAATGGAAAAAGTATAAAAATGAATGTTTTCAATGTAACTAAGAAAAAGAAAATTCCATATGCAGCTGAAGAAAGCTCTACATTTTAAAACTGATGTAATACTTGCATTGTTTAATTAAATGAAGTCGCATGAAACAATTGTACTGCTATACCTTTGGATATCCTTGTTGCTTATTTTGATATATATATATATACATACACATATACATATATATGTGTATATATAAATAGATGTGTGTATTTCCCCCATGTTAACAATTAACACGGAAAAAATAGATAAATAGTTCAAGGGTAGCAAAAAATCACACAAGTAAAAAGGTTGTAATTCCTTGGTTTTAAAGGTAGAAACTCCAGGTTTGCGTGAAATATTTTGTATAATATAAATAAATAAATAAATGGTGTTAAACGCAAGTGTTATTCAAATTATTTTACTTACCATATGTTTCAAAGATATCATCGGTATTATTCCAAAGGAATAAATTGGTGTAAAACAATGTAATCTCTTCAGGGAAATGAAGAAAGGAAACTCATCAATAAGATATCTTAACAGAATATGATGGATATATATAGTGATTAACTGAACACTATTAAGTTTGTTTTAAAAAATGTTTGAGGATATAACGTCAAAGGTAGCCTATAGAAAGAGGAGGGGTAAAGGAAAGAAAAAGCCAAATAAATGCAAAGTATATAATGGTATGTAAATTAAATAAAACCCTATAGTCGTGGAAAAATATATATCTAGTGAATGTGAAATGTAGGAAGAAAATTAATGTTTACATTATATATAATGATGAAAGACTTGAGGTATTTCGTGTTGCAAGACAGTGTGTGAGAGAGAATCGTGACGTAGTAGGAGAGAAATGTGTTCGCGAGGATGAGGATGCAAAGAGAGAGGTTTGGAGACGCCACTATGAAAGGTTGCTGAATGAGGAAAATGAATGGGATAAAGAGAGTCTGCCGAATGTCGACCCAACAGAGGGACCAGCAATCCGAGTTGACAGTTCTTTAGTAGTTAAGGCAATTACAGGCATGAAAACAGGGAAAACCCCAGGCCCATCAGGTATTACTGCAGAGATGCTCAAAATATCTGGTAGTGTCGGCTATAGCCTAGTCACACGTATAGTTAACCAGGTGATACAATGACTGGTGTAGCAGCATAATAGTCAGCTGCTACAAAGGTAAAGGTGATGCCCTAGATACAAATAACTACAGGGGTATTAAGCTGCTAGATCAGGTAATGAAGGTTACGGAGAGGGTTATAGCCCAACTAATTAGAGAGAGAATTAGCTTAGATGAGATGCAGTTTGGGTTCATGCCAGGGAGAAGTACTACTGATGCTATATTCCTGGTAAGACAGCTGCAGGAGAAATACCTAGCCAAAGATAAGCCCCTGTACCTGGCTTTTGTTGACATGGAGAAAGCCTTCGACAGGGTTCCCCGATCCCTTATCTGGTGGTCAATGAGGAAACTAGGGATAGATGAATGGTTAGTTAGCCAAAGATAAGCCCCTGTACCTGGCTTTTGTTGACATGGAGAAAGCCTTCGACAGAGTTCCCCGATCCCTTATCTGGTGGTCAATGAGGAAACTAGGGATAGATGAATGGTTAGTGAGAGCTATGCGAGCCATGTACAGAGATGCTGCTAGTAAGGTGAGGGTTGGCAACGAGTACAGTGAAGAATTCCGGGTGGAGGTTGGGGTCCACCAAGGCTCAGTCCTCAGCCCCCTCCTATTTATCATAGTCCTCCAGGCAATAACGGAGGAATTCAAGACAGGATGCCCCTGGGAGCTCCTCTATGCTGATGACCTTGCTCTAATTGCTGAGTCACTATCAGAACTGGAGGAGAAGTTTCAGGTGTAGAAGCAAGGTCTAGAATCGAAGGGCCTCAGAATCAATCTAGCCAAAACAAAAGTCCTAATAAGTAGGAAAGTAGACAAGTCACAAACGCCTTCAGGTAGATGGCCCTGCTCGATCTGTAAAAAAGGTGTAGGTAGAAACTCTATAAGGTGCACCAAGTGCAAGCTATGGACACATAAGAGGTGTAGCAATGTCAAAGGAAGGCTAACTAGGAAAATAGTTTTTGTCTGTGGCAGATGCTCAGGAGCAATAAACACTGAAAATGTGCAGAGACCAACGTCTACCATGTTCCAGGGAGAAAAACTAGAAGTAGTTGATAGCTTCCGCTACCTAGGTGACCAAGTCAGTAGCGGGGGTGGGTGTGCTGAAAGTGTAACTGCTAGAGTAAGAATAGCCTGGGCAAAGTTTAGAGAGCTCTTACCCCTGCTGGTGACAAAAGGCCTCTCGCTCAGAGTAAAAGGCAGACTGTATGATGCATGTGTACGTACAGCCATGCTACATGGTAGTGAAACATGGGCTGTGACTGCTGAGGATATGCGTAAGCTCGCAAGAAATGAAGCCAATATGCTCCGATGGATGTGTAATGTCAGTGTTCATACTCGACAGAGTGTAAGTACCTTGAGAGAAAAGTTGAACCTAAGAAGCATCAGTTGTGGTGTGCAAGAGAGACGTCTGCGCTGGTATGGTCATGTGACGAGAATGGGTGAAGATAGTTGTGTGCAAAAGTGCCACACTCTAGCAGTTGAGGGAACCTGTGGAAGAGGTAGACCCAGGAAAACCTGGGACGAGGTAGTGAAGCACGACCTTCGAACTTTAGGTCTCACCAAGGAAATGACTAGAGACCGAGACCTATGGAAGTATGCTGTGCGTGAGAAGACCCGGCAAGACCAGTGAGAACAGTCAAAATCAAACCAAATCAACATCAGTGGAAATTGCAGCCGTGGTTAAGTGAACCATCCGATCGTTTGTCCGTTGCCAGCCACGCCTGGCCCCCGTGCTGGTAGCACGTAAAAGCACCATCCGTTCATGTCCGTTGCCAGCCTCGCCTGGCCCCCGTGCCGTTGGCACGTAAAAGCACCATCCGCTCGTGTCTGTTGCCAGCCTCGCCTGGCCCCCGTGCCGTTGGCACATAAAAGCACCATCCGCTCGTGTCCGTTGCCAGCCTCGCCTGGCCCCCGTGCCGGTAGCATGTAAAAGCACCATCCGCTCGTGTCCGTTTCCAGCCTCGCCTGGCCCCCGTGCCGTTGGCACATAAAAGCACCATCCACTTGTGTCCGTTGCCAGCCTCGCCTGGCCCCCGTGCCGGTAGCACGTAAAAGCATCATCCGTTCGTGTCCGTTTCCAGCCTCGCCTGGCCCCCGTGTCGTTGGCACGTAAAAGCACCATCCGCTCGTGTCCGTTGCCAGCCTCGCCTGGCCCCCGTGCCGGTAGCACGTAAAAGCACCATCCGTTCGTGTCCGTTGCCAGCCTCGCCTGGCCCCCGTGCTGGTAGCACGTAAAAGCACCATCCGTTCGTGTCTGTTGCCAGCCTCGCCTGGCCCCCATGCCGGTAGCATGTAAAAGCACCATCCGTTCATGGCCGTTTGCCAGCTCTGTCTGGCACCTGTGCAGGTGGCACGTAAAATGCACCCACTACACTCACGGAGTGGTTGGCGTTAGGAAGGGCATCCAGCTGTAGAAACACTGCCAAATCTGACTGGGCCTGATGAAGCCTTCCAGCTTCACAGACCCCAGTTAAACCGTTCAACCTATGCTAGCATGGAAAACGGATGCTAAATGATGATGATGATGATGATAGATATCACTTATATGAACTAAAGGTGTGTTTCTGCCAATGTTTACATTGGCATGCGTGCTCTATAATAGTGTTTACAAGGGAATTTTTAGAAAAAAGTATAAAAAATAGCTCAGAATTTCTTGCCTTTATCATAAGGTATCGAAATTGAGAGAATCAACCAATCTAAATTAAATCATTTATTGTGTTCTTTTCAATACCAAATTAATTTACTAAGCCCTGAACTGTTACGTGTATTCCTATCCCTAAATGTAGAGAAATGATTAGAAATTATTTTAGGTAACTGAGAAGATATGCTGCCTATATAAAAAAATACTTCATTACCAGAAGTAATTTTACACTGGTATATAAAATTTTTAATTTTAGAGTTACTTGACATAAACTTGATTCTGTTGTAATTGACTTCAGATACAATAACCTTGTTAATAATATTTCTAAAGGGATGGATGGTATTAGCTAAATTAATGTTAGTATTAGTAAATGTATACGTATTTAATATGCTAATATTATGTGAGGAAATAATTTGTAAGAGATTTTTTGTGTTGGAAAAACCAATCCTAACCATGTGTGAGTTGATAATGGAGTAAATACCTCGAATTCTTTGGAAAATTCCTCATAATAGCTTCACAAAACTGCAAAGGAAGATTAGATTTAATTTGCCTCCCATAAGGAATAATTAACCAAATAGTTTTACTATTAGTTATCTTATTTTTAGTGTAACTATCTTTGAAAGACATAGGTTTACCTTTAGAATGAAAATAGGGGCTTAAATAAGGGTTATCTCCCTTCCTTCCTCTGTTTGGTGTTGGCGTATAAATTAAAAGTGATATCATTTATATCCTTACAACTAGATTTCATATCTCCATTAGTAAAGGTAGAATAAGATTGAATGGAATTAATATAGGTAACTTTCTCTGTATAACCTGCTTTAAGTATGGCAGAGTTATAAAATTTGGCCTTATCATTGAAACTGTCAACATTAGCAGGTAACTTAGACAATCTAAATGAAATATTCTTAATTAAGTTCCTAGTAATTGCCCAAGAATGATTACTGAATTTGCTAATATACTTAAAATTGGTCAATTGTTTGTGGTATGGGAAGTACAAATTATTGTGTAAGTTAAGTGTAATATCTAAAAAGTTTGCCTTTATTACATCATCATCAAAAACGATGCTTAAGCCCATTATAAGGAAAAACGTAACTAAACTATTCTTAAACATTTTGAAGGCAAATATATATCGATATAGACCTGCATTTATCACGAAGGCAAATATCACGATATAGACCTGCATTTATGTTTGGGAACTGTTCTGCCATTTCAAAAAGTATATAAATATATATACAGATCAAATCAGCTACTTGTGTTGAATCAGAACTTCACATCGTAACATCAAAACCATCTGGTATGTCTTTACGGACCCACAACTTATTGTCAAACTTTATGATAGATTTTCTGTTGGCCAACACAACATTAATTTCTTCCTTGGTGAGACCAGCTTTGTTATGAGCAAGCCAAAGTGCCTTAATAAGTACTATTGGGTTCATGGATGAATAAAAACTAGAAATGTCAAACTGGATAAACTTAGTACTTCTCTTATTAGTAATAGAACTAAACCAGTCGACAACTTGGAATGAATTGGACCATAAACTAAGTTTTAATTTTTTAATTAATGTAGGAACATATTTAGCTAGTATATTTTTACTAAGTACACCGATGTCAGAGCTAGAAGGGCAGATAAGTCTTGAGGATGGGTTATTAAAAAAATTTTGTTTATGATCTTTCAAAATAAACCGAGGTTGCTTAGGATCAAGTGGGTCTGTCTTCATTTGTAAGTTATATTTCTCCATAAATTTCTTAGCCTCAATGTTGGCTTTCTTGAGTACACTTTTATTGGTAATTCTATAGTTGTTTTTGAATTTCTATTTTAAGCAATTCCAAGTAATAGTCCTTGTTAAGTTTGTACAGGTTTCCCGTTTTATCCAATTGAACCAGCATACTATCCATGGTATTAATTTCCTTGGTGATATTGTGAAGATAGCTCAGATGTTTATTTCTTAGCAATGATCGGTGAAATTTTACATTTCTCACAATGGACCAAAGATCATCCTCAAACTGTTTGAATCTTGGGTTAGGTGGAGGACTATTTTTAGATTTAAATAATATATATATACATATATTAATATATATATGTATATATATATAAATATACATATATACATATATATATATATATATATATATTATATATATATATATATATAACAATTTAGGAGTGACCCTAACAGGTCATTCGTCCACCAGAAAGAGCAGCCATAACTCACACCGCCAAGTAGTAGTAATTCAGAAATTAGGTGAAAATTATTGAAAATTGACTATATATATATATATATATATATAAATTGACTATATATATATATATATAATATATATATATATATATATATATATATATATATACATATACATATACTAGCTTAAGGTGACCCGCTCTACGCGCGGGTAAGAGTGTGGTTGTTACTTTCTGTTTTTTATCACCACATTCTCCCTCTTTGTTTCTCTCTCCTTTCTCTCTCACTTTCCCACTCTTTTACTCTTCTTTTCTCTCGGACTCTCCCTCGCTTTCTCTTACTCTCTATCTTTATCTATCTTTCTCCTATTTATAAACAACAAAAGATCTTGAGTAAGTTGAGAAAGAAATATTTTGAAAGATCAATCATAAATATCAGGCAGTGACAACGGAAAGCTCTGCTTCAAGGCAGACAGCAAGACACTAACATTTAAAAGGGACAGACGAACTTGCGAGCAGAATAAAATTTTTAAAATATTGGAAATCAAAGTTTGAAGGGATAAAATCTGAGGATAGTAGAATCACCATGGCTGGCATTTCTTAATGATGGACAGCAAAGTAGTGGCAGTTAAACGGCTGGCGTAAAATTTTTAACTTGATGTAAAAGAAAATTCCTAAACACCAAGTTTTGAAGTGATTCTTTCTCACGACAGTAGACTCACCATGTCAAACATTCAAAACTTCATCATGGACGGCAACACATTGAAGATTTAAAGGCTGGTGCAAATTTTTTAGCTTGATGTAACAGAGAATTCCTAAACACCCACTCCTGTAAATTTTAATCCCCTTCCAGCCCCATTTAGACCCCTTTTCACATTTTGGTTAATATAACCCGATTTCATTCGGGTCTACTCGGGCCACATTTTATAAGATGAGGAATTTTATCCTAGAGGTCATGCCTTTCATTTGAGGAAAAAAATAGTTGCCATGCAAACTCGCCAGCACTTTTAACATAGGTGTGCATATTTTCAGCTCAACCGACCACATAATGCACACATACATATGTACATATATACGCATTATATATATGTGTGTGTGTGTACGCATTATATATACGCATTATATATATATTAGAAGAAACGAGGTACTCAGAAATTCGAATGGTTTTATATTTACAGATATTTATTTATATATTACATGTTTTTATACATCATATAACTTAGATCATATATTAGCGCTTTCTCCCATTCTAGTGGGGTTTTCAAATCAAACTAATTTCCGGTGAAAAAGCTTTGACCATTTTATAGTATTAATGAGTGTGTAGTGGTGGGAGGGATATAAGATAGTACAAGAGGGTGATGAATGGGGAGAAAGTGAGAGAGAGAGAGAGAGCGAGCATGTGTGTGTGTGTTTTTGTATTTGGAAGGAGTGTTAAAGAAAAAGAGGGGAAGGGAGAAAAGGGAGAGGGGGAAGAAGAAAAAATTGTTTTGCTGGTATCTATTGTGAAGTTGATAGATGTTGGTCAGGATGTTTACTCCCAGGAAGGGTCTAAGATCTTGGGGAAAAGAATTTAAGTTTTGACCATTTTATAGTGTTATTGAGTGTGTAATGGTGGGGAGGGATATAAGATAGTATGAGAGGGGGATTAGTGGGGAGAAGGTGAGAGAGCATGTGTGTGTGTGTGTTTTTTTTTTGTATCTGGAGGGAGTGTTAGAAAAGAAGAAGAAGAAAAGGAAGGGGAGGAAGAGTAGATCATAAATTATATTTCCTTTTTATCATTGTCTTGTGAGAGTGGTGTGTGTGTGTGTGTGTTTAAGAAGGAATGGTTAAGTAGTTAAGAGTAATCAGTGCCACTTTTGTTTTTATCTATTTGCAACTGTAAATGGTTTTTGGTTTTTAGAAAATGGCCATTTCAAAGAAGACTTGTCCGGAATTCTTTTTATTATTGTTTGTGGAGGTGCGCTGTGCGTGTGTGTGTGTGTGTGTGTGTGTGTGTAGGTGCCTGTGAGTCTGGAAAGGGTGTCGCTGGAGAAGGGAAGAAAGAAGAAAAGAGGAAGAGGAAATAATTGTGTTGATATTTATACCACTATATATATATATACTAAATGCTACACTACGTTTGTTAAATTATAAATTGAAAGATTTGTCCTTCAATGTATGATGAGCAAAATTTCATAAGGTCCATACTTGAAAAAGAGACTTTCTTGTGTTGAAGTTGCAGATGACAGAATACAAATTTCCCTTCTACAAACACGAAGTTTACACCAGGAAGATAAGATTAAAACAATTGATACCGTCATAATGGCCGAAATAACAGAAAGGAATAATAACCAAAACAAAGAAAAACTACAACAATTATGGAAAGAGGATACCAAACGAGAGGAGGAAAGATCTGGAATTATGTGGACCAAACAACAGGAGTGGTTTTTAAACTACGAAAAGAACTATGGGGAAAAATCAATTATGAAGACAAAAAAACTACCAAAACAAATGAAAAGATACAACAAACCAACATCACGAACATATTGGACTCTCAGACATCCAAATAAGCCCTACCAAACACAAACCAAAATCCCGCTCCTTACACTGCTGAACCCCCAAATAAACAAAAACACAAAATATGAAAGACGACCATCAACCCAAAACTCTACAAAGGCAAACACACAAGCAGCAAGACAAGCTCGATACATACAACCTATAACACTAGGAGAGAACAAGCAGAATATGAACAACCACCAACACATAGCACTGGACATCCTAAATGGACACACACATGCAACAATAAACAAGTGGATAGAAATCAACACACAACCTACAACAAGCATTGAGGAAATCCAAACCATACAAACACCAACCCCATGCGACCCCACAAATTTACAAGATGGATAAAAACAACCCCCACTATCAATACAATACAAACACAAAAAATGAACCATCCACCTACCCACAAAGAAACCTGAACCCCAGTAATAGAAATTGGCTCAACAAACACAGAAGATGGGAAGAAAACAACTACCAAAGACAAAACATCACATACATACCATACAGACCACCCCTACTGCTACAAGAAAACCTAAGACCTGAAAATGGAATTTGGAGACGCAACAGCACAACCTCTTTTTTAGGGAAAGGATACTTCAACCATACTCCAGACAATACACCAAAAATTCTGAATGAACACGCAAAACATATAGACCCCCATCCCTTAGAGGTAAAGCAGACAATCATCACAATATAGACCTTCACAGATGTCTGGGAACTGGTCGGCCATTTCATAAAGTATATATATTCCGACGAAATCAGAAATTTGAGCGGAATCTGTACTTCCCATTAGTACATCGAACGCATTGGGAGTATCCTTCTTTACCTCCAAAACATTTCAAATAAAAAAATACAGAAAGTTAAGAATAGATTAGTTAGGTTTTTTCGTAGAATGGGCTTTCACATCGTTTTTGACGATGAGTTAACTAAAGCTAACTTCTTACATATTACTCTTAATTTACAAAATAACTCGTACTTCCCATACCACAAATCTCAAGTATATTAGTCCTTACAGTAATCACGCTAGGGCAATTACTAAGAATTTAGTTAAAAACATTTCACTTAGATTATCTAAATTATCCGCCAATGTTGACATTTTTAATGAGAAGGCAGAATTTTATAACTCTGCCTTGGTTAAAGCTGGCTATAAAGAGAAAGTGATATACATTGATTCTGCTTAATCTCGTCCTTCATCTCAAGACAAAAAATCTAGTTGTAATAATAAGAGTGATTTTAATTCCAATATTGTAAACAACACAAAACATAATAAAATTCCTTTACGGAGTAAGGGAGGCAAGCGTTATTTAAGCTCATTTTTTCACTCTAGAGGTATTTCACCTTCCTATAAAGATTTACAATTTGAATGTTACTAGGAAAACTATCTGGTTTGTAATTCCGTTTGGAAAACAAATTAAATCGAATCTTCCTTTGCAATTCCGTGAAGTGGTTGGTAAGAACTTTCCAAAAATTCTAGATATTATTCGATTATTAACTCCCATCTATATGAGAGTTAATAATCAAATAATATCTAGAATTAGAGTTGCCTTCTCCAACACAAAGAATCTTTCACAAATTATATCTTC
>NC_043007.1:52619061-52634061 GCF_006345805.1 Octopus sinensis | reverse complement strand
TCACAGGAAAGGCACATAGGTATAAAGTCTTCTGGCAAGGTAACATGGATGGGGTAGGGGGTGTAGGCATTCTCCTTGCAGAGAAATGGGTGGATAAGGTCATAGAGGTTGTCAGAGTTTGCGATAGAGTGCTTAAGCTCAGGTTAGTCCTACAGAGTGGCACAGCTATGATTATCTCCGCCTATGCCCCACATGCAGGGCTACCAAATGATCAGAAGGACCACTTTTATGATACCCTTCTACAGGCTACCTCAAAGACTAGTGGCAAGGACCTCATCTTTGTGGGTGGAGACTTTAATGGGCATGTTGGGCGGAAATCGGGTATCTTCACTGGGGTACACGGTGGCCATGGTATTGGCACCAGAAATGATGAGGGAACTAGACTACTGGAATTCTGTGATGCATGTAACCTTTTAATCTGCAACACTAACTTCAGGAAGCCTGACTGCCACCTTATAACCTATCAGTCAGGAGACTTCGCTAGCCAAATAGACTTCATCCTCACCAGACAGCAGGATGCAGGGTTGCTCTTAAATACAAAGACCCTCCCGGGTGAAGAGTGTATTCCTCAGCATAGGCTAATCATTAGTGACTTTAGGCTCGAGGCCAGAAGGACTCCAAAAAGCAGACCAATCCAGAAAAGAAGGCTTTGGAAGCTAAAGAACCCTTCACATGGTCAGAGATTTAGGGACATCCTCATCAAGAAATTTGATGAGAGGGAGGAGGAGCTACAGACGTCGGACATAGAAGGTAGCTGGAAATTCCTACAGGACAGCTTGCTGAGTGCCACAGACCAAGTCTGTGGATGGTGCAAAGTCCCTTCCAGACCTAGAGTTACGTGATGGTGGAATAGTGCAGTAGACAAAGCCATTAGTGCAAAGAAACAGGCCTGGAAAGCCTGGAGGGATGGGGGTAGTAGGGAACCGTACCAAGTAGCCAAAAGGGAGGCCGGGCGGCAGGTATACATAGCCAAAGATATAGCAGAAAAGAAGAAGTTTGCCAATGTCCAGCGACGTGAGGACCAAAGAACTGAGGTATTTCGGATTGCTAGACAGTGTGTGAGAGAAAATAGTGATGTTACAGGAGAGAAATGTGTCCGCATGGATGATGGGGCACTTGCTTTTAATGTTGGTGAAAAGAAAGAGGCTTGGAGAAGCCATTATGAAAGACTGCTGAATGTGGAGAATGAATGGGAGGAAGAGAGCCTGCCAAATGTTGACCCAGTAGAGGGACCAGCTATCTAAATAGAGAGCTCCCTTGTAGTTAAGGCAATTAAGGGTATGAAACCAGGTAAAGCCCCCGGCCCATCAGGTATCACTGCTACGATGCTTAAAACAGCTGGTTATGTGGGCTATGGCCTAGTCACCCGCATTGTAAACCAGGTAGTTCATAATGGAGTCATACCCAATGACTGGCGTAGCAGCACCATAGTCAACTACTACAAGGGTAAGAGTGATGATCTAGATAGAAATAACTACAGGGGTGTTAAACTGTTGGATCAGGTGATGAAGGTCACAGAGAGGGTCATAACCCATCTCATTAGGGAGAGAATTTGCTTAGATGAGATGCAGTTCGGTTTTGTGCCGGGTAGAAGCACCACTGATGCTATATTCCTGGTCCGACAACTGCAGGAGAAGTACCTAGCTAAAGATAAACCCCTCTACATAGCTTTTGTGGACTTGGAGAAAGCCTTTGACAGGGTTCCCCAATCCCTTATCTGGTGGTCGATGCGGAAACTGGAGATTGACGAATGGCTAATAAGGGCTGTACAGGCTATACAGACAGGCTGTCAGCAAGGTTAGGATTGGCAACGAATATAGTGAAGAATTCCGGGTAGAAGTAGGTGTACACCAAGGCTCAGCCCTCAGTCCCCTTTTATTCATCATAGTCCTCCAGGCAATAACAGAGGAATTCAAAACAGGTTGCCCCTGGGAGCTTCTCTATGCTGATGACCTGGCTCTCATAGCAGAATCACTACCGAAACTAGAAAAGAAATTTCGGGTGTGGAAACAAGGGTTAGAATCAAAGGGCCTTAGAGTAAATGTAGCAAAGACCAAAGTTATAGTAGGCAGAAAGGCAAACTCAGCACACACCCCATCGGGCAGGTGGCCCTGCTCAATCTGTAGGAAAGGTGTAGGTAGAAACTCCATAAGATGCACCCATAAGATGGACGCATAAGAGGTGCAGCAACATCAAAGGGAAATTAACTGATAAGATAGCTTTCATGTGCGGCAGATGCACAGGAACAATAGACACCACAAATACTCAGAAAACAGATTCCATCACACTCCAGGGGGAGAAACTAGTAGTTGATAGTTTCCGCTACCTGGGTGACCAAGTTAGTAGTGGAGGTGGATGCTCAGAGAGTGTCATCACTAGAATACAAATAGCCTGGGCAAAGTTTAGAAAGCTCCTACCCCTACTGGCGACAAAGGGTCTCTCACTCAGAGTGAAAGGTAGATTGTATGATGCATGTGTGCGAACTGCCATGCTTCACGGCAGTGAAACATGGGCCGTGACTGCAGAGGACATGCGTAGATTTGAAAGAAATGAAGCTAGCATGATCCGCTGGATGTGTAATGTCAGTGTGAATGCACGACAGAGTGTAAGCACCCTGAGAGAAATGCTAGACATAAGAAGCATCAGATGCGGTGTGCAAGAGTGACGCTTGCGATGGTATGGTCATGTACTGCGGATGGATGAGGTGAGATGTGTGAAGAAGTGCCACTCCCAAACAGTTGAAGGAATCAGGGGGAGAGGTAGTCCCAGGAAGACATAGGATGAGGTAGTCAAGCATGACCTCTGAGCGTTGGGCCTCACTGAGGCAATGGCGAAGGACCGAGATCTCTGGAGATGTGCTGTGACTACAAAGACCCGGGATGCTTCCGGCTCCAGTTCCGCATAGACCCTGCCCATTCAAAGTACCTTGGATCCCGGAACGTCTCGCTGTGCTTGAGGAGACCTGTTGAGTCAAGTGCATGTACACGAACATCGAAACAAATATCAATGGAAATAGTAGTTGTGATACCTGTGTCGGTGGCACATAAAAAGCACCATCCGAACGTGGCCGTTGCCAGCGCTGCCTCGACTGGCTTCTGTGCCGGTGGCACATAAAAAGCACCATCCAAATGTGGCCGATGCCAGTGCCGCCTTGGCTGGCTTCTGTGCCGGTGGCACGTTAAAAGCACCAACCGATCGTGGCCGATGCCAGACCCCCCCTGGCACCTGTGCAGGTGGCACGTAAAAAGCACCCACTACACTCGCAGAGTGGTTGGCGTTAGGAAGGGCATCCAGCTGTAGAAACACTGCCAGATCAGACTGGAGCCTGGTGCAGCCCTGGCTTCCCAGACTCCGGTCGAACCGTCCAACCCATGCTAGCGCGGAAAACGGACGTTAAACGATGATGATGATGATGATGATATATATATATATATATATATATATATATAGCGGCGTATGTACACTTTGTTCTCTTATATGTAAGTACACATTTCACTAAACTTTGTATGACTTCAACACTCCCTTTCCCCCCTCTCTCACAATTCTTTGCTTTTCTTGCTTTGCACTTCACTATGTCCCTGTCTTTCCCTTTTTTCTTGCCAATCCTTGATTCTTCGGTCTACATAATCTCTCTCTTTCTTCTCCCCCTCCTTTATTCCTTTGTTCCTCTTTTTCTCTCTCTTCTCTTCTAATGTGGCCTACTACTAGCCCTTTTGCATTGGACCATGGTTACAGTCACATCATAAGGCTTAATTCTCAACATGCCAGCTGAATTCAATTCGTCTCCAGTCAAAAGACGCCTGTTATTATGTCCTGTTATTATAATTATTATTATTATTGTTTTTTTGTGTTTATATTCGTATTTTTATTTTTTTGTATTATTTTTATATTTATATTCGTGTAACATCATCTGTTTTTCCGTCCTTGTTTCGTATACATTCGATCCTTTTTCCAATGCTCTTAGCTTAGTTTTTCCTTGAGGCTGGACAGATTGGAGCAATCTTAAGATTAATCAGCTTAAATTGCGAGGATGATCTGGTTCTTGACTGAAGATTAAAGGCTTCGAATGACCCACCCGTGTTTTTTTTATCGTATATTTGGATGTTTTGCGTTCTTGTCCCATTTTGTATTTTATATATATATATATATATATATATATATTATATATATATATATATATATATATATATATTATATATATATATAGCGGCGTACGTACACTTTGTTCTCTTATATGTAAGTACACATTTCACTATATATATATATGTATATATAACGGGAAGGTTTACGAAAATAAACAAATGACGAAGGCAGGTGGATTACAAACAAACAAATGTATTAGTATAGCGCTCAGGAATAGAAATAGAAAAAGTATTTTACGTTTCGAGCCTACACACTTCGACAGAAAGATACACAGAAAAAAAACAAGGAGAGAAACAAGGAAAGAAAAAATGCGTGTAGGAGCTAACGATCTATCATGGCGTCCAGACTTCAGACAGTGGTCAGACGCAAGAGGGACAGTAGGGGAGATAACAGGGTCAAGTGACTTCCAAAATGAAGGTGCCCCCAACACAAAGGTGTGTGTGTGTATAAGAGAGTATGTATGTGCGTGTGAAAGAGGACTGGTGTTGTGGACGTGTGTGTGTATGTATGTGTGGGTGTGGGGATGGGTGTGTTGTGATGTGATATGTGTATGTATGTGTAGGTGGAAAGATGTGGGGATGGGTGTGTGGGCGGTGTGCTGTGGGTGGTGTGTTGTGACGTGATGTGTAATGTTGTATGGTGTAGTGTAGTGTGGTGTGACGTTGTGGGGAGGTGGGGGAGGCGAGAATGGGGAAAGCACCTGTGGGGCGTGGGTTCGGCTGGGGGTTGGGGTAAGGTATGTGGGGGAGAGGTGTCGGATAGCGGTGAGGTGTGTAGGGGAAGTTGTGGGGGAAGGGGTGGGGAAGATAGGGAAGGTGGAGTAGGGGTGGGTGGGTTTATGGGGGAGGGGAAGGTGGGTGCATGAGGAGATATATATATGTATATATATATACATATATATACTGGAGTAAACACATAAATGTGAAACAAGGTGGAAAAAAGAGTACTCAAATACCAGTGGTAGAGTAAAATTCAACAAAATCTGTTACTCTGAGTTTCTCGTTGCCGTTCATCAGACAGTTTTTGCTAGAATGGAACCGATATATCAATTCAATCTAGACTCTTACAAAAGCTACACCTTTTAAAAAAATGGACTTGTTTCATTGGCCCTTTAGAAATAACGGTCAATCTTCGAGCGATAAACAAAAAAAGCTCAAAAATATATGTATATATATATAAAAAATTATAAAAATTATAAAATTCGAGGAAAAAACCTTACATTGAATAAAATACATATTGACGTTAATGAAGAAAGTATAATTAATGCATAGAAATTAAAACCTATTATAAATATTACACTGCAATACATATTTATATTAAAGCGTACATATATATATATCAACATACACAGAAGGATGCGTGCAAACGCCATACATATAAACGTATTTATATAAATATGAATCTAAAATATACACATAAATGCATGCGTACATACATGTCCGCAATCTATCTCGCATGCAAGTTAAAATCATCGATGTAGCGATTCTCATATACTGAGTAAAGCTTAAGTAAGGGGGATGTAAAGTTGCATCAGTATCAGTTAGAGAAAAAAACGAAAGAAAGGAAGAGTGAGGAAAAGGAACGAAGAAGGGGGAAGGAAAAAAGAAAAAGGAGGGGTGGGAAAAAAACGAAATAAGAAAAATTATGTAACAAGCTGTGTAGCCGCGTTATTGACATATATGGAGACAAGTATACAAATACACAAGTTCGAATGGATTCATACACATACAGTCGTGTATATGTGCGCTTAAGCACAAACATACGCTCACTTACACATACACAGATACGCATGCTTACAAATACATATTCATGGCTATACACATACTTATATCAAAATTCTAATTGCTTTTTTTAAAAAAAAATGAGTGCAATAATAAAAAATATATACGAAAGACATATAAAATAAAATATAACACCCTATTTTGGATCATCTATAAATTAAAAATCAAGGTAATCCTATAGGGGCATACGACGGGGCTGAGTTATGTATGCTCATAGGAGCCTTTATTCTCCATAATCTAAAAATAGAATTCCCATTTATAGATGCAGGTTTATATAGGGATGACGGCCTTATAGCCACGCATAATCTAAACGGCCATGAATCAGATAGACTTAGGAAGGACCTCATTGCTTTCTTTCAAAGGATGGGCTTACGGGTTAAAATAGATGCTAACCTGAATAGTGTAGATTTTTTAGACGTAATTTTAATGTAAGGTCGGATAGATTTAAACCTTTCCGTAAGCCCAATGAAAAGCTATCGTATATTAGCAAAGATTCGAACCATCCACCAGTTATCCTTAGGAACTTAGTCAGTAATGTAGGTAGAAGAATATCTTCAATTTCTTCGGACGAGGCAGCATTCCATAATGCTGCACCTTATTACGATAGTGCATTAAAGAATAGTGGATTCTCTGAGAAGATCCAGTACAACCAGCTTAATGCTGGTAATAATGCTGCACGAAGAACTAGGACCAGGAAAGTTTTGTGGTTCAACCCGGCTTTCAATTTTGGCTGTAAAGACTAATATAGGTAAGGAATTTTTGAGATTAGTCTCTAAGCATTTTAAGCAGGGTCATAAATTCTATAGGATATTTAATAGAAGAACCCTGAAGGTTAGCTATTCTTGTTGCAGAAATTTCGCCTCTTACATTAGCCAGCATAATAGGAAGCTAATTGAGATTAGACATGGTGCCGAGCCCATTAAGAAATGCAATTTCAAAAACGAAAACTCCTGTCCGTTAGAAGGGAAATGTCTAGTGAAAGGAGTAGTTTATAGAGCCAAGGTGCAAGTAGAAGGCTCATCGGAATACAAGACATACACAGGGGCTTCAGAAAATTCATTTAAAACACGATTTTATTCACATAAAAATTCATTTAAATACCCAGAGAATAGGAAGAGGACCAGCCTAGCAAAATATGTCTGGGAACTAAAAGAAAAGGAAACCCCGCCTTTCAACGTGACATGGAACATTCTGGACAGAGAGGCACCATACAGGCATGGAGCATACAGAAATAATTTTAAATGCAAACTTTGCCTATTAGAAAAAATGTACATTTTATTCAAAGACAATAATTCTTTGAATCAAAGAAGTGAGCTAATGAACTTATGTAGGCACGCAACTAAATTTAAAATGTCGAATATAAATATACCATATGGATAGAGTATATATTTTGTATTTTTGATTTTTGAAATTTTGATTTTGACTCTTGAACTAGTATGTAAACGCTACGATGGATTTTGTTTCGCGCTATGCAGATTTCATTCCGTATAGCAAAGTCTTATATTTCTACATATACATTAGGAAAAACCTTTGACTTTGTTTATTTCATGTTATTGTATTGTATAGGATTACCTTGATTTTTAATTTATAGATGATCCAAATAGGGTGTTATATTTTATTTTATATGCCTTTCGTATATATTTTTTATTATTGCACTCATTTTTTTTAAAAAAAGCAATGTTATCAAAAATTAGAATTTTGATATAAGTATGTGTATAGCCATGAATATGTATTTGTAAGCATGCGTATCTGTGGATATGTGTAAGTGAGCGTATGTTTGTGCTTAAGCGCACATATACACGACTGTATGTGTATGTGTATGAATCCATTCGAACTTGTGTATTTGTATACTTGTCTCCATATATGTTAATAACGCGGCTACACAGCTTGTTACATAATTTTTCTTATTTCGTTTTTTCCCCACCCCTCCTTTTTCTTTTTTCCTTCCCCCTTCTTTGTTCCCTTTCCTCTCTCTTCCTTTCTTTCGTTAGAGATGATAATAAACCGTACAGGAATAATCACAATAAAACTGATAGTAATTATAAAAAAATAACTATAGAAAAAAGAATAACAATCATAGCCTTAACTTTACGCCAAAAATAATATTAGAAACAAACGAAATAAGGATAATATCTGGTTAATAATCCTTTTCGCGATGCAACTTAAAACAAACATAGTTCATTCTACAATAAGCACCTGAACCTAAATAACAAATACTCAGAAATCTTTAGGAATAAAGTTAGAGTAGGTCATAGCTTAACTAACAACCTAGCTACTATCATAGCCTCGATCAACAATAAAAAGCTAGATGCCTTCTATGGAACTAGGAAAAATAACAACATAAATCATAGCAACCATTTGAAACGTCATCCCCAATAACTCGCCTTCAAATAACGCAGACAACTACTTTATAAATAATAACCCCTTCAACACAACATACACTCTGATAAGCTTAATAATTTATGTGGCTATAGGGATAAAAACGATTGTAAATTCTCTGATATTTGTAAAACTAAAAACGTAATCTATCAATGCAATGTACTCACAAATAATTACAAGAAATCTTATATAGGAGCAACTAAAAACGAAATGATATTTAGATACAATTCCCACAGATGTAGTTTCAGAAATAGAAGTAAAGTGAACTCTACTGGACTTAGTAGTTACATTTGGGAATTGAAAGACAAAAATATTAACTATAGCTTAGAATGGTGCATCCTAGCCAAAACTTCCTCATATAACATTAACAATAATCGCTGTGATCTCTGTGTAAATGAGAAATTTTGTATCTTAATGGCCAAATCCCATCTACTTAATAAAAGACACGAGAAAAAAATTTATTTGTTTACATAAAGGCCAATTCATATTCTCAAAATATCGCTAAACTTATTGATCCTTTAATTATCGCTAATCCCTATTTTACAGATTATTAGCGAACCTGCTTAAGCTCTTATTTCCTCCCTTTAACCTTCCCATGTACCACTTAGTACTACTCAACTGTAGTTTGTTATACACAAAATAAATCTTATTGTTTTTCTATGCACTCTTCAACCTTTACTATTATTCCTTTACTTAGCCCATTGTACACACAGTATCGTACATACTTTAAATAATAACATTAGCCCTATACTAAGGCTTCCTTTGAAACTACATGAATTAACTTATAAGTTATAAATTAGCGTCACATATATCCGAATAACTACAACGGATATCCCCAATAGCTATAACTCCCTTGGCTTACACCGGCAGTCAACTATCCATGGGCACTGGATGATAGAACCTACGGACATGTGCAATTATGAAACTAACTAATTATAAGACCATGGATTTAACAAACTCTCTTCTCTTCTATCCTCCAATTGATACAATGAATTATGGAAGTTACTAAAATGTAAGACTATTGAATTAATGAACACTTTTCCTTTTTCCTTTCCTTATATATTCTTTCTATTTTCCTTATATTTATCTTTTGCCATACAACCGTTCTGAAGATGTCTATCAACTGTTACGAAGTAAATAAAAATTTACCCCAGCTTAATATACACAAACAACTGTAAATATACTCTTATCATAATTAAATAATAACCGATGATCCACTTCTCACTGTAAATTGCTCCATTTGTTATCGTCTCTCTATATATTAAACCATGGTTTTACCTTTAAATTACCTACTACCGTATACCTTACAAAAAATACCAGAAGCGCCAATGGATACATCTATCCCTTAGAAGGTTACATCACCTCTAACATATATCTTACACCCACAACATAGAATGGTAGTTAGTGACTTCAGGATCAGGGCTAAGTGGACGACCAGCATGGAGGAGAAGGGTCTGGAAGCTTAAAGATCCTGCGATTGGACAGAGATTTAGAGACATATTACTCGAAGCCTTTTACGAAATAGAAGGGGATATAGCTTAACACGATGTGGAAGACAACTGGAGGTTCCTATGGGACAACCTGACAAGGGCCACTGACCAGATCTGTGGTTGGTGCAAAGTCCCCTCTCGACCCAAAATAACGTGGTGGTGGAACAATGTTGTTGACAGGGCTATTAGAAAAAAGAAACAGGCTTGGAGGGACTGGAAGAACGGTGCTAGCAGGGAATTGTATCAGGCTGCCAGAAGGGAAGCTAGGAGACAGGTTTATTTAGCCAGAAGGGAAGCAGATAAGAAAATATTTGCCAATGTTCTGCACCGTGAGGACCAAAGAATTGAGGTATTTTGTGTTGCAAGACAGTGTGTGAGAGAGAATCGTGATGTTGTAGGAGAGAAATATGTCTGCATGGATGATGCTTCACTTGCATTAAACGAGGCTGCAAAGAGAGTGGTTTGGAGACACTACTATGAAAGGTTGCTCAATAAAGAAAATGAATGGGAGAAAGATAGTCTGCTGAATGTTGACCCAACAGAAGGACCAGCGATCCGAGTTGACAGTACCTTGGTAGATAAAGCAATTAAGAGTATGAAGACAGGGAAAGCTCCCAGCCCATCAGGAATCACTGCAGAGATGCTTAAAATATCTGGCAGTGTCAGCTATAGCCTAGTCACCTGCTTAGTTAACCAGGTGATACACGAAGGAGTCATACCCAATGACTGGTGTAGCATCACTATAGTCAACTGCTACAAAGGTAAAGGTGACGCTTTACATACAAATAATTACAGAGGTATCAGGTTGTTGGATGAGGTAATGAAGGTCATGGAGAGGGTCATAGCCCAACTAATTAGGGAGGGAGTCAGTTTAGATGAGATGCAGTTTGGGTTCTTGCCAGGGAAAAGCACCACTGATGCTATATTTCTAGTAAGACAGTTGCAGGAGAAATACCTAGCCAAAGATAAACCTCTGTACCTGGCTTTCGTTGACATGGAGAAAGCCTTCGACAGGGTCCTCCGATGCCTTATCTGGTGGTCAATGAGGAAACTAGGGATAGATGAATGGTTAGTGAGAGCTGTGCAAGCCATGTACAGGGACGCTGTCAGTAAGGTGAGTGTTGGCAACGAGTACAGTGAAGAATTCCGGGTGGCGGTAGGGGTCCACCAAGATTCAGTCCTTAGCCTCTTCCTATTTATCATAGCCCTCTGGGCAATAACAGAGGAATTCAAGACAGGATGCCCATCGGAGCTCCTCTATGCTGACGACCTTGCTCTAATTGCTGACTCACTATCAGAACTAGAGGAGAAGTTTCAGATGTGGAAACAAGGATTATGATCAAAGGGCCTTAGGATCAACCTAGCTGAAACTAGCCCGTTACGACCTATCACTTACCTTTTTATCTGTGAACTCTATGTATGTACATGCATATATCTTTTGTATGATGTAAAAGGATAAAATCTCTTTATATATGTATATGTATTAATGGATGTTTTTGCGCAGGTATGTATAGGCATGTGCATGTATTTGGTACCTATGTGTAGATATATGAATGCAGATTTGGACTAAAGTTTCGATTTTCGCTGTATGATATATGAATATAATGACATTGTATATTGTATTGCATTATTTATTGAATTAATTTAATGGCATCTCCCATAGGCATCTGTCTATATATTATGTTATACTATACTGTATATGTAATATGCAATACAATATATTATATCATATTATGTTGTGTTACACTGTATTATATTATAGTATGTTTTATGTGGTATTTTCCATCTACTATGTATTATGAATAGCAGAATGCACATATTCCATTATTGGTATTATTATTATTATTAATAATAATAATAATAGTTTTGGTAATGTAATGCAATGAACTTTGGACTTTGTATATGTACCCTTTGATGTGGATATATATGTATACTCCAGTATATATATTTGATTAACTGTAAACTTATGTGTATGTATATTATTATGTATATACTTATATATGTATATGCATGTGTATATACACTTATGTATGTATATGCATGTGTATATACACTTATGTATGTATATATATATATATATATATATATATATATATATATATATACAAAATGAGAAAATGGAGAAATATATCTAAATCATTCATCAACTATCAGATAATACCGAATCATATACTTTATTAAAACACTACACAAGAGCATTAAGATTAGATTAGCTCTTTAGTGTAATGGTCTTTAGTAGGGATGGGTACATCCTTCATTGATGAATTAATTAGTATTTTCTCCATTTTACTAGCAGTAATGATCCCGGAGGAACAAATGTACTATACTAGGGTGCATTCACATACACTATCAATACTTAGATTAATGAGTGGATGTTTCGAGTACACAAGTATGAGCAATTCCGATTCCTCAAAAGGTTAACTTTAGTTATAAAATGAGATAGGGGTTGTAAATTCAACCCTCCATGGGATAACATATATCCAATATACTGCTAGAGAAGTACCCAACAAAGCTAATACATAAATGTTAAGAATTGCGATGCAATTAATTCATTTACTGTATTAGGTGGGCAAAGGTAAAGAGCTAATCTAATCTTAATGCTCTTGTGTAGTGTTTTAATAAAGTATATGATTCAGTATTATCTGATAGTTGATGAATGATTTAGATATATTTCTCCATTTTCTCATTTTGTATTATTAATTTATGGTAAAAATAATTTTACCTTTGCCCACCTAATACAGTAAATGAATTAATTGCATCGCAATTCTTAACATTTATGTATTAGCTTTGTTGGGTACTTCTCTAGCAGTATATTGGATATATGTTATCCCATGGAGGGTTGAATTTACAACCCCTATCTCATTTTATATATATATATATATTCTTGTGTATGTGTACTTTGTTTCATATTTATATTTGCATTTTATATCTTCATAATTGTACTTTATAATCTCTGACGAGGCCTTGAGATATATATATATAAGTAACTCATTTTTAACTGCATATTACCTCAATACATCTGACTAATATAGGCATAATGAGATACCCTTATCTACAGGCTGAAACAGCTGTAAGATCCATTTTATATGTATTATTTTTATGGTATTATCTTACTTATTGGTGTATAGTGTTTTATTCTGTTTTACTCTGTTGGATTTGGATGTTCCTATTTAATTAGTTAATAAATTATATGAATTGGTATTATCTGTAAGTTGATGATTGTAAGGAATCTATTCCTCCATTTTCTTATTTTGTATTATGAATTTGAGGTAAAACATTTTATATTCGCCCATATAATACAATAAATGAACTAATTGCATTGCAATTGTAAACATTTATGTATTAGCCTTTTGGGTACTTCACTGGCAGTATATTGGATAAATGATATCCCATAGTGGGTTACACTCATAACCCCTATCTCACTTTGTACTTATAAATATACATATATATACATATATAAAAATGTATATATATATATATATACATATATATATGTGTATATATATACATATATGTATACATATATATGTATATATACATATCTATACATATACATGTATACATACATATATATATATATATATATTTATATATCTGTAAAATAATATGTGACAATTATTCAATAGCCAAGATAAAACTTTGAGTTTTGGATGACGAGGCGGAAATCCACAACACCATCTCTTCAGTTATCTGGCCATCTGATAAACGCTATGAAAAAAGACCATTATACAAAGGGAAATTGCTGTGTTATAATTCCGCTACTTATATAAAAGTGCTAATCCAATGACCGCTAGTTAAAATAAGGTTAAAAGTTCATAGTAAACACGTAAGCATGCATACACATGCGTACGTATACATCACTATGAAAACGTACACCGAAGAGATGGTGTTGTGGATTTCTACCTCGGTATCCAAAAGTTTTATCTTGGCTATTGAATAATTGTCATATATTTTACAGATAAATTTCCTCTATTTACATAATATTGAGGTCTCTTTCTTTGTTTTGTTATCTTACAATTTTTACCAATTATATATATATATACAATAATAAATCTCTGTGCGAGGTTTAAACAGTAGCTGCACGACATCGTAAACTATATTTTCCACTTAAATGTGGCTAACCCCTAAGGGTGGATGCTACTGTAGCTTGTAGTCCCAAGAGGACACCTCCTTCAACTGGCTATTGACACACTGTATGTGCCCTATCAGTATATTTAGAAGATTCAAAATAAAATTGCAGAAGACAAAAAGAGAAACAAACACTTAATCCAGCAAGATTAACACAAAGTTGAATTATGTAACTCATTTTAACGAGTTTTTTGCATTTATTTATCACATCTGTACCATTGGAAACTCCTGAACCAGTTTTTTGTGTCCCACAAGAAGAGTCGATGCTAGATGTGTCAGAACAATTGTTGTGATTAATAATATATTCTCATATATTCCATCTTCTGTTTTTAATTTGTTATATATGGATATATATATATATATATATATATATATATATATATATATATATATATATATATATATATAGAAGGAGCTTCTACAGGACTAGAACTGTTTCATTCAAGAGAAATCTTCAGGAAGCTAGTTAACAAGAATTGTATTGGCATTTATACATTTAGGCAGGTTTAACAGGGTGTTGGTGGGGGACTTTTTTGGGGGTAGGCATAGCGCAAAATATCATACTTGGGGGAGTGGTCAAGGAGTCAGTGTTAAATTAGATAGAAGAATAAATAAATAAAAAAATAAATTTAAAAAAAAAATAAATAAAATAAAAAAAAATATATAAATAAAATAAAAAATAAAAAAATAAAAAACCTATATATAAAAAAACCTATATATAAAAAAAACCTATATATAAAAAAAAGGGGGAATAGAGTTTTAGGTAAATAAGGAGATTCTCACTTATACCTATGCACACATGTATACATACATACACACACATACAAACATATATACATATACATACACACATACATACACACACACATATATATACATATATATACACTTACACATACACATACATATACATATCTACACATACACATATATGTATACATACACACACTCACATGCATACACGTATACACACATGTATATATACACACATGTATATATACACACACGACCTCACATACATATACGCACAGAAAAATATATATACACATACACACACATACTCACATACACGCATACAC
>NC_043007.1:52606561-52611561 GCF_006345805.1 Octopus sinensis | reverse complement strand
TATATACATACATGTGTGTATATATATATATATGTGAAGGCGCATGGCTCAGTGGTTAGAGCGTCGAGCTTACGATCGTGAGGTTGTGAGCTCGAATACCGGACCGGGCTGCGTGTTGTGTTCTTGAGCAAGACACTTTATTTCACGTTGCTCCAGTTCACTCAGCTGTAGAAATGAGTTGCGACGTCACAGGTGCCAAGCTGTATCGACCTTTGTCTTTCCCTTGGATAACACTGGTGGCGTGGAGAGGGGAGGCCGGTATGCATGGGCGACTACTGGCCTTCCATAAAAAAACAACCTTGCCCAGACTTGTGCCTCAGAGGGTAACTCTCTAGGTGCAAACCCATGGTCACTCATGACCGAAGGGGGTCTTTACCTTTATATATATATATAAAGGGGTTTGAATTCAAACTCTGTTTTTTATGTTTTACTTATATTCTTTATGATACTAATGTATAATATAGAATATATAGTATATATAGTAAAATGGAATGAAGTATTGATTGTCTTATTGAATAGATGAAATATTGAATATCGAATATTAAGGGATTAGTATATCTGCTTGCATTTAAGCAGTCTTCAAGGTCCCAGTTTGTGACAGGAATGTTTCGACTGTAGTTGACTGGCTGTCTTTTGTCCTTTATATACATTCCTATGGACAGCAGGAACAACTACTTCTGCTTGTGTTAGGTGGAGGACTATTTTTAGATTTAAATAACTTGTTAAATATGGTTAGGATTGGTTTTTCCAACACAAAAAACTCTTACAAATTATCTCTTCACATAATAACAACCTGTTAAATATTAATACATTTACTAATACTAACATTAATTTAGC
Organism: Octopus sinensis; assembly: GCF_006345805.1. Classification (NCBI taxonomy): domain Eukaryota; kingdom Metazoa; phylum Mollusca; class Cephalopoda; order Octopoda; family Octopodidae; genus Octopus; species Octopus sinensis. Next base: position 52,610,724 of record NC_043007.1, on the reverse strand, counting down.
TAGTAACATCCATCCCTCTAGAAATATTGATAACAAGGTTATTGTATCTGAAGTCAATTCCAACAGAATTAAGTTTTATGTCAAGTAACTCAAAAATTAAAAAATTCTATATACCAGTGTAAAATAAGTACCCATAATAAAGTAAGATTTTACATTGGAAGCACATCGTAACAGTTATCTAAACGAATTTCTATCCATTACTCAACATTTAGAGATAGGAATAAACATAACAGTATAGGGCTCAGTAAATTAATTTGGGATCTAAAAGACCATAACGAACAATTAAATTTAGAATGGTTGATTCTCTCAATCTTGATACCTTATGACATAAGCAAGGAATTCTGTCTTCTCTGTAATTCTGAACTATTTTTCATTATTTTTTCTAAAAGTACCCTAGTAAACACGGTTATAGAGCATGCATACCGATGTAAACATTGGCAAAAACACACCTTTAGTTCATATAAGTAATCTCTATCATTATATATAAATTAGACATTAATTTTCTTTTTATATTTAACATTCACTAAAACAAATATCACTCCTCTTTTATAGGCCACTTCTGACGTTATATCATATAACGCTTTTTCAAACAATATTAATAGCGCTCAGTAAATAACTATACATATCCATCATTTTCTGTTAAAATGTCTTATTGACGAGTTTCATTTCTTCACTTCCCTGAAGAGATTACATTGTTGTACACCATTTTATTCCTTTGGAATAATATCAGTGAAATCTCCAAAACATGTGTCGGAAGTAAAAGTATTTGAATTATAACTGTGTTAAACTCCATTTATTTATTTACATTTTTTTCTTTTTTTTCTTTTTTCTTATTTCGTTTTTCCCCCACCCCTCCTTTTTCTTTTTTTCCTTCCCCCTTCTTCGTTCTTTTTTCTCTCTCTTCCTTTCTTTCGTTTTTTTCTCTAACTATACGATACTTGTATAGAGACATGCAACTTTATGTCCCCCCTCACTTACTCATGTCATAAGCTTTGCTTCGTAAATAAGAACGCTACGTTAACATCCATGATTTTAGCTTGCATGCGAGCTAGATTGCGTATACATATGTATATATGCATTTGTGTGTATATTTTAGCTTTATATTATACGTCTGTATATGTATGGGGTTTGCACGCATCTTTCTGTGTATGTTGATATATATATGTATACTCTAATATGAATATGTATTGCAGTGTAATATTTTTAATGCATTTTAATTTCCATGTATTAATTATATTTCCTTCATTAAGGTCAATATGTATTTTATTCAATGTAAGGTTTTTCCTCGAATTTTATAATTTTTATATATATACATATGATTTTGATTTTGATTTTGATTTTTCCAGTTTCAGCTAATGAGCTGTGGCCATGCTGGGGCACCGCCATTTGGTTTGCTACACGATTTTACCTCACGGATGCTTTTTAGCAAACGCCATCTGATGCATGAGAGAGTTTGATGCAGCTGCCCTCATCTGCACCTCCTGCCGTGAAGTTGGTTCATCCGGGACACCTGACAGGAAGAGATCCAGTCCTACTTTAAAGACATCCGCATCTACACCATGCAGGTCCCTCAGGTTCTTCGGGAGGATATTGAAGAGCCGTGGGCCTCTGAAGCCCAGGCTATCACAATATCTTGTCCTACATCTTGATGGCAAATTTGGAGTCCTTGGTACTACGCAGTGGCGTCCGGTTCTGGCATTTGTGTGACTCTCGATGCCAAAGTCTGGGACAAGACCTTCCAGGATCTTCCAGATATATATTATGGCATATCTTTCTCGCCTACGCTCCAGGGAATAGAGCTTTAATCTCTTGAGTCTCTCCCAGTAGCTCATATGCTGCACAGAGGCTATCTTCTTCGTGTAGCTTCGTTGGATCGCCTCAAGTTCTGTGATCAACTTGACACTGGATGGTGACCATAGCTGAGAGCAATAGTCAAAGTGGCTTAGGACAAGTGTCTTCCAGAGGACCATCATGGTTTCTTGTTCTCTTGTTCTAAAGGTTCTAAGAATCCATCCAGCCAGCCGTCTACATTTCATTGCCAGTTTAGCAACATGTACATGAAAGGTCGCATCATCACTCATGTGAATACCCAGGTCATGCACTGATTGTTGCTCTGGGATTGCAATCCCTCCGGGTCCAGTGTATTCATTGGGTATTGCATTCAGTTTTGCATGCTGATAGTATAAAGCTTGAAACTTTTCAGCATTGAACTGCATGCTATTCTTTTCAGCCCACTTGTATATTTCGTCCAGCTCACATTGCAGGTGCTTAGTGTCTTCAGGGTTCTGTATTGCCTGTGAAACTTTTGTATCATCTGCATAACTTGTGATCGTGGCTCTCTGCGTGGCTGAGGGCATGTCTGAGAGGGCCATTATGAACAGTAGTGGTCCCAAAACAGTGCCCTGCGGAACACTGCTCACTATTTGCGTGTTGATGGAAGTGGCCCCATTGGCTGCTACCACCTGACTTCTATTCTTCAGAAAGTCATGAAGCCATTCTCCCAATTTTCCAACTATGCCAAGATCACGCAGTTTGTGACATATCATTCCATGATCGACTTTATCAAAGGCCTTTGCAAAGTCGAGATATATGACTTCCACATTTGAGTGGTTGAGCAGTTGTTTCAGCACCCAGTCATAGTGTTGTAGGAGCTGAGTTAAGCAGCTTCTTCCTGGTCGGAAACCATGTTGGGTGTCAGGCATCAAGTCATTTTCTTCAAGGAAGGTGATTAGTTTCCTTCTGACTATTCGTTCCATGACCTTGCTGATGTGTGAGGTGAGAGAGATAGGTCTGTAGTTCTTGGCCTCTGCTCTGCTACCTCCTTTATGAATAGGGCATATTTTACCTTCCTTCAGTTTTTTTGGAAGTTTGCCAGCTGCAAGGAAGCTCTGAAAGAGGATCTGCAGTGGTCTTGCTAGGACTCTCTTACATACTTTTAGGAGGATTGCCGGGAATCCATCGGGGCCAATAGCTGAGTCTGTTTTCATTTCATCTATAGCCTTTATTACATCGTCTTCCTTTATATCGATGTAATTTATCGTCGCCGCCTCTGATCTTATATCTGCAGTGGTAAAGAAGTCAGTTGGATTGGTGATTTGGAAATGCCCGAGGGGTGGAGTGAAAACACTCTTCAATTGCTCATTCAGTATTTCACTTACCCTCATTGGTTTTCCTGTGAGTGTGCCATCCTTTTCAAGGAGTGGCCCTATCCTACAGTGCACCATAGCTGTTTCTTTGGCATACCTGTAGAAAGCTCTGGGGTTAGATTTTATGTTTTCTATAGCCCAGGCTTCTTTGTCTGCTCTTTCCTTTTCATGGGAGAGTTGCAGACATTTTTCAATTTCCAACAGTTTTATTTTCAGGTGGGACTTTTTACTGCTTTCAATCTGTTTGTTTAGGTGATTTGAAATTTTTGTACGCCGTCTCATTAAAATTTTCCTCTCTCTGGGGATTTTGTTCTTGTGTACAGTGGCCTTTCTCTCTGGGACACATTTGTAGCATATGGCTTGCGTTACAGACATGAATTGTTGAAGTTTCACGTCGATGTCTGGTGAGGAGAGACATTTAGGCCAGTTTTGTTTGAGGATCTCTTTCTCAATTTGTTTCCAGTTTGCCTTATGGTAGTTCAAGCTGGAAAGATTCTGAGGGTTTCTTGTAGGCTGCATGTCCGTGCTCTCTTTTGGCCCGTACATGGTCAACTCTACCATGTTGTGATCCGAGAGTAGTGTCAGTGTCACTTTCACATTATGGATGAGATCCATATTATTTGTGAAGCAGAGATCCAGTGTGTTACCTGCCTTGGTTGGTTGGAGTATTACTTGCTCCATGTACAGGGTGTTGATGAGGTTCAGGAGGGACCTCGCCTGTCCTCATTCACATCTTGTCATTCCTGGGAGAGAAAGGCCCTCGGGCCATCTGACATTGGGTAGATTGAAGTCTCCCATAAGAAGTACACTTATGTGTTGTTCTAATGTGATTAGAACTTCTATTTTTATAAGGCAGTCTTCAAACTTGCCTACATGGCTTGGGGCATCTGGAGGGCGATATGTAGCACACATAACTACATCAAGTTGCCTTATATGTACAATTAGTGTGTCACACACCGAGTTTGAGTATGACAAAAGGACCTGGGGTGTGAGGTCCTCACGGATGTACATAGCAAC
>NC_043007.1:52596561-52601561 GCF_006345805.1 Octopus sinensis | reverse complement strand
TGGTGAGGACGGCAAAAACTGCCGGTTCGCCCACCCGACAGAACTTCAGGGGACTCAAAGAGAAAAACTTTACCGAGGGAACACAAGAAATGTCTCCCAGGAAAACTTTCAGAAACAAAGTGCGTTCCTCAGATGTTCTGCGCAACGCAGCAGCTGAGCAAGTGTCTTTTTTATGCATGGCGGAAAGAATTGTCCGGCAGCTAACCTGGCTACACCAAGCACAGAGAAGAAACCTTGCCCACCACTATGCAAGACCACCACAGTTAACAGACACGGGATGGCCTCCCCTAATGCCTGCACAGCTGTCACCCCAATACTTTTACTGTTGCATCAAAATAGAAACAAAATTTCTTTCCTGAGAGATCTTACTGCATGCAATCAAGCCCTATGCATAGCACTTGTGGAAACTCACCTCAACCCTGATATAGAGGATGCAGAAGTACACATACAAAACTATGCCATACTGCGAACAGACAGAAGGGAAAGGAGCCATGGTGGAGTTGCTGTATACATCCGAGATGACCTCACACCCCAGGTCTTGATGACATACTCAAATTCGGTATGTGACACCAGACATTGACATGAAACTAGAATGTTTCATGTCTTCTGTGCAAGCCGTATGCCAGAAATATGTCCCAGAGCACAAGGCCAAAACAAATAGGAGCAAGATTCCAAGAGACAGGAAGATCCTCATGAGACGACGGACGAAGGTTGCAAATCGTCTCAACCAACATCCCAAAAGTAGCGAAACGTCCCGCCTAAAAACAACACTGATGGAGATCGAAAAAAGGCTGCAACAATCCTATGTGAAGGAGAAAGCAGACAAAGAAGCCTGGGTTATAAAAAACATTAAATCAAACCCAAAGGCCTTCTTTCATTACGCGAAAGAAACAGTCTCAGTGCACTACAAGATAGGACCCCTCCTCCAAAAGGATAGCTCCCTCACAGACAGTCCAACTATGATCAGTGAGATGCTGAATGACCAGTTCAAAAGTGTCTTTACCACCCCATTGGAACACAGACAAGTGAACGAACCAGTGGATTTCTTTGCCGCCTCACCTATAACCAGCGAGGCGGTTACAATAGAATGTATTGAAATTAGCGAAAAAGATGTCCTACTAGCCATAGATGAAGTGGACACAAACTCAGCTGCTGGTCCAGACGATTTCCCAGCCATCCTCCTCAAAGCGTGTAAGCATGCCCTGGCAAAACCCCTCAAGATTCTCTTCCAGAGCTTTCTTGCGAATGGCAAACTGCCAAGCAAGCTGAAGGAGGGAATAATAATAATAATAATAATAATATAATAATAATAATATGCCCAATACATAAAGGGGGAAGTAGAGCAGATGCCAAAAACTATAGGCCTATCTCTCTGACTTCACACATCAGCAAAGTCATGGAACGGATAGTCAGAAAGAAACTAATCGCATTCCTAGAGGAAAATAACTTGCTGAGTAATACCCAGCATGGTTTTCGACCAGGTAGGAGCTGCCTGACCCAGCTCTTACAGCATTATGACTGGGTGTTGAGGCAGTTACTCAACAAATCAAATGTGGACGTAATCCACCTTGATTTTGCAAAAGCTTTTGACAAGGTGGATCATGGTATGATATGTCACAAACTACGTGACCTCGGCATAGCTGGAAAACTTGGAGTGTGTTTCCATGACTTCCTGAAAGATAGGAGTCAGGCAGTAGTGGTTAATGGAGCCACCTCTATGAACACACAAATAGTGTCCGGTGTTCCACAGGGCACTGTCTTGGGACCACTGCTTTTTATAGTGGCCCTCTCAGATATGCCCTCAAATGCCCGGATAGCCACTCTGGCCAGCTATGCAGACGATACGAAAGTCTCCCAGAAAATACAGAACCCCAGCGATGTTGCACACCTGCAGCAGGAGTTGGACTCAATCTACAGATGGGCTGAGGATAATAATATGCAGTTTAATGCTGAAAAATTCCAGGCCCTGCGCTACCAGCATCCAAAACTGAATATTAAACTTACAGGATACACCGGTCCACAGGGAATTTCAATCCCAGAGCCTAAGTCTGTGAGGGACCTGGGTATCGACATGAGTGATGATACCTCTTTCCAAGTGCACATTACCAGGATGGCGACAAAGTGCAGACGACTGGCTGGGTGGATCCTAAGAACATTCAGAACCAGAGATAAGGAAACCATGATGGTCCTCTGGCGGACATTCGTCCTCAGTCGCCTGGATTACTGCTCACAGCTATGGTCACCCACCAGTGTAAAATTAACAGCGGACCTTGAAGCAATCCAGAGAAGATTCACAAAGAAGATCGTCTCTTTGCAACAGCTCAGCTACTGGGGAAGGTTGTAACAGCTAAGACTCTATTCCCTGGAGAGAAGACGGGAGAGGTATGCGGTGATATATGTCTGGAAGATCCTGGAAGGAATTGTGCCAAATTTTGGCATTGTAAGCTACACCAATGCTAGAACGGGATGACACTGCATAGTGCCAAAGATCCCAGCAATGCCATCACACTTCAGGACCAGCTTCTGCAACAGCCTGGGTTTCAAGGGCCCACAGCTTTTTAATATTCTCCCAAAGAGTCTGAGGAACTTGCACAAAGTAGATGTAGCGGTTTTTAAATGAAAGCTGGACATCTTCCTGTCAAAAGTCCCAGATGAACCTACCTCACGGCAAGAGGTGCAAATGAGAGTAGCTGTATCAAACTCCATTCTTCACGAAGTGCCACATATTAGACGAGGTTCGTCGTAATAACAGTGTAGCACAAAACGGCGGTGCATCAGCATGGTCGCAGCTCTCAGCTGAAACTAGAAAAAAAAATATATATATATATATATCATCATTGTTTAACGTCCGCTTTCCATGCTAGCATGGGTTGGACGGTTCAACTGGGGTCTGGGAAGCCCGAAGGCTGCACCAGACCAGTCAGATCTGGCAGTGTTTCTACAGCTGGATGCCCTTCCTAACGCCAACCACTCCGAGAGTGTAGTGGGTGATTTTATGTGCCACCGACACAGGTGCCAGACGAGGCTGGCGAACGGCCACGCTCGGATGGTGATTTTTACGTGCCACTGACACAGGTGCCAGACGAGGCTGGCGAGCGGCCACGATCGGATGGTGTTTGTTACGTGCCCACAGCACAGAGGCCAGTCGATGCGGTACTGGCTACGGCCACGTTCGGATGGTTTTCTTATGTGCCACCGGCACTGGTACCACAAAGATACAAATTCCATTGATGTTCATCGATTTTGATTTTCACTTGCCTCAACAGGTCTTCACAAGTGTCCCAAGAAGGAAGGTATGCACAGGTGGACTGACTACGTCCCAGGTAGGGGCCATGGGTTATGGCCTCACGTGTCCTGCCGGGTATTCTCGCGCACAGCATACTTCCAAAAGTCTCCGTCTCTGGCCATTTCCTCGGTGAGACCTAAAGCGCGAATGTCGTTCTTCACCACCTCGTCCCAGGCTTTCCTGGGTCTACCTCTTCCACAGGTTCCCTCAACCGCTAGGGTGTGACACTTTTTCACACAACTATCTTCATCCATTCTTACTACGTGTCCATACCAGCGTAGACACCTCTCTTGCACACCACATCTGATGCTTCTTAGGTCCAACTTTTCTCTCAAGGCACTTACACTCTGTCGGGTATGTACACTGACATTACACATGACCATACCAGTGCAAACGTCTCTCTTGCACACCACAACTGATGCTTTTTAGGTCCAACTTTTCTCTCAAGGTACTTAAACTCTGTCGAGTATGTACACTGACATTACACATCCAACGGAGCATACTGGCTTCATTTCTTGCGAGCTTACGCATATCCTCAGCAGTCACGGCCCATGTTTCACTGCCATGTAGCATGGCTGTTCGCACACATGCGTCATACAGTCTGCCTTTTACTCTGAGTGAGAGGCCCTTTGTCACCAGCAGAGGTAAGAGCTCTCTGAATTTTGCCCAGGCTATTCTTACTCTAGCAGTTACACTTTCGGCACACCCACCCCCGCTACTAAGTTGGTCACCTAGGTAACGGAAGCTATCAACTATTTCAAGTTTTTCTTCCTGGAATGTGGCGGAAGATGGTCTCTGCGCATCTTCAGTCTTTATTGAACCAGAACATCTGCCACATACAAAAACTATCCCCCTGGTTAGCCTTCCTTTGACATTGCTGCACCTCTTATGTGTCCATAGCTTACACTTGGTGCATCTTATAGAGTTCCTACCTACGCCTTTTCTACAGATCGAGCAGGGCCATCTACCTGAAGGTGTTTGAGATTTGTCTACCTTCCTACTTAGGACTTAGATTGACTCTAAGGCCCTTTGATTCTAATCTTTGCTTCCACGCCTGAAACTTCACCTCGAGTTCTGATAGTGATTCAGCAATTAGAGCAAGGTTGTCAGCATAGAGGAGCTCCCATGGGCATCCTGTCTTGAATTCCTCCTTTATTGCCTGGAGGACTATGATAAATAGGAGGGGGCTGAGGACTGAGCCTTGGTGGACCCCAACCTCCACCCGGAATTCTTCACTGTACTCGTTGCCAACCCCCACCTTACTAACAGCGTCCCTGTACAAGGCACGCACAGCTCTCACTAACCATTCATCTATCCCTAGTTTCCTCATTGACCACCAGATAAGGGATCGGGGGACCCTGTCAAAGGCTTTCTCCAAGTCAACGAAAGCCAGGTACAGTTTTAGCTTTGGCTAGGTATTTCTCCTGCAGCTGTCTCACCAGAAATATAGCATTAGTGGTGCTTTTCCCTGGCACGAAACCAAACTGCATCTCGTCTAGGTTGACTCTCTCTCTAATCAGTTGGGCTATGACCCTTTTCGTACCCTTCATTACCTGATCCAACAGCTTAATACCTCTGTAATTACTTGTATCTAGGGCGTCACCTTTACCTTTGTAGCAGTTGACTATTATGCTACTACACCAGTCATTGGGTATGACTCCTTCGTGTATCACCTGGTTAACTATACGGGTGACTAGGCTATAGCCGACACTGC